>NC_136673.1:9542054-10082054 GCF_903797595.1 Erithacus rubecula | reverse complement strand
CTATCCTATCCTATCCTATCCTATCCTATCCTATCCTATCCTATCCTATCCTATCCTATCCTATCCTATCCTATCCTGCAAACTGCAGAGCAGACTCCACAGTTCTTTGAGCCTGTGCTGCCCCCTCAGCCTTTCACCAGTTATCCTGAGAAAGTCAGGCTCCAGCCAAGTGCTTGGCTGCCCCAGCAGGATGACAAAGCAGCTCCTTGGCTCCAAGCTCTGAGGGGCTTCACAAGACTTTGTGCCTTGCAGACAGATTTTTGTGGATGCTGTGTGCCCTGCACAAAACCACAGCAGTTCCCCAGACCCACAGCAGT
Source organism: Erithacus rubecula (assembly GCF_903797595.1). Lineage (NCBI taxonomy): Eukaryota > Metazoa > Chordata > Aves > Passeriformes > Muscicapidae > Erithacus > Erithacus rubecula. The sequence goes on along the minus strand of NC_136673.1, from coordinate 10,081,737 downwards.
TCTACCAGCCCCACAGCAGTTCCCCAGCCCCACAGCAGTTCTCCTGCTTGCTGTCATGAGGCCACAGCCACCCTTGGGCTGTGCCTGGGCAGCACAGGAGTCCCCCAGCCTTGGCACAGCCCCACTGCCATAGTTCCCACCCCAGCTCCTTCCCAACACTCGCTTTTCCACCTGCAGTGAGTGGCAGTGTGCAGCCTCCCCTTGCTCTCTGGTGAGCAATTGCAGAGGTAATAAAAAAGAGAAAACCCTATCAGGCCACAGCTATGCAGCCACTGTGCTGCAATATGAAGTGGACACGCTCTGGAGTCTCCTGGGATGCCCCAAAATGTGCAGGGTTTCAGAAAAAGGACATTCAGAAGGTAAAACCCCACAGTGCCCATGAGGCTCTTAAATGCGACCTCCAGGCTTCCCCACAGCCTCTAATGGGCCAACTCTGCACTCTGCACAAATTATTGCGAGTATCAAAAATATCTTTACAACAGAGCTTTTATTTCCATATATTTGAAGCTGCTTTTCCCTTTTGTTTCTTCTCTAAACTGGTTAAAATGAGCATTAAGGGATATAATTATGTTGTTAGCTTAATTGCCTACTTAAAGCAGAATCTACAGGGGTTTAATGGAAGATTTGAAAAGGGGGGGGGGGAAAGGAAATTGGAATATTAATGAATGCAATTTTTAAAAGGAACCTCTTCTGGGGAAAAGTGAGTTTGAGGCCTGGGACGGAGTGTCAGGGGGGAGGAGGTGGAATCAGCCCCCATCAGTTTCTGTCATAAGGTTTTGTCAAAATGCAAATTGTTGGCCCATTCCTTCTCCAGCAGTCTAATTTTGGAGAATTTGACCTAATTAATCATTAACCACCACACACAAAAAAAGTATCCCTCCTTCAGTTTGAAACCTTTATGCTATTCTTGGAGTGACACACTTATGGCCAGGGCAGGGGTTGACATCTGGAATGTGCCCAATGCTGAAGGACTGGTCCAGCTGGGAGAACTCTTGCCCCCAGATCACCCAGCAGACAAGAACCACTTCCATGGGCAGAGGAGCACAGGATGGGACAGAACAATCGGTGCCCAAGCCTTATTCTGGTAAGTGCAGTCTGGAAAAGCCATTGGTGTCTGTGTGTTGCTCCCTTTGGCTCTGCACAGCCCTGCTTTGGGTTTGTACAGAAACCACAACTGTTATGCCAGAACACAAGCACAGGGCAAGGGCTGCAGGGCAGAGCAGGGCACTTTCAGAGGCTGGAGCACAGCCCATGTGCCAGCAGTCCCACCCTGCCCTGCTGCCCCCAACAGCACCATGTGCCTCTGCTTGAGGAGAGACTGAAGGCATCAGCCAACTCTGCTCAGGGCCCTAAATGCCTCCAGTTTCTGCAGCTTCTCCTGCATTCCCACAGAGCCACTGTGGCTGGTGCTGTCTCTGATGTCCCAGAACTGAGACATCAGTCTCCTCTAACTAAACCCTAGAGGTTTTATCTGAGCAGCAACAGGGCTTGTCAGACCTGGAATGAACTTGGTGCCACCTTGCTGTCCCTGCCTCTGCTGCTCTGTATCAGGTACAGCTCCAACCACAGCTACATCCCACACCTGGAACCTCCAGCTGCACTCACAAATTTGGCTTCTGCAGGTTTTTATCACCTTCCCCCTGTCCTGCATTCACCACAAAGCTGGGGTGTACAGGGGACACAAAATTTGGGGAAAAGCCCCATTATCACCCCTTTCCAAGGGTTCAGTGCCTGTATGATCCAGCAAGGGGAAACAGTCATGAAAATCCAATAAATACAGGTGGGGAACACCATTCTGCTCCTGCAGAGATGGAGCAAAGCTTCATCCACAGTGTTTGCTCTGATAAACTCATGCAGCAAAACCCAGCACCACCAAGGTCCTGCTTCTCCAGGAGTAGAAACAAAATGCTGATCACAAAAGAGATGCTTCCCACCCAAAATAAGAGCTCTCCCAGGGTCCTCTCCCTTACCTGCCTCCTAAAAGCTGATTTAAATAAAATGTTGAAATCACTACGAATTTTTTTTTAATATTTTTTATGTTATGCAAATATTAAATATCCAGTGTGCTAGTTCAAATATATTATGTATGGTATTATATAACAGATAAGAGATATAATAAAAATATTTACATTAAATATATATATTTGAAATCTTGAAGAGAACTAGTTCCTGTGATAAGCAGCTGCTTCCCTCTGGCCCTTTTGCCAGCCCTGCACAGAGAGCATTGCTGGGATTTTGGAGGCTGCTGGTGTTTGATGTGCCCACACAAGGGAACATCTCACAATCCCAGATAAATTATTGGTGTACTTGAAAAAAATCAGAGAATTAATGTATTTCAGGGTCTCCTTGGAAACACAGAGTAAACGTGCATTGTTACAAAGTTGGATGTTATTAGCAGGAATATGTATAGCACAAATTAAGGACTTCAGAGGAGAAGCCACCTTGGATTGTTTGATTAATACAGTAAGTACTTCCTATACTAACATAAGTGGATTTCAAACAACTTGAACTCAACATAATTGGATAGATTAATAAAGCAACAGAATTAAGGCATTAGGTTGAAAGGAAAAACCTGAAAGAATCTGGAAATTAGCAGATAAAGTGAGAGAAAGTAAACAAGGGGAGGCATCAACTGACAGCTCATAAATTCCATGGAGTCTGACAGACCATGGCCAGCACCACCAGATAATTCCAGCATTAAAAGCCCATCCTGGAAACACAAACTTATGCAGGGTTTACATTAAAACCAACACTGGCAAAAGAACACTGCTGCAAAATCAGAAAGTCAGAAACTGCCAAAACATCTGGGTGGAATTACCCTGTGACATGCCACCAGCCCTGAGGTGTCACCAGCCTGCCCCATGCTCTGACCCTGATCTCACATCACTCCTTCCTTGGGACCCTCAATGTGTCCAGCATTCCATCTGATTTAGATAAAAATTAAAATAAGGGGGAAAAAAAAATTCTAGCAGCCAGACTGACTTGGCTGGGCTCTGTCAGACTCCAAATTTTACTTTATTTTTTTTTTAATTTAGAATTTGAATTTTTAGAATATTTTCCCAAAATTATTATAATTTTCTCTTTTTTCTCTGGTTGATTTTTTTTTTTCCCCTCCCATATTTGTATTTTCCTTTTTCCCTGGGTTTTGGGCAGGGATGCTCTGCTCAGCCCCTCAGCCAACATCTCAGCTGAACATTGACACCTCAGTTATTCCCAAGGTGAATAACTCAGCTGGATCAGGAATTTTTTCTCAGTGCCACATCCCCGAAATACAAAAAGTTCCCAGTTTCCCAGTTGACACCCAACCATGATTTTCCTCCTTCCCTAAAGCAAGGAGCTCGGTGTTGGTGCCAGCCCCAAACTCTTGGGACATTTAGGAGGGAAAGACTCAAACTCAGAACAATTCCTAAAAATCAGGAAAATGTAGGAAATCCCCTCTAAGGGCTCAGAAAAGCCAGGTTCCTCCTCATCCCCATCAATTTTTGCGCTCACCATGGGCAAACCCTCCTACCTCTGAGCCCACTCATCAGCCAGGCCAGTCAGAGTTTTTGCTGTGGCTTCTCCAAACAAATTTCCCCCTAGGCAGACACTTGGCTTGAAAAATTTCAGTCCAAACACTTTAAAAAGTTTTGGCAGAGTTAGAGTCAGAGGCAGGGGCTGGCTGGAGCTGGGCAATCCTCACTGGTGCTGCCACTGCCAGCACCACCCCACTGAGGCACAGGCCAAAATGAAAATAAATTTAAAAAAATAGGGAAAAAACCATGAATGAGTAATTGTTCAGAGGAGAGGAGGAATCAGGATTTTTTGTCTTTGTTTGGGAGGGGGTGGTGCAATGGAGATACTGAAGGAAGAAAGGTTGTTTTGTTTTGCTTTGTTTTACAGCAATAGCACAGGAAAAGTCTTGTTGGTAGATTAAGTTGTGCTATTAATGATGAGCAAAATGGCTGCCAGCTCCTGCTCTGGGGCAGGAACACACCAGGAGCTTTATCAGACACAAAAATAAGCAGGGCCTCCCAGCACAGCCAGCCTGGGGCCCCCTGAGCCTCAGCCAGCAGGAACCCAGGGCTGGAGAGGGAACCCAGGGGTGGAGAGAACCCAGGGCTAGAGAGAGAACCCAGGGCTGGAACAGGAACCCAGGGCTGGAACAGGAACCCAGGGCTGGAGAGGGAGCCCAGGGCTGGAGAGGGAACCCAGGGCTGGAACAGGAACCCAGGGCTGGAACAGGAACCCAGGGCTGGAGAGGGAGCCCAGGGCTGGAGAGGGAACCCAGGGCTGGAAGAGGAACCCAGGGCTGGAACAGGAACCCAGGGCTGGAACAGGAACCCAGGGCTGGAACAGGAACCCAGGGCTGGAGAGGGAGCCCAGGGCTGGAGAGGGAACCCAGGGCTGGAAGAGGAACCCAGGGCTGGAACAGGAACCCAGGGCTGGAACAGGAACCCAGGGCTAGAGAGAGAACCCAGGGCTGGAGAGGGAACCCAGGGCTGCAACAGGAACCCAGGGCAGGAGAGAAAACCCAGGGCTGGAACAGGAACCCAGGGCTGGAGAGGGAACCCAGGGCTGGAACAGGAACCCAGGGCAGGAGAGAGAACCCAGGGCTGGAAGAGGAACACAGGGCTGGAGAGGGAACCCAGGGCTGGAAGAGGAACCCAGGGCTGGAGAGGGAACCCAGGGCTGGAGAGAGAACCCAGGGCTGGAACAGGAACCCAGGGCTGGAGAGAGAACCCAGGGCAGGAGAGAGAATCCAGGGCTGGAACAGGAACCCAGGGCTGGAACAGGAACCCAGGGCTGGAACAGGAACCCAGGGCTGGAGAGAGAACCAAGGTCTGGAGAGAGAACCCAGGGCTGGAACAGGAACCCAGGGCTGGAGAGAGAACCCAGGGCTGGAGAGGGAACCCAGGGCTGGAGAGGGAACCCAGGGCTGGAGAGACAACCCAGAGCTGGAACAGGAACCCAGGGCTGGAGAGAGAACCCAGGGCTGGAAGAGGAACCCAGGGCTGGAATAGGAACCCTGGGCTGGAGCAGCAGAGGGCAGCCCATGGTGGCCCAGCCCTGAGCACTGGAGCAGGAGCCCAGAGTGCAGTGGGCACCCAGCAGTGCAGCAGCGCCAGCCCTGGGCCACAGCCCTGACCCTCCCCTGCCTTCAGCCAGGCACAGGCAGCCAAAGCCAAACCTGGCTGCACAGGTGAGGGGTTAATCCCAGCTCTGGTGGTGAGGATGGCACAGCTGGTGCCAGTGGCACAGGTGGCACAAACCAACTCCAAATGAGCCTTTACCCTGTTGCTCATAGAAATTTTTATTCTTTTTTGATGAAATGAAAAAGAAATAACCTCAGTGAATGTGGCCATATCACGTGCCTGGTGGCCTTGTGGAGTCACAGCAACTTCCACTCATTTCTTTTCAAACAGAACTAGAAATAAATATGAAGCAGCACTAAGCCATGTGCTCCTCAACACTCCTGTCAGCTGGACAGAAAGCAGAGGCTTTGAGCAGTGAGGAAATTGGGAAGAATTTTAAAAACTAGCTCTAGTCAAACCCACAGGCTCCACTCCCAGGCAGCCACCATGGAGGTGCTGCCCAAACACCCTCCCAGGGCCAGCACATTTGAATTCTGGGAAACCCTTTAATACCTCAAGCTCATAAAGATTTGCATTACCAAAAAAAAAAAAAAAAAAACCAAAAAAAAATTAAAGAAAACTCTTAGGGACTCTTTCAGGCCTTTTTTTTTAGTAGCTCCTATTAATGTCTTAGCAAATACAGTAAAATAAGTGACCAGGAGCTTCATCCCTGTGGAATATCCATGTGCTGATCCATCCACATGTGGATTCCCTGACTGACACCTGAGACAGAAGTGCAGGGATGCCTGAGGGAGAAATCCTGCTCTGCCTGAGGGGACAGATGTCCCTGCCCTTGTCCCCATCCTGGCCCAGGCCAACCCTGGGGACCCCTGAGCATGCCAAGAGTGGATCCAGCAGCTCCTGGCAGCAGCACAGGAATGCCAATGTCATGAAACGTGTCCTTCCTTATAATGAAAGAATTCAACATAAAACATTAACAGTGAATTTCTTGACCTACACAAGGAAAACTCTCCATGGCAGACAACACTGTAAAAAAGGGTGTGGAGCCAGCACCACTCATCATTATATTATTTTAAATTTTCTCTTGCACTGCCACCAATAACCTGAATATTAAGGTGACCTTCCAGGAGTTTTTGAAACATTTTGAATCAAAATGACACTGAAATGGCATAAAATTTTTTTTCAATTTTTTTTTCTTTTTTTTTTTTTTAAGAAACATTTTCATGGTGCATCATGGGCATGATTTTGTTTTGGATTTTTTGTTTTCAAGAGGAACTAATCCATGGAGCTCCCTCCCAAGGCAGCAATAGTTGAGCCCATGCTAATAGAAGTGCAAATCAAGACTGGGCCAAGCAACATAATTGCTTTCCAGACGGGTGAATGTGGAGCAGCCCATCTGCTGAGAAAACGACTGCAACAACTGCTCCAGGTTTTTTTTTTTTTCCAGGCAAAGGTGCAGCAACAAACCCACAAAATAGGTTTTGCTTCCAGCAGCCAGCACCTCCGAGCCATTTTTATAATCCTTGTTTTTCTTAGATTATCCCAGTGTGGTTTTTCCCCGTTTCCTTGTTGAGCACTATTTAAGCAGCACTAAAGTCTGCAATCATTAAAGCACACAGCACAGAGCAGGCTGGGCAGCAGGGAACAGCCAGGAGCAGCAGCCAGGCATTGCTGGCATAACTGCCTTGTTGGCAAAGCCATAAAAATAAAAATTAAAGGGCCTTTGGGGGTGTCACCCGGGGTTGGGGTCCTGCCTGGGATGGGGCTGAGCTGCCCTGGGTCCCATCTCAGGTTCCTGCACCCTCCAAGAGCAGCAAGAGAACGTGCACACATAAGAAATAAATCATTATAAGCATCTTTTAGTAATGACCAATTTATTTAATAAATAAAAAACATCTGCTTGGAGACCTGGGCCTCTGAGCTGGGGGTTCTCTCCCTTGCAGGAAGCAGATGTGTAAGGAGCAAAGCCTGGCTTTAAATGAAATCCTGCAAGTGAAGGCATCCAGGCCTTCCCCTCCATGCACCTGCTGCTGTGCCACCCCAGGTGCCCCCACCTGTGCCTGGCTCCCCAGCTCCCCCAGCTCCTGCCACATCCAGACTCCGTGACAGAGCACCAGGGCTGGTTTTGGGAGCAAGGTGGCTCAGACCCAAGGAACTGGTGCTGCCCCAGTGCTGTTCCCTGTGCTGGGATGTGGGATGACTCCAGGATGTGATCCCTCAGCCTCCCAGGTTCAGCTCTGTGCTCAGCCAGGCATCTACTGAGCCCAGCCAGGAGCAGTCCCAGGCAATCATTAACCAGCACCCATCTGCCTTGCCAAAACCAGGTGAAAGAACACCCTTAGGGAGCCTGCAGCACTCACCAGCTGGAGAGCTCTGATTTACTGATAAAGGGCCCATTCCCATGGAAAAAACCAAGCACAAACATTGCCTGCCCCTGGATTTCAAAGATGTGCTGGAGGCAAGAGTGAGCACTGCCACAGCCAGGATCCCTGCCCTGGTCCCTGTGCCACCCCTGCCCTGGTGACTGTCCCTGTGCCATCCTTGCCCTGGTGACTGCCCCTGTGCCATCCCTGTTCTGGTGAATGTCCCTGTGCCACCCCTGCCCTGGTGACTGACTGTGCCTGTGCCATCCCTGCCCTGGTGACTGTCCCTGTGCCACCCCTGTCCTCGTGACTGTCCCTGTGCCATGGCTCACCCACAGGGACCAGAGCACTCCCTTGGTTTCCTGGGCACCAGCCCAGCTCACAGGGCACCAAGCTGCATCTCCCCTGTTATTAGGGATTCACTCATCAACTCGTGCTTCCTTTGCTCTGGTATTTGCACCCCACAGCTCCAGAGTCCTCAAAAACTGAAGGTCAGAAACCTCATGTCTTTACTAAAAAAAAGTAAAAATCATGGAATCACAGACTGCTTTAGTTTGGAAGGGACCTTAAAGCCCATCCAGTGCCACCCCTGCCATGGCAGGGACCCCTCCCACCGTCCCAGCTGCTCCAGCCCCAGTGTCCAGCCTGGCCTTGGGCACTGCCAGGGATCCAGGGGCAGCCACAGCTGCTCTGGGCACCCTGTGCCAGCCCTGCCCACCCTGCCAGGGAACAATTCCTGCCCAATATCCCATCCAGCCCTGCCCTCTGGCACTGGGAGCCATTCCCTGTGTCCTGTGCCTCCATCCCTTGTCCCCAGTCCCTCTCCAGCTCTCCTGGAGCCCCTTTAGGCCCTGGCAGGGGCTCTGAGCTCTCCCTGGATCCTTCTCCTCTCCAGGTGAGCACCCCCAGCTCTCCCAGCCTGGCTCCAGGGCTGGACTCAGGTATCTCATTTTTACAACTTTTCATCATTGCCTTGCATGCTTGCACAGAAACCAGTTTAGAAATGCAGTGGAAAATAGAACTACCATGAAATCACCAATTTTGTTGTCTTGCTTTCAGTGGAACAAAGCCTAAAATGGAGGCTTTGCAATTTCTCAAATACAGAATTTCAGTTCCCAAGTGATTACTAATTTTTGTTATTAAAAAAAAACGCATCAGAGTTATTTTGTAAGAAAAATATTGAACATCCAAACTAAGACAAAAGTTAAATGTGCCACTGCCAAGCTTCTGCAAGGATCCAGTACTATTTAAAGAAAAGAGTTCATAAACCAAAAAAAAATTCCAAACAACCTACAGGCCATGATAACCAACATCTAACAGCAAGACTTATTTTGCTATGTGTAAATTTCTAATTATAACTACTCACAAAAAAATTCCTTCCAAATCCAGTCAGAATCTTTCCCACCTCGTCCCTAGAGACCAAATTTACCCAATCCTGTTTTTAAGAATTGTTTCCATATGTTAATTATTTCCTGTAAAAGATTAACTCCCTTCTCTTTTGTGTTAAATCCATATGAATTCCTGAAGTTCTGCCTCAGCTGAGCACCAAATTATGGGACTTTTCCATGTTTCAGGCCCAAAATAGATGCTCAAAAAGCAAAACAAAAACCTGAGCAAACTCCTTTCCAGCCAGGGCTGTCCCCAATGCCACTGCACAGTGGAGCCAATGTCTATTTAAATGCTGGGACAAGGAGGAATATTCAATGTTCACTGATGCCAGCAAAGATGAGGATGTGAGAACCTGGCTACAAAAAGCAAATAGTGATCTTTAATTTAGTTCCAATTGCAGGCCCAGACCATGCAGGCAGTTTTTGGAGGATTCATCTCATTCCCCACCTCTTGTCCTTCACTCCATGGAAGCTGCTCTCCAAACACAAGCACTCCCTCCAAGCTGCTGCTGCTCCTGAGAGTGTCCAGCACCCTGACCAAAGCAGCTGGCTGTTCCTCACCTACCCAACTGGGTATTCAAGTCTTTCATTTCTTTTTATTTTGTTTCTATTTTTATCTTCATCCTGAAGGGCCCAAGTGACCTCAAGTCCTTCTGCCTACTGAGAGATGGGGACTGGAGAGGGACACTGCTGGATTCTGCTGCCAGCAGTGGGGAAAGGCTCAGCTGCCTCCAGCCCCATAAACCCAAAACGATCCATAAGAGTGTTTGCTTTGTCAATATGGAAGTGCAGCATAAAGCCTTCAGGCACCAGTTAAATCTCAACATCACTGTATTTATAGTTATGAATAATAAGAGCTTTTCCCCAGCACTACAGCAGCAAGGCATAATTCAACAGAAATTCAATTTTTAAAGGATGATGAATTGTGATACACTGAGATTTTTATGCTCCTATGACTATTAAGAAGTCCATGATATTCATTTTAGTAAAGTAAAAATTGAATAGGGCAAAGTATTGTTCACATCTTGGGTAAGAGCACTGGTCCCAGCATCTGTGCTATCAGGACTGGAGGGGATGGGCCAGCTCAGCTCCCTCCTGGGCTCCTCCATCACTGGTGTGGAGCTCCTTCCAGAGCTTGGGAACCCCAGAGCCCCAGTACCTTCCTGAGCAGCTCCATCACTGGTGTGGAGCTCCTTCCAGAGCTTGGGAACCCCAGAGCCCCAGCACCTTCCTGAGCAGCTCCATCACTGGTGTGGAGCTCCTTCCAGAGTTTGGGAACCCCAGAGCCCCAGCACCTTCCTGAGCAGCTCCATCATTGGTGTGGAGCTCCTTTCAGAGCTTGGGAACCCCAGAGCCCCAGCACCTTCCTGAGCAGCTCCATCACTGGTGTGGAGCTCCTTCCAGAGTTTGGGAACCCCAGAGCTCCAGCACCTTCCTGAGCAGCTCCATCATTGGTGTGGAGCTCCTTCCAGAGTTTGGGAACCCCAGAGCCCCAGCACCTTCCTGAGCAGCTCCCACAAGGGGCCCCCACTGCTCTCCTGTGTCACAGCACACCATTGTGATGCTGCAACTCTCCTTTTCCTGAATTCTGCTGCATTTCTCCTCTGATTCATCCAAAAAACACTCAAAGCCTGGTTTAAAGCTTCACCTATCCCATCTCCCTGGCAGTGTTCCCAGGAGCCTAACAGTAGCTCCCACCCAGACTGTGCTGCTGGACACAGGTCTGAGCTCTGACCTGCTGCTCCTGCAGAGCCACACACAACTTTTGCCCAGAGAGGATTTTGTGTTCTGAGTGCCTGAAGTGCCTCTTCTCAAACCAAGCTCTGCTGCTCCCCTGCACCCCAAACATCCCCCTTTGGCTCTGCCTCTGAAGCCCACGAACCAACAATCTTTTCCTTTAATGCATCACCAGAATCTACTCCTGAGACTTCGTGCTCTGAGTACAAGGGACAATGGGACAGAGATGATGTCCTGGCTGTGGCAGTGCTGTCCTAAGCAGAAAGGCAGAGAGAGGCAGAGAAATTCTGAAGTGAGCAATTACAGCCCATCCCGTGCGTGAGGATGCTTCTGCTTAATTTGATCAGCTGGGGCCTGGCTTTTCCCTAAACTACAGGGGTTGCTCTCTAATAAAAACCTTCTACCCAAACTCTATTAACCACAGAGGCTTTCACCATCCAAATAAAGATGTTTGAAATTTCTGATGCTCTTACCATCTCTGATCTCTAGCAGCAGGCTCCAGATCTACAGCACTGTATGTGATTTTAAAGGGGCTGATTCACCACCAAGTTTCATTCTACCCATAAAGGCAACAAAAGATTTCAGCCCAATGCATGGAAAACAAATGGTTATTCACATACCCTCACACCCACTGGCTTGTGCTTCAGCCTGGCTCCCACTGTCAAGGTCTCTGCTGCCTTAGGGTCTGACTGAAATCTAGAAATCAGGCCCTGGGATGACTCCTGGCACAATTACAGCCTGGCTTAGGGGCAGCTGCTCACCATGGACCTACAAGGACACACAGCCACCCCTGCAGGGTGGATCCCAGCACAGGAACCCTCCACATCTCACTCTGCCAGCACCCAGCAGACCCTCCAGCCCCTCCACAGCTCAGTATTTGTCACAGGCAGCAAACACAGACAGCACATGCCCAAAATGCCCTCAGAGCAACAGCAAGCAGGCTAAATAAGAAACCTGGTGAGATATGATCCCTCCACTCTCCAGCTTTTCATCTTCCTCTCCACCACAACCATGGAGTCTCCCCTGCCCTCCCTCTCCTCCTCCTGTCCCAGAGCTCAGGACACACACACAGGTGTCACTCCTTTCAGTACCCCCTGACCCCAAACCCTTTCAGACACACCCAGAGTCTCCTATTCCCCTCAAATCTCATCTGGAGCCTTTTCAGCTTATGAAGTTTTCCATTTGACTTCAGTGGCTTTGGAAAAGGCTCCTGAGCCTTTTAGGGATGCCCCAAGGCAGGGGCAGCTCTCAGCTAACACAACCTTCTGTAGCAGCTGCTGGTGTGACCACAGGGTGGCCGGGGATCAGTGACACCCAGGGGATGTGGGACTCTCCCTGCTCGGGTCAGAGAAGCACTGGCATGTCCTTGTCCCCAGGAACACGCTGCCAATGCTGAATGCCAGAGCTGGAGGGGGAGATCCATCGTGGAGGGACATTCCCTGGCTTCCAGTCATGCAAGTGATGGCTGCTGCCAGCACAGCTGGAGCTGGGGCCTCATTCCTGGGCACCCAAAGCCCCTCCTGGGACACCACAGTGACCCCATCACACAAGCATTTCATGGCAGGAACCAGCAGGGGCTGATCCATCTGTGGAAACAGCCACAGCATTGAGCAGCTGGGGGTCCCCATCCCTCCACACCCCCTGAAATACTCCTGGGTCCAGGTTCTCCTCCTCAGGTCCCTGTGAAACTACCAAACAGGGACTGGGCTTTGGATAAACATCCCTGCTGTGCCCTGCCAAATTCAGCAGGGCAGCTCACAAGGAGCAGCAAGATGGATTTTTAACAGAGCTTCCCAACACCTCCTGGCTCAGTCTCTCTCTCTCTGTCAGCACCACGTGACATTGTCCTCCCTAAAAAAATACAATTATGTACAAATGGCACTGACTGTGTGACACTGCCAGGCAAAAGAGAAATTCGTGGCAGATACAACCCACCTCATACAGAGAAATGTGGGGAAAGGTTTCAAATTAATTCTTCTACAGGCATGAACACCTATGCAAACCTGGATGAAAATGGTGCAGCAAGAAATTCAGCCTGGATGTCTTTATATGGGAAAGAAAGAAAACCACCCTTGTCAAACAGACTTTGAGTTACTGCCTGATAAGATTTATGGGTTTGGTTGAGAAAGATAACTGCTTTAGCATAAGAAACTTAGATTTTTGCATGACTTACTATTGCACAAGATGTTGAAGAAAAAAAAATTAAAAGAAAACAGCACTAAAACAGAAATCAATGTAAACACATACTAAGTGGATTAAAAAACAGCTATCTGATAAATTTTGAAAACCAACTATAATGAGAGAATCCTCATTTCTTCCAAGAGAAAGCAGTCCCTAAAAGGATTCAATATCTATCACTGATTTACAAGCAGCTAGAAAATCATTCCCAGTCATGTTTGCAGAGAACATAAAATTAAAAATTAGTTGCACATAATTAAAGAGGACAGGTCACTAATACAATGCCATCTGGATCGATGGGTGTGCTGGATTCATTTAAACAAGATGCATTTTTAATCAGCCAAACTGTGCAAGGAGGAAATAACCAAACTCCAAACCAAGCAGCAGCAGAAGGACATTATCCTGGAAAAAGGACTGGAAGTCACTTATCTGGAGAGCAAAGGGAGTCCTGCTGCCCTGAGAGGCCATAGAGGAGGCTGGAGGTGCTCCCTGAGGATGACCAGCCTGCTCAGTGTGTGCTGACAGCACCAGTGACATCTTTATTTTGGGCTGTTTCCATGTCATGTGCAACAAACTCACCCAGGATGGGAAAGGAGGAGGCTCCTCACACCTCCAGCAGGAATGTGCTGTGTGCCCATCCCTCCTGACAGGCTGTGGCAGGGCCTGGCTGCTGAGGAGCCTTTCCAGGCTGGGCAGGTGGACAGAGCATGGGCTGGACTCACTGGTGCTGCTCACACTCTGAAGCCAGCCCTGTTTTCCTGGCTGGGTGACTGCAGTCCAAGAGCCTGTTTATTTTTGCTGAAATTCTCAATGGGTTCCTGTCAAAAACAAAGCTCACTCTCGCTCAAAGCAAATTTGATCACATCTAACAAAAATCTGCATAGCTTGGACCCAGAGATCCTGACTTAGAGCTGCAAAACCCAAGGAAAGAAACATGGAATGAGGTAGCAATTATTTTCTTCCCACTTTATGTCTTATAAACCCCTTTTCCTCCTTGGCTGCCCAATTTATTTTTGATGACTGCCCTCAACGGCAGCTCCAGAAATCAAACACTTAACCTCTGCAAGTTGCTTCCCTTAATGAATACACAGCAGTTTGCTATTCATTACAGGCAGAAGGAAAAGCCAAATCTGTTTGTGCTGCATTAGCCAGCAGGGCTGTTAAACCCAGCATGGACAGTAGCCATGGCGACCTCCTGGGCCAGGAACACTGGCCTTTTCCAAAGGCTATTGTCACTGCTTCAAATATAAAATAGAAGCAACTTTTTATTATTACTGTTAGTATTATTTATTGCTAGTTTGGAGGGGAATTCACCATCTGTGAAAGATGGCAGCCTGGCAGCACTAAAGGAGTTCACCCACAGACTGAGGATGAAATACTCAAGGTGGTGGGATGTTATTGTAGGGTACCTGGGCTCTGACCTGGAAATAGCCACCTTTATAATGCCACAGCAATTGATCTCAGGGCACAGCAAAACCCTGGCACTCTGCTAAGGGCTCTGCCTGATGCTGCACTGCTTATCTCCAGCACACAGATCACCCCACCCAGCTGCACCAGGACAAAGCCATCCCAAAGCTGACACAGGGATGATTTTCTGCCTCTAAAGAGGACAAGGACAAGGCAAAGGATGAGAGCCTCTATGGCAAGAGGGCTCCAGAGGCTCAAGTAAACCTCCCTCGGTCACTGTAAGCACTCAATGTGCTTACATTGATGTGAGAAACATCAACCAAAATGTCTAAAACATTCTGCTGTCTCCCAAACACCAGTCAGTATTGACAGTTTTCATGTGAACTGGTAAGTAATTCATCTTCATTTCTTGAGCTGGAAAATCTAAGACAGATCATAAAACCTGCCCAGAGCCACAGAAGAAGATTTTGTGAAAACCAGACACTTATCTCTTACATTTCAGTCTTGCTTTTTATTCACAAAATCATTTTTTTTGTTTTGGAGAGGATATCTAAGTGCGAAGGGTCATCCCCAGACTCTTCTGGACAGTGAAAATATCAAAAAGCTGATAGAGACAACCTGGCCAGTGAAAGGAACAATGTTAAGGGCTCTCCAAACCACTTATTGCCACTGCAATTATGATTAAAGGAAAACAGGGTCATTTGATTGCTTTTCAAAGCTAAGAAGGTTATTCCAGGATGGAGGGATCCAGGTGGTGAGCTCCCACTATCCTGGGAGTGTTTCTAGAGACTGGCACACGTGTGACTGCAACAAATAACCAGGGACTGCTCTGTGGGTCTGCTGAGAGTTTTGTCCCAGAAAAAGCTGCAGCTCCTGGCAGTGTTCCCATGGGCAGGGGACACAGTGGGACACAGATCCATGTGAGCAGAAACACAAATTCAACAACAAACCTTCCATCAGAAAGCTGCCACAGCTGCCTGCTCCTGCCAAAAATACAAAATGCCTGAGACCCAGCAGCCCCTTCTGGCCCCTCTCTGCCAACCCTGCAGAACCCAGACCTGACTCTACCCCCAACCCACCCACTGTGCTCCCCACCAGGTCTGGTGTGCAAACAGCCCCTGAACAGGCTCCCCATCCCTGCACAGCCCTGCACAGCAGCCACTGGGGACAGAAATCACCAGTGTTGGCCACCACACATGGCTTGGCCTCTGAACTGCCAGATCTTCTGCCTGAAGGCTCTAATCTGTGTCCTTGCAAAGCCAGTGCAAATACTGCCCTCCTCCAGCAGTGTGAGGAAACATAAAACCTGGACAGAGCTTAAGTCTCAACCCCCCTGTGCTTGGTGGATACAAGATTTATTTTTCTCCAAGCATCTTCCACAGCTTTGAGCTAAATGGATATCACTGAAGACTCTAGCAGTTCTCATTCTCTCTGGCTAAATACAATTTTGAGGGGCTACAATGCTGGGAGTCACTTGTTAAGATCAGTTTGAATGAGCATTAACTTAGTTTTTAATGAAGTGTAAAGCACACCAAGCAGAACAAACTAATTTGAAGGGCAACTAAAAATGCCCCAAGACCTTCACTCACCATCATCTTACCCACAATTTTTTTTCAGAGTCAAACACTTACTCCATGCTGCATTTTCATGTATTTAAGTTAGAATATAGAACACAGTCAGTAAGGTTAGACTGTAAGATCACCTGGCATAATGAAAGGTGTCCCTGCCATGCCAGAGGAATGGAGTGAGATTGAGTTTTAAGGCCTTTCCAACCCAAACCCATCTCAAACCCATCTAGGATTCTGACTGAGTCCATAACCAGCCTTCCTCTCACAACTGAGGCTATTGGAGACATCCTGTGCAGAATGAAAGCTGCTGGGTCCAGCTGTGGACACAGGAGCCCCTGTGAGCCCTCCTGGCACAGAGGGAGGCTTGGGCTCCTCACCTGACCCCAGCAATGCTCCCCAGGGGTGTGAGCAGAGCCAGGGAAGGCACGAGGAGCACAGCCCAGCACCCTGGAATGGAAAACACTCTCTGGCTGCTCCAGCAGCTCCTCCCTTCTCAGAACAGAGAGCACCCTCCCTGCTCCATGGCACAGGATTGTCTGGTCCAGGTGCCTGGCAGCAGAGCCACCAGACCCCACACACAGAGTGTGAAAGGCTCTGGCTCCTGCATCCTGAGTTTAGCACCCTGCTTCCTGCAGGATCAGCCCTTGCAAAAATGGACAGCAGCTGCTCCACTTCTGTCTGAAAGTGCCTACATGAGGAGAGCTGAGCAGGCTCAGACCATGGGTCCACAGAAGGGTTAGAAAAGTGTATAAAATCAGGAAAAGCCTAAGTGCAACATCTCCAAAATCATCTGCCATCTCCACTGAGCCACAGAGGGACTTCACAGGAGAGAGGTGCTGTCTTTGTGCTTGGCTACTGTTGGCAGAAATTTCTTTCATTAATTTATCCTTGCTGCCTTTTTACAATTCTATAAACATAAAACATCAGACCAGGCTCTCACACCAACCAGGAAGGAAGACACTCAAAGCATTCCCACCAAACCCATTCCAAATGCCCAAAGTCTTTCACATACACACAAAAGCAAACAGAACAGCTGCTGGGAGGCTGGACAGAAGCACAGAACCAGATTAATAAGAGTCACAGAATCATTGAGGTTGGGAAAGATCTCCAAGATCATCACATCCAACCTTCAACCAAACACCACCACACCCTATCCCTAAGTGGATCTCAGAGCAGAGCAGCATCTCTGAGCACACAAATGATAAATCCAGCCCAACAGACAACCCCAGGAGCACTAGCTGATTTTCCAGCAGCAGCACAATGAGGAGGCCCCTTGAGTGGCTGAGGGGTGAGGGCTCACACCAGGCAGTGCTGCAGGGGTGATGTGCAGCTCCTGCCTGGCAAACCTCAGCCCAGAACCAGGCTGAAGCCACATCTTCCCCTGCCTGCTCCACCCTGCCAAGCCCACAGCTCTGCCACCTCCCTGCACAGCTGGGGCATTTCTCCTGCTGAGGGACTCCTCTCTTTTGGGGTTTACCCTGTGACAGGGTATTTTGAAAAACAAACCCAAAATCTTGAGGTGCCCTCAACTGCTCCCAAATCCTCAGGACATGTAGGAAGGTGGGCTGAGCAATGTTTCTGAACATTCAGCTTCCAGACACCTTCCCAGCTGCCTGGGAGCCACCAGCACAAAGCAAGGCATGGAGCAGCCTCAGCGCTGGAGTGTGCCGTTAAGTATCACAACTTACAGTATAGGCTCCAAAAACCAAAAATTAGGATTTTCAAAAATTTTTGAGATTTAAATTCAAAACACAAACTTAATGAAACTTTCTGCCCTTTATTTATTTACTATTATTTTTTAATGCCCAATGTGATAGCACTGCACTGAGCAAAACCTTTGCTGAACATCTCATGGTCTGATTGACTGAGAGAAAAGCTGAGCAGGCCAACAGGAGAGCAGGGTTTAACTCATTATCCAGCATTTGGGCACTTCAGAAACTGTGCCAAAGAATTTAACACTGGACATTTATTATTGTGAAGTAGCTGGCAATGTAATTTGCAAAATCTATTTAAAAATCTATTTCTCCTAGAAATATTTTCATGATTTAATAAAATTAAAAGGAAAACTGAGTATGAGTTTAAGTATTGTTTTCACACTGCAGCCTCTAAAATTTTAGTGTGCTGCAGTGTGGAGGAGAACCAGACAATGAAAAGTAAAAGTGATTTCACCCTGGTTCCATTTGTGAAAGAGTCACAAGTGAGACATTTATAGGGTGGATGTGTTGCATCATTTGGTTTTAGGAACCTGCCTCTGCCAGCAAGGTGAGGAAGGAGTCCAGAGCACGTGAGTGTTGGCTTTTCTCCATGTAAAGCTGCATCTCCTGAAGGGTGGGAGATGGGCAGCCAGGCAGCTCTGCCTCAGCTGGAGGCTCAGGGAGGGCCCAGGGCTTTGGTGGCCACTGGTGCTGCCAGGCAGGGGCCCAGAGCCAGCAGGGCTGAGCCTTCCACAGCACCAGGGGCTTCCAGGAAACTTCTCTCTGCAATTTATGTCCATTCATTATCTATTACAAAACATGTTTCTGTATCTAAAGGGAAGCCCTTTAGGGGCACAGAGGAACAAGCCATGGAGGCCAAGCACGTGTGATTCCTTGTCAGCTCTCCTTGGAATCCCAGCCTGGATGGGCTGGGAGGGACCTTAAAGCCCATCCAGTGCCACCCCTGCCATGGCAGAGACCCCTCCCACTGTCCCAGGTGCTCCAGCCCCAGTGTCCAGCCTGGCCTTGGGCACTGCCAGGGATCCAGGAGCAGCCACAGCTGCTCTGGGCACCCTGTGCCAGCCCTGACCACCCTGCCAGGGAACAATTCCTGCCCAATATCCCATCCAGCCCTGCCCTCTGGCATTTTAAAACATTCCCCCATGTTCTGTTGCTGCCTGTCCATATGAGAAGTCCCTCTCCCTCCTTTTCACAAGCCCCTTTAGGCCCTGGCAGGGGCTCTGAGCTCTCCCTGGATCCTTCTCCTCTCCAGGTGAGCACCCCCAGCTCTCCCAGCCTGGCTCAGAGCAGAGGGGCTCCAGCCCTGGCAGCAGCTCATGGGCTCCTCTGGACTCTCTCCAGTGGTCCAGGTCTTGTGCTGAGGATCCCAGAGCTGGAGGAAGAATCATTCTATGATTCTATGAAAAAATCCCATAGCAGGAAGCATTTTAACCCTCATGTGCTGGCCCTGTGCTAATCCACATCAGATAAACAGCTTTTCCAAACCCAGAACCCTGCCCAGCACCTCCTGAGCAAAATCAGACCCACAGTCATTGGCAGTACCTTGTAGGGAACACAGACTTATTGTTCCTTTTACTCCTCCAAGTCCTATGGACCTTCCTGCACATGCCAGTATCCCCAAAACTGCAGCAGACACTCAGAGCAGCCAGGGGATGACAAATAATCAATTCCTCCTGGAGCACAAAGGGAATCATTTATTTCACAGTTGCTTTGTACCTGTAGAGAAGTCTTGGCACTGCATCTTAACTACACCTTGAATGCTGCTAGGAGGCACTGAAGGTGCTCTGGGGGATCATGCAGTGTTAATATAAATATATTAAGAAAATAAATGAGGAGCTGCTCCTGCAAGCTGCAGTAAAATCTCATGCAGTTCATTACAGACTGCTAAATTCAGGAAAAATCTTGAATTTTCATCAGAGACAACCAAAAGGTCAGTCTTTCTTATGGGATTTCAGCCATTTGAGTGCCCTTTTGAGCTACAATCTTGAAATTAGGAATAATTCATTCATTACAGACTGCTGATTACAGGAGGGAGGGGGGAGGAAATAGAAATTTGACATTTCTTTCCAGTTCACCAAAAGGTCAGTCTACTGATTTACAAAATTTATATTAATTTTAACTCTGAGTCTGTCACACTGGGCACGAAGCATCCAATTTGAGGAAATTAAGGTCATTTAAGGTCTCCAGTTGCATTTATCATTTAGAATGCAAAAAAGTTATCAAAGGCAAAGGCAAAGCTGAGGAAGGCAATGGCCAAAGTCACCCAAATTTGGAATGGCTGCCAATTTTAATACAATAAATTGCACTCCAGTTTAAAAAGAACCCAGATTTTAAATCTCTTCTTGCCACATATTGCCAGACACCAACTGCCACTGCTTCACAAGACAGCAAGAAGCTAAAATTTGGGGTGGCACCATCTTTCATGGCAAATCCATCTGTCCTCAAGTCACACTGGACTCACACCATCCCCAGGTTCCCTTGCCACCAGCAGGCAGCTCACATCCTGAGAGCTTGAAAACACCAGGAGATGATGATGAGGAGGAGGAGGAGGAGGCAGCAGCATCTCCTTGAGTGGCCAGAGCAGGGGAAGCAATGTTTCAGAACTGACTCAAAGGTCATGGGGAGGAGGGTGGGAGGTGTCTCCAACAAATCTGGAGGATTTTGCCAAGATGCAGAGCAGGACCAGCCCAGGAAGGCCCTGCTGGGGCTCCCCAGCCCTCAGGACAGCCCTGGCACAGAGCTGAGCCACCCAGCAGTGCCACAGCAGAGCCAGAGAACAGCCACAGTCAAGGGATCCCTCCCAAAAATCCTGTGAGCCCCTTGCTTCAGCAGGGCTGTTATTGGTTAATAACTGCTGGGGAGATGGGCAGCATGAAGAGCCCACCCTGTGCAATGGCAGGGGCTGAGGGAAGGCTCCAGCTCCTTCCCTGCCTGCCAGGCAAGTTCTGCTCAGCAGCTCTGCATCCCAGGGCATGGAAAAGCAAAAGCACCCCGAGGTTTGTGAGGAGACAGAGCAATCCCAGCTCCCCTTTCCTGCTCTGATCAGGGAATGGCTCCCAAGGGATAAAGGTCCAGCCAAAGCCCCACCCTGAGCTGCTCCAAGCCAGCCCCATTCCCACCAGCCAGCACTGCTGCCCTCCAGCCTTTCACTATTTTATTTTTTTATGAAGACACACTGATAAAAAATTGGAAGGAGCACTGTTCAGGCAGGAGGGTGCTCCCAGGACCTGTGTGCACCCAGGCTCTGCTGCTTCACACTGTCTCCTTATGCAGCAGCCTGACAGGATTGACTTTTCAAGCACAAAAAATTAAGGAAACCATCTTGACATTGTGGTAATTTTGTGCTCCAGCTATAACCTCTGCCCATCAAGCCTTTGTCCACTCTACTCATGTTTATGTTGTAAGGAGATTTACATTTTCAATCTTTTTCAACACAGAAAGTTGTATGTGACCACTTTCCTTTTGGAAAAAAAGCAGTTCAGTGCTTGGTTCTGTCTTAAAAATTGGCCTTGGTACAAGATTTTAAAATAAATTGCTAGTTTCTAAACTATTTGCAAACACTAGTTTCTCTTTGTATTTTATTTCTTCAGGGAAAAAAATCTAAATCAAATCCACAATCAGACATTTGCCTTTTTCCCCCTCCTTTTTAATTTAGTAACTTGTGAATTCATGCATTGACCCAGCTGAACAAAGGGCAAAGACTGTTAAATTCCAGAGCCCAGGAGATATTTGGTTACTCATTCAAGGCCTTCTACAGAGTTTAAAAATAAATAAAAATGAGCCTTAGCGAGGAGGAGTGGCAGATTTGGAAATGACACTTTTAAATTAACAACCGAAAAGGGGAGAAAGGTAAACTGGGAAGAGATTAGCTGCTCACTGTGCTGTGAGGGAAAGATGGAGAGTGGGTTGGAACTCATTAGCCCAATTACATAATAGATTGTTTTGGCCAAATTCAAAGGCAATAAAAGCAGTGAGAGAAATGAACATTAGGTACCAGCAAAGATGGAGGAGGTGGGGGAAAGAACAAGAAAAGGCTTTTTATGATTTCATTCCTGAAGCGTCTTTCAAAGGTTCCATTTCAGCAGGGAAGCACTGAGCAGAAGCAGGAATTTGGTAAATAACCAAAATAACATTGGGGGTGCCCAACACCAGTGCTGCAGTGGTGGGGAGAGAGTGTTGGAACACCAACCAAGGGAGAAAACAAAACTTGAAATTTCCCCGCCTTCCCTTCCTCCTGGCCCTGAAAAATCACATTTCATTGAATTCAAAAGCATTCTGAAATTTTACTAGTTTAGGAAAGATTGAATAAGCATGTAATTAAATTAATTACAGAATCACTGCTCTGCATCCTACTGCAGGAATAGCAGTGAATCAAGCAAATGGATTCAGAATCACTTCCTAAAGGCTTTCCAGTCAAATAAAACTTCAAGTGCAGCTTTAAACCACTCCCAGCACAGTCCACAAAGCCCAAGCTCTCCATCAGTTTCCTTCAGCCATGCAGGGCATGCTCCTACAGAGCAGGACCCCAACTGGAGGATTTCCTTTCTCAAATAAACAGCAGCAGCTTGGAGCTGGATGCCTCCTCTCTGCCTGAACCCCTGCCTGCAATCCCTGCCTGCACTCCCTGCCTGCACCCCCTGCCTGCACCCCTGCCTGCATGCCCTGCCTGCAATCCCTGCATGCCCTGCCTGCATTCCCTGCATCCCCTGCCTGCACCCCTGCTTGCATCCCCTGCCTGCATTCCCTGCATCCCCTGCCTGCAATCCCTGCCTGCATCCCCTGTTTGCATCCCCTGCCTGCATCCCCTTCAATCCCTGCCTGCATTCCCTTCAATCCCTGCCTGCAATCCCTGTCTACACCCCTGCCTGCATCCCCTTCAATCCCTGCCTGCACCCCCTGCCTGCATTCCCTGCCTGAATCCCCTGTATTCAGGTTCAGCTGTTCAGCTGCTGTCCAGGCCAGTTCCCATGAACAGCCACCACACTCTGCACTTGCACCCTGCACAGGATTACACAATCATTTAGGCTGGAAAAGATCTCCAAGACCAAGTCCAACCTTTGATTGATCTTCACCTTGTCAACCAGAGCAACTTCTTTTTCCAGTTTCTCCTTTAGCACCCCTGAGCACAAGGAGGAGACAGGAAAAATCCCTCTGCATGTTCATGGCTAAAGGATGCACACAAAATGCATGCACTAACTGAGGATGAGAGCCTGGTTCCCACCAGGAATGTGTCACCACCACATCCCCACAGGCCCCGAGCTGAGACTCCAGGGTCTCAGATGAGGGTTCTATGTGATTCCACACAGTGACCTGTGCTCCTGGATGGAGTAAGACATCCAGTGCTGGCCAAAGGAGAGCATCACTCCTTTTGCTGGGGCTGTCTGAGATCAGAAGAGTCCCTTTCTCCCCTGTGGGAGAGCAGAAGAGCACAACCAGAGGTGGATTAGCTACAGAAGGCATGAGCTGCACCCCAGCCCTGGCAAACAGGAGCCCCTGAGCAGCAGCAGGAGCAGGGCAGTGCAGGAAGCAGGCACAGGCATCCACTGCTCCAGGACAGCAGGAACAGCCTCACCCACGCAGCTGGGGGCAAGGCTGCCTCTGTTAATGCTTAATGGGCAGGCAGGGTCACACAGCCCTCAGCCAGCAGGGCTGCAAGCTGCCAGCAGCCCTGGGTGCAGTGGGACCATCCTGGTGCACCACAGGGATGCACTGGGGCTGCCTCCCCTGCAGCACAAGGCCCAGGCAGGAGGCACACAGCTTTCTGGGGGAAGCAGATTGATGGTCTGGTAGCAGCTCTCTCTGGATATTCCCTCTCCTTTCACACAGGAGAATCCAGCAGTTCCTGCTCCCACTGCACCAACACTGACCCTGCCAGCTCAGCCCTACATGACACACACAGTGTCCCCCTCCAAAAGGGCCTTGCAGAGGTCCCAAGGCAGACACAGCAGAGGGGTCCTGTCACTCTGAGCTGAGCAGGCCACAGCAGCACACACCACTGCTCCAGGGAAACCAAGTGCAACTGCTGACAGCAGCCATCAAACACAAACATTGACCTGGGGGACTTGGCACAAATGAAATGAAGGAAGTTCCTCCACCAGCAGTGTTGCCTCCAAAGACATGATCATCCACACTCCCCATGGCTCAAGCAGTGAAGACAGCTTGCATTCCTAACCCTCTGGGAGACACTGCCCCAAAATCCCTCAAGTGGTGCCAAAGATGGAAAGAGCCAAGCAGGGAGCACCTGTGGAGCTGCACCATGCACCTCAGGCAGCAGGACACTAACAGCTTGCCCAGAGAGAAACACTAAAAAACCCAAACATGAACTGCAGGACCCACACTGTGTCCAACAAGCTGATGGTCCTTTTGTCCACAGAAAACCTCCCCAGGTCCCCCCAGGCCTGATGTGAACACACAACATCCTCATCTAAAAGCAGAGTGACCAGCTGTGAAAGCCAACTCGGGTTTGTTGGTGTATGCAGGGTTGAGCAGGAGCAAATACAGGCAGGGGGTTCCTCAGACTCCTGCCCCTGCAAAGGACCTGTGTTGTCCCCCAGAATGCTGTGGCTGCTGCAGTAGCTGCCAGATGTGCAGCCACATGTGCTGCCCAACCTGCTCATGGCAGCCCAGGGCCACCAGGAGCTCAGTGATGGGACAGGCTGCAGCTCCTCACCGACCTTCCCTGAGCCCAGGAAAGGCTGCAGGAGCAGCAGGGCCCCAGCAGCACCCTGGCCATGCCCAGAGTGGAGCTCTCCCAGCTGGCAGTGCCTGGGCACTCAGTGGTACCAGCCCTCCTGTGCCTGGCACTGTGCATGGAGCCCTCAGCCCCCAAAGGCATTTCCAATTACTGCAAGGTGTGAAACGCTTCCTTCCCACACACTTGGCCATCCTCAGGGGCTGGGAGCCAAACCTCTCCTTGGCAGAGCTAAAGCAGGCTCCAAATGCCCTGGGAAGTGATGATCTGGGATTCTGGGGGCTTGTGCTCCCCTGCTTGTCCCTGCTCTGCCCCTCACACCCACACACATCAGCCACACGTGCCCCTGAAAACATCATCAAAGATCTTTGCAGCACAGCCAAGTTGCAGAGTGAATGGGATAAACTGAGCAGTAAAAAACAGCCCAGACCAGCTGGGACTGAACAAAACCTCCCAGAGAAAGCAAAGATGAAATAGGTGAGGATCCCCTGTGCTAATCACACTCTGACAAGGGGCTGGGAGGTGCAGCCCCTCCCAGGGAGCTTCTCACAGCTCTGCAGACACAGCACCAAGTGGGAGAATGGGCAGAAACCACTAAAATCAAACAAACCACTCAAATCAGAGTAGAATTATATAAAAAATCCAATAGATCCGTGCTTTGTGCTAGGAAGGGGTCAAACCTAATCTCAGTTGGCATTTACATGCAGGGAAAACATCAGCTCACTGCAGGTTACCAGGGGAAGGGAAGGGGAAGGGGAAGGGGAAGGGGAAGGGGAAGGGGAAGGGGAAGGGGAAGGGGAAGGGGAAGGGGAAGGGGAAGGGGAAGGGGAAGGGGAAGGGGAAGGGATTGTTTAAAGAAGCAAAATAAAGAGAAACCACAACTGTGCCATGAGCTCATCCCTACCACAGCCTGCAGGCTTGGCCATCCTGTCCCAAAACTACTCTGGGAGAAGTGAGGAAGGAATGGAAATCCGCCAAGTTTCATTTCAATACTCCTTCATTCCAGCACAACCAGATGTGCCAGGATTTGTGCCCTGACTGGGCCAGAGGCAGGGGAGCACATGGAAATGGCATTTCAGGCAGAAACTTGAAGGAACTGTTACTTGGGAAATGGGGTACAGAGGTACCAAGTGTGTTTTCTTAAATATTCACACTGTTTATTTAATTTTTTTATTATGTAACTTTTAAAAGAATTAATTAACTTTCAAAAAGGCAATTTTTAACAAAGTAACACTTGAAGCCACTAACTTTAATTCACTCCTTTCTCAGCTGAGCTCCCCAGTAACACAGCAAACTCCTGGTGTAAACTTGCATGTCCCAAGTTGACTCAATAAACCATCAGACACAATAGTAATGGAGCAGCCACATGTAGCTCTGGGCACCAACATTTTATGGGAAAAACCCTAAGATATCAGAGTGTGTTTTATTTCAAAATTCAAGGAGGCAAAAGGTCCTTTACCACCAGTGCTCAGGGCCAGCAGTCCTTGTCCTATGGAACAGGGAGAAGGAAAGGCAGACCCAGACCCTGCCAGGCTAAGAACAGTGTCATAAACTCTCACTGGAACAGAAAACCCAGCTGGTTCATTCACAGCCATTCCCACACTATCAGGGCAAACAGAGCAGAGTTTGCTCAGAAATTACTGTGGTCCCTGGTGAAATGAGGTGCTGCCCTCCATTGTCATTCTGCTGATAAAGAAGTTTCACATAAAGAAAACCAGCATTGCAGGGAAGCTGCACATTTGCCTAATTCTGGGATTTCACCCTTTTTCTGAGGTGTGCTGACCAAAGGCATGCTCCAGCACAGCTCACAGCTGCTTTCATCTCATTTCCTGCCACCAACCCTCTGTACCCCTGGTGAGCTGCACCTTGGGAAACCTCTGCAGGAAGAAATGGAGCACAAGGGCTGGAGATGCCTAGCACATCCCTTGGGACAGGACAGGTCAGAGCACAGGACATCAGTACCCCTCATGGCAGAGGCTCTGCTGGCACTCCAGGACAGGGATCCTGCCTTGGGGTCAGGCTGCCCAACACAGCCCCTGCTCAGGCTCCTCAGCTCTGTGTGAGCTAGACTGGCCAGCACTGAGGGAGCTGCTCAGGAACCACATCTGAGAGCAAACAGAACCACTCAAAGCAACATCCAAAGGGTGCAGCAGGGAGAGGGCAGAAGGCTGGAAAGGGCAAAAGGAATGAGCCTGAAGGTTTTCCATGTGTCTTCTCAGGAGCCTCCTAGGACTGCCCTGGAGCTCAGACCTGGCACCAGAGCCCTGCACACACTGCAGGGGGAGGGGGGGCAGCAGTAAGATGGGACACAAATATTTTTATACAGCACGTACTAAACCAGAATTCTCTATTTGGCTTCATCCTAAGAGGAAGGTCCACCTACTTCTTGGCAAGCAAGAGCTCCAATGGCCACTGCATGGTTCCAGCTGCAAGGCAGGAGCTCCCCAAGTCCTCAGGCATAAAATACAGCTATTGAGATAAAAATCCAGGGGAGGGCTGGCAGCAGCTGGAAGGGTGAGTGCACTGCTCGGGGGTGTTTTTGTCCCAGGGCTCAGAGCCATGATGGGAGCTTGCTGGGGTTTGGTCCCAGCCCAATCCAGGTAGGGCACAGCAGGGGGGTGTGGCACTGCTCCAGAGATCAAAACCCAGTCCCTGCTCCTGTCCATGGCTCTGACAACCCTGGGAGTGGATTATTCTTCAACTACTTGTGACCAGACTAGGTACTGTGACTGGGCAGTGCCCAGCTCCACTAGACCTGACCTCAGCCAGCAGTGCTGAAGAGCTGATGCTACACAAGCCAAAGAGCCACTGCTATCAAGAAAGCAGGGTCAGACCTCATTGTGACCACAGAGAGATGACAGCTCCAGATTTGGTGCTGAGCTTGAATCACACCATGCCTTAAATCATGTGGGGGAACAGAGATGAGCCCTGAACAGAGCTGATGCTGCAGCACATCCCCCCCCAGGTCACAGTAACCCCACAGGCTGCCCTGCTGCAGGTTCAGCCACGTCCATGTGAGCTGCTGAAGGACACTTCTCCCTTCACATCCATACCATAGCTGAACTTCAGTGCACTGGTTTTAATGCCACAGTCCCCATCCCCTTACACCACAAGAGAGGTAAGCCCCTGAGTGGCTGCAGTGGTTGACGGCACTGTGTGCTGCTTTCCTCCTCACACCCATCCTGCTCCTCTTTCTGTTTCCACCAAGTTATTCACCACCCTGGCACAAAGCCCTGCTACTTTTTTTTATTTTTTAAATTTTTTTAATGTGCTTTTCCAAGGTTAGGGACATAAATCAGCCCCCAGAAGGCTCCAGCAAACACGAGCCCATGCTATCAGCAGCAGATGACCACAGACAGAAGGCAGAGGACCAGCACTTTGGTCTTTTGGCAACAGTGTGTTCTTGGCCAGGCTCCCTTTCCCATCTTTCAGGCTCTGTTTGCCACCCACTCCTCCCTTCCCCAGGATGACTCTCAGTGTCATTAACATCCAACAAACGAGGGCTGAGGGACTTCACACCTCGGGTTATTCAGTAATGCTGCCGGCAAAGCCGAGACTGTAACGTGCCGCTCTGCCTCCAGACTGCACTTGGAAAATCCTCCTCATAAAGAGCACACAGCTATTTTTAAAGGAAATCCTGGATGCTCTGAACGTGCAGGCAGCAGGCAGCCCCAAAGGTAGGCCAAGCCAAGGAGTGTCTGGGCTGGATCTGGTTAGCCTGACACCACATCTGCAGCTCCGGCAGCCGCGGCCAAGCGGGGCTGCAGCGCCGGCCAAAGCCACGGTGATGCTGAGTGCCAAAAGACACAGAGCAGGGCCAGCAGCATGGCAGCAGCAGCAGGGCAGGCAGCAGCTGCTCGGGGGTCAGCTCTCCTGCCAGGCACAGCACCTGAGCAGGGCACACCCTGCGCTCGCTTCCATCACAGCTGATGCACCCAGGCCAGCCAGGGAAGGCTCCAGTGAGAATTTTACTGAAAATTGCATTACTCAGCCTTTAAAGGCTCCAAACGATCCTTTCAAGGAAAAACCAGTGAAGAAAAAAGATTAATTTCTCAAAGTTCAAAGGACAGAATTTATTTTTGGAAATAACGTTTCACTACAAATCCTGCAAGTGAGACAGATCAAAACCAGCAACACCACAAACTAAATCTGAAGGGCAGGACTGTTGGAAAATCTCTCTCCAACAAAACAGAGGAGTGACAGAACAATTCATGGAGGGCATCACAGGGAACATCTTGAGCTCATCCACCACCACTTCTACAGGCAGCAGGTCTACACAAGTACTTCTCTGCCAGGACCTGAGCAGAGCAAGGGCTCCTGAGTGTGATGAGTCCCATAGTGTCCTGCATCCCATTCCCACCTGCCATGGTCCCAAAGGCTTATTGAGAGACTCCTTTAAGGCACCCCTTTCCTTCCCCCTTCACTGACATTTGGGCTGATGCCACCAACCCTACAGTGTGTGCACAGAGAAGCTGGGATTTGAGAACAGCTCCAGCACCAGCACAGCTCAGTGCAGTCAACCCTCATCAGCAAACCCTTCCCTCCACCAGGACCTCTTGCTTTTATCTCCTCTTTATCTGGGCTGGTGGCTCCAGGACTTCACAGAACTCTTTTTCTTTTCCAGTACAAGATGCAACTTCTTTTGCTGTCAATTAGATCTGCTGATGGACAAAAGTTTCTCCTCAAGAGATGCATTACTTTTGCACAAATGTCTCCCACATACTGGTTTTGGACTTTAATTTAAGCTTTCTCCCCTTGAATCAAATTACCATTTTCTTCTGATCTTAATTTGGTTGGATGAAGTAAAGTTGGAGGATATCAGCTTTGAGGGGAGAGGAAAGGAAAGCAAAGCAAAGAACAACAGACATAGTGTGCTTGTCTTACTATTTCCCATTCAGCCCTACAGACACCCTGCTCTCATTAGCACCCAATGCAGGTGAAAATAGAGAGGTTTAATATTAAAACAGCATGGGCACATGAAATCATCCACCTGGACCTGTTGGAACTTGCCCAATATCACTCCCAAGCTCTTTCTCTTTACAAGGAGCTTTTTCACTCCTAAGACTGTGACTCCATATCTGGGCTAATAACATTCAGTATGAAACTTCTCAAATCCCATTTGAAAACTTAAGTATACTATAATTAAGACATTTCTTCACTCCATCAGAAATGTAACAGCTTAAAGAAGACCACCCTGCTGCCATCATGGAACAGGCTGAGCAGGTCTGCCAGTTCCACCTGAGCCCCAAGGTGTGAATGCAGGGCTGCTGCTCTCCCACCCCACCATCTCACTTATGCCAAGGAAGGGTCTTGCTGCTTCAGTGCCTGCAAGGAAAGGCAAGGCTGTGCAAGAACAGCCAAGAGGCCTCTCAGGGATGAGGACAGGGCGTGTGGGGTTGTGCAGACAGTACACCACTGCTGGGCACAGCTGGACACTCATTGAGGCCAATGGAGTTGGCAGCCCCAGCTGAGCACACAGGCAGGGCTGCAGCTCTGAAACACTCTGTGCAACTGGTGTGATGCTCCAAGGGACAAGTCCTAATCCAGGAACAATGGGTCTGTCACATTCCCAGCCAGGAGAACTGCAGCCTCCAGTGAGGATGTGACACCAGGCACGTGGCACTCACTGACACGGAAAGTGCTCCACTGGGAGGCACTGCCCATGCAGCCACAGCTCCCTGCAGAGCCACAGCTGCAGCTGCTGGGCCCACTGCTCACTGCCCCCCACACTTGTTGAGACCCACACTGTGCTGGTGGCTGGTGAGGAGCAGGCATTCAAACCCCAGCAATGTCTGTGAGCAGACAGAAATGAGGCACACTGGTGGAACCAAGAAGAAGAGTCCACTGCTGGGAAAACTTCCCTGCCCCAGGCTGTGACAAGTGATCTAGCATGGGAACACCCAGATTCCATCCTTACAAACACAAACCAAAACAAAACAAGACCCCTACTCTCCAAAGAGAGGTAAGCATGGTAAGCAGGCAGAGGGGAGCCCATCTGCTCCTGCATCAGCCACCAGCAGAATCCCCACTTTTCCCAGCCTGCTAAAGTCAACCCATTTTTCTAAAGGAAACATTAGCCACAGTGGGATATCAAGATACAAGACTGCTTTTAATTACATATACAAAGGAGTCCCTAACACTCCAGCTCTCTGCAAGGGCAGCTTGCTGAGAAAAGCAACTCTGATCAAAGCAGGAAAATCTAAATCGGGTGAGCTTAGTGAGAAACTGCATAAATTGTCCCAAGGTTTTTATGCACAAGACTCATGAACTTCCAGCCAGAATGTGCTTTAGTTGTGGCATTATCTTTCCTTCTGATTTAGTGCCTGCTGAACTCAGAGAGGGATTTGTTCCTCTGTGTTCTGCACTCATGAGGCCACACCACGAGTCCTGTGTCCAGTTCAGGGTTCCCCACATCAAGAAGGACATTGAGGGGTTGGAGCACATGAAGAGAAGGGAAAACGGAGCTGGAGAATGGGCTGAGCCCCAGGAGAGGCTGAGGGAGCTGGGAAGGGGCTCAGCTGGAGAAAAGGAGGCTCAGGGGGAATTTCTGGCTCTGCACAGCTCCCTGACAGGAGGGGACACTGGGGGGGTCGGGCTCTGGGAACAGGGACAGGAGGAGAGGGAACAGCTTCAGGCTGGACATCAGGACAAATGTCCTCCTGGAAAGGGGTGTCAAGCACAGGAATGGGCAGCCCAGGCAAATGGTAGAGCCTCCATCCCTGGAGGTGTTCAAGAAATGCCTGGATGTGGCACTCAGTGCTCTGCTCTGGTGACTGGTCAAAGGCCTTCTTCTGGAAAAGGTGAGGTCTCCAACCTGACAGTTGTGAAGCTCATCAGAGAAAGCTTCAGGCCTAGCTGTGGCACAGGACCACCCCCACATTCACAGGTGAGGGCAGCAACAAGGCATTTTTGTAGTGCAACACAAAGACTTCCAGGCTCCTGGAAAGCTGCACAAACCTTTGTTTAAACACAGCATCCCCACAGTGTGAAGGTGCCCAGGTGTTCCCTTTGCTGCTCAGAGCTCCCAGCACAGCCACAGGCTGGTCCTGGACATGGGTGTGCCAAGCACCCACTGGAGACACAGCCCCAGCCAGAGGCATCCAATAGCTCATTTACAAATTTGCTGTTCACAGATCTCCTGCTCCAATCCCTGGCCTTGTCTTCAGTGGACATGTTTCCTCTGCTAGCTTCTGTCTGCTCTGAATATATCTAAAGAACTCTTTGAAGTCAAAATATTCTTAGCAATTAGATCTTCTCTATTTCTTTTTGCCTTCCTAATTATCCTTTTAACTGCCTTCTGCTTATTTTAATAGATCTTCCTATCCTCCTCCTTACCAGACTGTTTATACTTTTTAAAAGCCTACTGCTTACTGCTCCTAATACTGTTTACATCTTCACTCAGCCACCTCAGCTCAGTTGCTGCTTTTTTTTGCCTGATTTCAGAGTCAACCAGGGGAAATTTCCTCTCTGATCTCTGCAGCAGTTTGTAAATACCTCCCATTTTATCTACAAGAGGTTTTCTACAATAGGTTCCCTTTTCCACAACATGTTTCCTCTTGGGAGAGGGAATGGAGCCCAAGTGCTAGACCACAAGTGCTTCCATAAAAATCCATATTCTCCTATATTGCCCTAAGCACCCTTCTCTCTGCTGCTCAGCCTGTTGCTTTTGCATTAGGAATATAAAGCCAATTATTTAATGGCTGAGTCCCATGTGTTCCCTAAGTACTTTATTCATTATCATTTCCTGCCTCAAAAAGTAAACAAATATCCTTTTGTGCTCCATGTTACAGGAGATTACCTATGAATTTCTTTAGTTAAATCTCTGCTAGGCAGGGCAAAGCCACCTGGAAGTACTTGGACTTCATGCAAAGGTGTGGATGATGGTCTGGAGGGTTTGGAGTATATTGCAGGGTTTGGAAGGGATAAGAATTTAGGGTCCATTTGGTGGAACCTAGAGAGTAAATTAAAGGGAAGCTGACTCAATATTTCCTCTGTTCCTTATAATCTTTCCCAAGCCATCTGCTCCCAGACTCTGGGAAACAGGACACCAAAACAGAGACAAAGTGGGATCTTCAGTGAAGGCACAGACTGGCCATTCTTTACCTAACACAGCTCTGCCCTGCCTCACTGCTCTGACCCTGAAGCACTGATCCCACAGACACAGACAGCAAGCACAGCACCCAACATGCTGCAGCCACAGCTCCTCTTGGTAGCTTGTTCTAACAGCCAAGCTGTCCTGCTGCTCAAAATTTCCACCTCCTACTTTTAAAAATATTTTTTGCGTCTTCATTTTGTCATCTCAGTGTTTGGATCCTGCTTCCAGGAATTGTTTCTTGCTATGCACTTTGCTAAAACCAAGGGCTCTGCTACCTGCTTTTGAAATTTTCTGCTTTTTAAACCTATGGAGAACTGGCTCCATGAAGATAAAAATCAACAAGTAAGGTTTTTTTTGGCAGACAGTTTCCCAAAATATGGTGCACGTCCCCAAATGTTTAAGAACAAACACGAATATTTCCTTTGACTCCTCAAACTGCTTCATTCCACTCACATGTTCTGTGTCTTCTCCAACTTTTCAACATCTCTTAAGGAATGAGGGAACTGAAAATGGGGATAATGTATTAAAGCAAAGGCAGCAGAAGAGCTGTTCTCACACAGTCCCTCACTCTGCACAACCTGGCATCCCCCCTCCCAGACTGTGTCACTGCTCACCCTGCAGCATCTGTCCCTTTCCCACCCCAAAGCCAGGTTTGGCATTTCTGCTCCTCTCAAGTCTCCCCATACCAGAAGCAGATGCAGCCCCAACCCTCCAGGTGCCCAATCCCAAGATTCATATCCAAGTGGCTCCACAATCCAAATCCCTGTGGGCAGCTGCAGTCCCTGCTCCCTCACCACCTCTGCCAATGCCTGTGGTGATGGCAGCCCCTGTTTGCAGCCTGGCTCACACCAGGTCATGCTGCCACAGGGCATTTTGGGGAATGACACAAACCCAGACATTCTGCCAGCTCAGGACACGCTCCCTCCAGCCTTTCTGCTGGAGGACAAATCCAGGCTGGCAATCCCACCCACTCCTCCCCACACTGGCCAGGCTAAGGCAGTACAACAGCAGCACCCACCAAATCCTCAGGAATATTCTCACTTTATCCAAACCTTACAGGAGGAAAGACAGACAGAAGGCCAAGGGGCAAACCTGGCAGGAGTGTTGAGGGAACATCACCCCACAGAGCAGCTGGAAACCCTGCCCTGCTCAGCCTCTGGCTGGGGTTGGCCCTGGCAGCTCCTGTGCACATGGGCTGAGAGTGGATCATTCCTCCTCCTTACAAATAGGGAACAGCAATATTTATTAAACATGTCTAGTTTTTCAGCTTTATTATGCATTTTACCTCTCCTCAGCCGTGATAAGTCTACACAAACCATTATTAGAATTTCTTTTGTTCCTAATACAAATACTTTCTTACTGTTCCTAGCACTGACAGTCACAGATTTTTTTCCCCCTTGTGTTTTTAACTTCCTTTATCCATTTTCTGCACTTGATAACTTCTAACTCAAGGATAACTGTCATCTCTTCCTCTTAATATTCCTTTTTTCCCTTTTATTCTGTTTTTTTCCCTTTTATTCTTTGCACAGTGCTGCCCTGATCACAGGAGCTCAGCCTGCAAGGGAAGGAGGGGAGGCAGGAGAGAGGGGATCAGGGTCCTGCCCTTCACCAGCTGCACCCTACAGGGAGACCAATTTTAAGCCCAGACTATGGCACTCACTTCATGGCAAAGACCACACTTTGCTGAAAAGCACCTGCAAATGGCACAGAGGACAGAAAAGCCTCAAAAAGTGAATCCCAGGACCTTTTTGTGAAGTTCCATCAGGTCCCACCTGTAAGCAGGCTGCAGGGTAGGAGCTGAGGAGGGCTTGAGCCAAAAGGAGCCCCTCTGAGAAAGCCAGACACCATCAAAACCAAAGTGGAAACAGATGCCAGCATATAAAACCTATTTAAACTAAAGCCTGAGAAAATCAAAGTTACAGGAACATCCAGTGTAAGTGAAGCATTTTCTATTGATGAAGTCATAAATGTATCCCTGAAGAGCTTCATAAAATTTCAGGTAGGAGAAAAAAAAAGACTCAAGGCACTGCAATCCACACCCAAATCCCATAGGAATGAAGGATGGAGCTGTGTTGACAGAGAAGCCACGTGCAGCCCAATAAATGAAACAAGATTATTATGACAGGAGATAGCAGAGAACCCTGATGGACTGGAGCCCATCCCAGAAAGGCAGAGCACAGAGGGATGCTCAAAATGCCAAGGAACACCAGAGAGGCTGCAGGGCTCTGCCAAGGCAGGAAACACAATCTCAGTCACTGGAGAACTCAGCTAATCCCAGAGACTTGCAAATGTGAAAGCACTTTGATACAGAAATGATGCTCAAGGTCCCACACAGGACTTCTGTCCCCACACTGTATTCCCAGACATGGCACAGGGAATCCCAGACTAGTTTGGGTTGGGAGGGACAACAAAGCCCATCCAGTCCCACCCCTGCCATGGGCAGGGAGACCTTCCATTGTCCCAAGGGCTGCTCCAAGCCCCAGTGTCCAGCCTGGCCTTGGACACTTCCAGAGATGCAGGGGCAGCCACAGCTGCTCTGGCAAATCCATCCCAGCTGCTCCCCATCCTCCCAGGGACAATTCCTTCCCAGTATCCCATTTAACCCTGCCCTGGGCCAAGAGTGAAGCCATTCCCTGTGTCCTGTCCCTCCATCCCTTGTCCAGAGTCTCTCTCCATGTTTCATACAGACCACAATTAGGTCACCCCAAAGCCTTCTCTTTTCCAGACTGAACAATCTTAATTCTTTCAGCTTTTCCTCACAGGAGGAACCATTCTATGATTCTATAAACAGGAGAATTTGTTAAGAGTGTTAATGGAGCAACTAAAAGGCCTTGCAGGTGAGGTGGAAAACTTGGAGATGATTATCACCTACCAAAGGGGGTTGGTTAAACAAATAATCATAGTTGAACAGCAGAGTGGAAAAGGCCATTAGAAAGAAATAAAAAGACACCCTCAGAAAGAAATCCAAAACAGGAGAATATAAACTCAAGGAAGCTACACTTTAAGCCATAAAAAAGTCAATCCAGAAAAAGATTTTGAGAAACAGGTCACTGAAGAAAAAAAATTAATAAACATACAAGCACCAGAAATCTGCCAGATTCTGGTATAAAGCAAGAGATAAAATCACAGGATAAAAATTCAACTTCTTTGCACCAATGCTCCTTTGTGACAGGGCTCAGCACTTCCCTTCCTGGATTCTTCATGAGGAATGAGCCTCAAACTGTGGGGTCACCAGGAGAAGCTGCAGACTTGCCTAGCAAAATTAATAGCAAAAAACAAAAAACCTCCTGGGCCCAACAGCATCCACTCAAAAAACTGAAAGGCATTAAGTTATTAGAATCACCCAGCACTCCCAAAATCACTGCTATCCACCTATGGATCTGCAAGCACTGAATGTGACCCCACTGTTTCCAAAGGACTACAAGGAACTGCAAGAATTTCATTTTTGTGGCAAAAAAACTACTATAAACAGTAATTAAAAACAATAACCAGAAAAACAGAACAATTAAAAGTCAGTGTTGCCATGG
Organism: Erithacus rubecula; assembly: GCF_903797595.1. Taxonomy (NCBI): domain Eukaryota; kingdom Metazoa; phylum Chordata; class Aves; order Passeriformes; family Muscicapidae; genus Erithacus; species Erithacus rubecula. Next base: position 10,045,993 of record NC_136673.1, on the reverse strand, counting down.
ATTAAAAGGAACACCAGGAGTCACTCTGGTCCTGGGCTCTGAGCACTGCTGGCAAGAGCCAGGTGCAGGCAGAACAAGGCATGGTGCACCCAGACTGCCAAAAGATTCCAAAAGAGTTTGCTCTGCAGAGGCTCTTGTGGCAAGTGCACTCACAGCACTTTCATATGCACAGGATGAAGTAAGAAGTCACCTCATTGATTAAGCACTGATTAAGAGAGGGAAAATAAAGGGCAGGAATAGTTGATGATCACAGTGGGGTCCTGCAGGCACCTGCTCGGAGCCCGGGCGGGGTTGGGGAAGGGAGGAGCTCAGGGGAAGCAGCACATGGAGGTGCCTAAATGAGCCATTAGCATTCAGAGCAAGCCAGGAGGCACAGGGACACCTCTGCAGCAGCTGAGTGCTGCTGCTGGAACCAGCCACTCATTACAGGCTAGGGACAGAAATGTGCCTGTGCATAAAGCTGCACCCACAGCCCTTGGTGAGCCACCTGCAAAGAGACTGCAAAACAAAACAAGGCAGCAGAATAGGGCAAGGAGGGTGATCAGCCTGGCAAACTCCTGAGCCAGGGACAGGGTGGCCAGAACAGCCCCAAAGAGCAGCACCTCAGGGAAAAGGGACATCCAGGAGGGCTCAGCTTTTCTTCCCAAAGCACAAAGCTAAACCCTAAAAATAAACACTACAAGCAAGCAAAAGCAAATATTTTTCAGTCCCCTATTTGCCTAAATAAATTGCAGATGCTGCAATTATCCAAATGATTGCCTTGGTGGTGGGTAATGCTAGGCTACAGAAAATCCACATCCCAAGGGGCTGCAGCACATCCTGGGACAAGATCTGAGGAGCCTCCAAAGGGTGGGCACGGCACTGAGGTAAGAAAGAAGCACCTGAACAAGTGGAAAATACAGCTGTGACAGTAAATCATGTGTCCCATAGCTGTAGCTACACAGGACCCAGGTATGGGACAGCTGCAAGGATGCAGGCTCCCAGGGAAACCCCAAAACCAGCCTGCATCAGTGTTTTCTTGTAATGTATGGAGTTGGTGAACCCACAGCACCTGGTGACAGAAAACTGGGAATCAGAGCTGCTGATGGCCTTTGAAAAGGGACTCCCTGTCATGGAGAGGGCACAGAAACACCCAGGGAGGGCAGGAGACACCAAGGACCTCAACCTGGGAGAGCAGGAGCTCCTGCAAAGGGACAGAGCTGAGAGCAAAACTCCCTCTGCCTTGAAACACAGAGATGGGGAAACACAGCAGTGCAGCAAAGTCAAAGGAAAATACAGAGGACAGACTTGCAGAGGTGTCCAAGGGGGAAAATGGTTCTGATCCAACATCTCACCTTGCCCACGCAGAATTATCAGTAGTTCTTGCACAGAGATTAGGAATGTGTTTGTTGAGCACTCAGCTCTTCCACCCAGGGCTGGGTTACCTTTGACACCCCTAAAGAATCTCCAGGAGGAATGAACAGTCCCAAATTCTTTGAGTTTATAGCCTGAAGCTTGGAAAAAATGTAACAAAAATGATTGGCCAAAAAATTGAAAACTTATGATGTCCCAAAAAGAAAAAAGTTTCTGCAGTTTGCTTCTGAAAAATTTCCTACTGCTTTTTTGGGTTTGTGGGATCATTAAAATAGCTGAGCTGGGAACGTCATGACTTGGTTGGTTTGGCCAATAAAGAGTACCTTCTGGGCTGGAACACTGGGGATGTTTATGGGGAAAAAAAGGCTTTTTGTGAAGAAAATGGAGTCAACTATTGATATGCAAAATAGACCAAATGATTATTTATATAGGAAACTATTCTAACGTGATCGAACTTTAAATATAAAAAAAACCCAACAAAACCCAACCCAACACTTTGGCAGAAAAGGAACTAAAAGTAGTATTCCTGGTGCAAGAATATTGCTAAATGAGAGGTTGTATTAATGGATTTGTACTTCTTCTGTGAAGGCCCTCCTGCCATAGAGACAGCTCAGGTAGAGGGATGGGGTGTTTTGGAAATAACATTGGCCAAACACTTGAAAATTACATAAATCAAGAAGAGACAGATAATTTTTTTTTTTGCTATTTTTGGGTGGGAGGAAGGAAGAGCTTTGGAAAATGTAAATATTCAAATGCAATTTTTTTCTTCCAGAATGCTATTTTGCTCGTGATATTCTACTAACAAAATGAACTCCTCCTGTCCTACAGAGGCAAAGGGACAGGCTGGAGCCCAGGAATTAGGGAATGTTTCACTGACTTCAGTCAGAGCTGCTTGCAGGGAAATTTAACCACAAGCCTAAATCCCCACAGGACTCGTCCCTAAGTGAATTCCAAAGCAGAACAAAAACTAAAGATTGAAGATTAAAAATTAAAAAAAAAAAAACAAACCAAAAACCTTAAAACCCCAAACCACATATCCTATGAGGAAAAGTCAAGACAGAAATGGAAAATTCCTTGCTGGCAAGGATGCTAATTGCATACCTTGTGCTAGGAGCGGAATATCATAAATTTTTACATATATATTTAATTAGGTTAATTTGCAAACTGTAGACATATGTCTGCTTAAAGCAGACAGGAACATTTCATTTTATACATTTTAAATCTCCCATAATGAACTCCAATCACAAGCAGTGTTTATGCTGCAGGAGGAGGCCAAGGAGCTCCCTGTCAAAGGAGGGAAGCACAAACATTTCCCACTCACACAAACAAACAGCCACAACGTGGGGCTGATCTCCTCCACCTTATCAGGAACCAAGAGAAGCACAGCACTCTCAGCAAATCTGCCTTCTGGCAACTAAACCAAATCAGATTACATAGGAAAAAAAAATGAAATATATGCAAGATTTCAGGAAAAGGGACCTTGATTTTGAGGTTTTACGAAGGGTAGCACTATTCCCTGCATGTGGCTCATGGAGAATATCCACAGCTGGAAGAAATGCACAGGGATCACCCCTGTTTCTGCCCAGTCCCACCCTGGGCATCCCTGGCAGTGCTGCCCAAACCGTGCCCAGTCCTGGGGCAGTGCCCAGGGGAAGGAGCTCCCTGATCTCCAATGGATCTCCTCCATCCCTCTGGCCTCTGCCAGCTCCCAGGAGCAGTCCTGCAGCAGGGCTGCCACACCCCTGGGATACAGAGTGCATCTCATCTCACCTGAACTCTCTCCCTGGATACATTTATATTCTGTATTTCTGCCTGGTGCCCTCCCTGGCTCCAGGCACAGACCGTGTCTCTGGCATGTCCAAACAAACCCCATGGAGCAAAAATGCCAATTCCAACTGCTCTTAGCACCAACCAGCCAAATTTAAAGGCCTCTAAAATAAAGACACATATGAAGGTAAAAATATCCCTCCCTTGGAGTTAATAACCCCAGCAGTATTAACCATAAACGGAGAGATGCCCTGAAGCCAAGTCAAAACACACCCCAGGGCAACCTTCCAGGTGGTCATTCATTAATTCCTTCCCTGGTGAAGTCCAACTCCAGCCCTGCCAGCCCCCACCAGTCCCACCAGTCACCCCTGGTGCCACTGCCATTGCCCCTCAGCATCTTCAACAGCATCCCCCCCACTGCAAAGAGAAATCCTGTTGATTCCCAGGGGCATTTTCAGATGCCCTCTCCCACCAGCCTGATCCAAATCCAGCCATCCCTCCCTACAGAGGTTTCCAAAATGCATGCACAAATTCAAAAAGGTGTTTTATTCCCAGCCAATAATTATCCTGCATTCTTACAACTCTCTCTTCCCACCCTCAAAATCACAAATATCTCACAAATGCCAGTGAAAGCTCAGGATTTGCAGCCCACAGAGTAAGCACATCAGACCTCAAGTGACAGATTTACACCCAGAAAAGCAGGAGCTATTCTTGGGTTTTGTGCCAGAGCCCTACTGGGCTGCCTGCACGCTGTTCTCTGGGATGCTCCCAGCTCAGCCTCCAAACTACATCCACCAGCCTGCAGACTTAACAGGAGAAACTGTACAAAACTGCTGGAAATGCATTTCATTCATTCATTCATTCTCTCTCATGTAGCCAAGTAAATAAAACAGTAGTAAAAAAAAAAAAACCCTCACCAAAATTCAAACAACTTGATTTCAAGGGTTCCCCCCAAAAGCTCTGCAGCACCCCAAGCCCTGCCCTGCTCCCAGTGGGGCCAGCCCACGTCCTCCAGGTTTCCCTCCAGGTTCCCCTCCTGGCTCTCCCACACCAGCAGTGCTGCTGGCTTTGGATGCAGTTTAGAAAACTGAGGTTTAATACTTCTAAAAATAGGTCTAAAGCAATTAAATAGTTGCACTAAAATTGCTCTCAACATACTGGAAGCAGTAAATGACGGCCCTTCAATGCAAGCACACCCAACTTCTGAAAACTGACTGCTGCTGCTATTTTCAGACAGGAAAGGATACCTACACCCACACAGAGAAAAAAAAATTAACTTCCATCAAGTTCCTGCAGCCTGTGTGTATCTAGTAAAATGAAATCACAACAAATATTAATTCCTGAAGAGCCTGGACACACAGTGGTGCCATTGGGACACCAGCAGTGCCATGTGAGCACATTTGGCCCATCCAGCCTGAACTCACTGCCAGAGGGAAGGTCTGACAAACCCAGCTGCTCTCACTGCTATCAGCTGCTGAGGTGTCAAACCTTGTGTGGTAACATTCCTGATTTCTAAACCAGGGCAGAGAACACCACAGAGTTCCTGTGCTCCCAAGCACAGTGTGGAGCCAAGAGCCCTCCCAGCATCCCAAACCCACCAGGGAACCTGGCTGCACCCAGGAGTGTCTCAGGCACATCCATACAAACACAGGCACAGGTATTGATCCTCAAATACCCACAGCAATTCCTCGAGGCTCCAGCAGCTCCCCTCTGCTCCACACTCTGACATTCATGTTTCCCTTTGTCAGCCCCTTATCAGTGCAGGCAAATTCTCCAGCCCCTACTTCTCTACTTCCAGCCTTATTTTCCACATCACACCAGGCAAATATAGATGTGAAACAAGCAGGAGGGTTGGGAATCACAAGCAAGGAAAGCCTTGCCTATATAATTAAATCTTTGCAGGTACAATACAGCAGCAAAACCTTCCTAAGCACACACTGGAGTGCCTTGGAAATACAGGTGGGGGAAAAAAACAGCTCTCCCCAGGAAAGCTGCTCCAGCAGAGGAATTAGTGCCATGACACTGCTCCCATCACCAAAACACACAAGGCTTGGCAACCCTTGGCCCTTCCCATGGGGACAGCCCCATGCCAGGCTGACCCAGGGCTTTGCAGCTTCACCCCAAAAGAGCCACATGGCCCCAGTTTCTCCAGAGGCAGCACAGCTCCATAACCACAAGTTCCATCACCTGGCAGGAGCCTGAAACTCTGCCCTGACCTCGGCCAAGAGTCACCTGGGCACACCCACACGCAGGGAGGCACAGGCAGGGGGTCCAGCTGCTCTGACCCCATCAGGGGGAGGCAGAACATGCCCTGTGCCCTCCGCCCTGCCTCTGCTCCCTAGGCTGCCCCAGGCAGCATCCCAGCTGGAGCAAGAGCTCCCAGTACGCTGGCACAAGCCCCCAAGCCTGGTCAGTGAACCAGAGCTAACTACCACTCAGCTGCCAAAACACTGGAAAATGGCTCAAGAGCCCTTCTCTATGGGTACACAGGAAGTTTAATTAGGGGGATGGATTCTAGTTCACCTGTGTCACTGCCACACTGCTCATGCCCTCTGTGCCACTCAGAATATGAAGCTTCTTTGCCCTTTCAAGGACCACAGGGGAGAATTTTCTTTATTTAATCTCTTTTTCTGCCACTTCTCGCTTTGGGAGAATCCAACAAGTAACTCAGAGAGCCACCATGCAGCTTGCCCAGCACCTCCCTGTGCATTTACACACTCAGTAGTGTTGGAGTACAAGCCCCACATTTCAGGAGATGACCTGTGTCCATCATTTGGGTCTGGCACTCATGTTCCAGCATCAGCAAAGCAATCTCAGTGTGGGAAGAACCCTCACAGCAGAGCCCAGCCCAAAGGATGACCAACACTGACACTGAGCATCACACCCCACCACAGCCCCACCACCAGCAGAGAGACTGAGCAGGAGACAGCAGAAAAGGACCAGGGATGGGTGGATTCAGTGGACTCAAGGTATGAATATCAAACCTCAACCCAGGGACACCAAGGAGTGCACAGCAGCTTTGATCTCTCCAGCATGAACATCTTGGGAAGAGACCTCCTCTGCAGAAGGAGAACCAGCTCAGCCTTTCCCCTCTTCCAGAGGAGACAGGAGCATGGAGCAATGCCTCCCACATCCCCCAGGTCACCTGAACATGCAGCAGCCCAGCCACTTCCCAGCTTCCCCATGGCCAGGAGGGGACAGCAGGCACCAACCCCTGCTCCATCCAGAGCCCCCCACACGGCTGCAGCCACAGGCTTTGGGGAGAAACAGCTGCTGCTGAAGCCACCATCAACTCAACCTTCTGCTTATTAGTTTTGATTATTAAATTTTGCACCTTCTTGGTTATGTTCCCAAGCAAACAGCTCTACACACATGGTGTATATCATATGTTACATATTATGTATTACATACATGCATGTTTTTCCACTCCCTTTCTGTTACAACTTTACCCCACTCCCACTGTCACCAGAGCTAACCAAGGTCACCAGGAGCTGCTCCTTCTCCACACATCACGAGCGCCTGCCTTCCCAGTCCTTTTTCCCACTCCTGGTGCCATGATTTAAATACTCAGCTCTCACGTGATGAGGCAGAGGCACTGTGACAAGCTGCACCAGAGCCCTGTGCCCCTGATGAAAGGCACATTGCAAATGGTTATTTTTCATATACTATCCATGGCAAACAGCAGCATTCATTTCTATTCCCTTGCTCCAGACAAATCAATGATTGTTAATGCAAAGTCAACACGTCCAGATGTAGTTTGCATACTAGTTAACCACTAAATTGGCATCACATAGTACAAAATAATCAAGAGACATTCAAGGAACCAAACAAAAGCAAAAAGGAGGCAGATGACTAGCAATTAATCCATAAAAGACCTTTAAAAATTAGAAACTTCTTCCCCAGAAAACACGGTATGGCCAAACAGAATCCATAAATGTGAAATTCCAAATATGCACAATGCTGGATGCACAGAAATGTAGAAATTGCAAGAAATAAATATCTCCTGGGGCCATTTCCCCACATCCCTTACCAAAAATACCCCCAGCTCTGGCAGCCCCTGCCCAGGTGCCTCTTCTGGATACATTATGTACAAATAGTGCTGATCTGGCACAACTCACATTTTGGGGTGGCTCCCCAGGACTGCAGGACCACCCTTGTCTGTTTTACAGCTTTGAGCACACACATAATTCCCTACAGGGATCCAAGGATGATCTGCAGTAAGCACAGAGCCCAGTGCAGTGGGAATGGGGAATGCAGCAAACCCTTGGGATGTGCCCCACACACCCTAATCTGACCCCCAACAGCCCTGGGCTGCCTGGCACACTCACCATGTCACCCCAAATCTGAGCCCAGCCTGAGATACTCAAGCTGAGGATGCTCAAGGAGAAGCCACCAGTGGCACCATGGGCAGTGCCAGGGACTCAATGCTGCCAATCACATGGAGCCAGAATGGACCTGCAGGGGCTGTGCCACGGGGCTGTGCCATGGGGGGCTGTGCTATGGCGAATGTGCCATGGGGCTGTGCCATGGGGGCTGTGCCATGGGGGGCTGTGCCATGGGGCTGTGCCACGGGGGGCTGTGCCATGGGGATGTGCCATGGGGGGCTGTGCTATGGGGCAGTGCCATGGGGCTGTGCCATGGGGATGTGCCATGGGGGGCTGTGCCATGGGGGGCTGTGCCATGGGGCTGTGCCATGGGGCTGTGCCATGGGGGCTGTGCCATGGGGGGGAAGGGGCAATGGGGCTGTGCCATGGGGGGCTGTGTTATGGGGCTGTGCCATGGGGCTGTGCCATGGGGGGCTGTGCTATGGGGGCTGTGCCATGGGGGGCTGTGCCATGGGGCTGTGCCATGGGGCTGTGCCATGGGGGGCTGCGCCATGGGGCTGTGCCATGGGGCTGTGCCATGGGGGGCTGCGCCATGGGGCTGTGCCATGGGGCTGTGCCATGGGGGGCTGTGCCATGGGGCTGTGCCATGGGGCTGTGCCATGGGGGGCTGTGCTATGGAGAATGTGCCATGGGGCTGTGCCATGGGGGGCTGTGCTATGGGGGCTGTGCCATGGGGCTGTGCCATGGGGCTGTGCTATGGGGGGCTGTGCCATGGGGATGTGCCATGGGGCTGTGCCATGGGGGCTGTGCCATGGGGGCTGTGCCATGGGGAATGTGCCATGGGGGCTGTGCCATGGGGATGTGCCATGGGGGGCTGTGCCATGGGGGGAAGGGGCAATGGGGCTGTGCCATGGGGATGTGCTATGGGGCTGTGCCATGGGGGCTGTGCCATGGGGATGTGCCATGGGGATGTGCCATGGGGATGTGCCATGGGGGGAAGGGGCAATGGGGCTGTGCCATGGGGATGTGCTATGGGGCTGTGCTATGAGGGCTGTGCCATGGGGATGTGCCATGGGGGGCTGTGCCATGGGGCTGTGCCATGGGGGGCTGCGCCATGGGGGGCTGTGCCATGGGGATGTGCCATGGGGATGTGCCATGGGGGGAAGGGGCAATGGGGCTGTGCCATGGGGCTGTGCCATGGGGGGATGTGCCATGGGGGCTGTGCCATGGGGGGCTGTGCCATGGGGGGCTGTGCCATGGGGGCTGTGCCATGGGGGCTGTGCCATGGGGGGCTGTGCCATGGAGCTGTGCCATGGGGGCTGTGCCATGGGGCTGTGCCCTGTGCCCATGTGCCCATGAGCAGCATCCACGGCCTCGTACTGAGTCCTTCCATGCCATGGTGGGAAGGTTGAAATCCTTGAACAGGCAGATTATCCAAAGAATTATTGGACAGAATATCCTGAGCTGGAATTGATCCACAGAAGATCTACAGCTGGAGGGACCCCCTAGGATCAGCCAGTGCAGCCCCTGTCCCTGCCCAGACCCCCCAACAATCCCAGCCTGTCCATCCCTGGTGTCCAAACGCTCCTGGAGCTCTGGCAGCCTCGGGGCCGTGCCCATTCCCTGGGGAGCCTGGGCAGTGCCAGCACCTCTGGGGGAGGGAAGAGCCTTGCCCTGAGCTCCAGCCTGAGCCTGCCCTGGCACAGTGGGCACAAACCCTGCCTTCTGTATCACCAGCACCCTTAGAGCAGGTTTCAACCCTCTGCCCCCCGCCGCAAAAAAAATCAAAATTAAATTAATCTAATTTTTAGAACACTAATTCCACTCTAATTTCACTCCTGCATAATTGCAAACTTGAGTGTGCATCACTGGGGCCATGTGACTGCACCCATGAATTGAACTATTCCCAACGTTGCATTATGGCAGTGATATATATTTAAATTATCCTGGAGTCATGCAATAACCTCCCAAGGTTTTATATGGCATTTGTATAAATATTATCTACTATTTTAATAATATTATGTCTGTTTTCATTCTAGGATGAAAATATGTCACTGAAAATGAGGTCCTGGAAATTTTTCTTTTTTAAAAAATACATTTCAGTTATGTCACAAGAAATCTGTTGGTATCACTCAGCTGAGCTCCCTCCCTCCCCTTCCCCTTCCAGGCTGCCAACAGCAATTTTGAAAAGGATAAAATATTGATCAACTTTCCAGAAGGAAAAAAAAAAAAGAAAAGAAAGGGAAGAAAAGAAAAAAAAAAATCCCCCTGAAGGCAGACTGCAATGAAAAATTATGAAATCTTTTCCAGGCAGGAGCAGGTTTGTGCTGGAAGGACAGGCAGAAAGGTGAGAATCAGAGCCATTATTACCCCCAGCAGTGGGAGCTGGTGCTGACAAGCTGCTGCTGCTCCCCAGGGAGTTAAAGATGGGCAGGTGTCAGTTCCCACAGCCCCAGGGTGGGATGCAGCACAGCATCCCCCAGTGCAGGGAGGACACCCAGCACCCCAGCCAGGATCCCACAACACTGACAACACCTCCACTGCACCCTCCCCAGCCCCTTCCTCTGCTTCAGGAGAAACTTGAAAGGCAAACGTTGGCACTGTGACCCCAGCACCAAAGCTCACTCATTAATCCCCATTAAATTCAGCACCCACCAGAGTGTTCCCCCCAAACGCCAAGAGCTCCCCACATCTCTGGGTGTGTGGCAGGGTGAAGGAAAAGCAGCACCAAAAAATCTGATTCACACGAGAAAAAAAAATGTATGAAACCTTAAAAAAAAAAATAAAATTATAGCTAAACATTTTCTTGGGGTATAATCACAGAGTAGTAAAAGTTCTGGGGTGCAGCTTGGGATTGTAGAATCCCATTTGGAGCATTGTGTGTCATTTTTAGGCAGATGTGGCACCCAGCTCCAACTGCACCAGTGCTGGGCTGGCACCAGCCTCTCGCTCCAGGATTTGCTAAAAATGGGATTCAGGAAGAGGGTGGGTCCTTTCGGGGGGGCTGGGGCAAATAAATGCAAAAATAAAAATATGGAGTTGACATTTCAGAGTATTTCTTCCTCCACCCAAGAGTTATCCTGCTTGCAAATTTTTTCCATCCATCCCCCCCCCCCACTTTGAGAAATTCAAAACATGAAACAAATAAAGGAGAGAAAAGCAAAGACAGCCCCCAAAAACCTCAATTCACCACCCACTCCTTTCTGATTTCCAGCAAATATCAAGTTACAGGGAATGGAAAATCAAAACAAAAAAAAAAAAAAAAAAAAAACACAAAAAAATCCAAAAAATAAAAAAAAAATTCAGAGGTTTGAAATTCAAAATTAAAATTTCATTCTGGCAAAATAAAATTTAATTTTATTTTGTGCAGCACCCGGATTTCAATATTTGTTAGTATGTGCCCGGCAGCTCCAGAAACTCACTTTGGAGTTTAAAATTTAAAAATGCCTTTTTCCAAAAAGAAAAAAAAAAAAAAAAAAAAAAAAAAAAAAAAAAAAAAAAAAAATCCAAACTGCTGCAGCTGTGGAGCCAGCCATCTTGCTATTTTGTCCCCATTTTAGAGAGGATACTGTGTCAAGGTTGGTAAAACTCAATGTTGACCTAATCTTTCCCTTCCTCTCCCTCCCCCACTTTTGGGTGGAAAGGCCATGTAGCTCTCCTAGATTGCTTTTTTCTTGAAACAATGCATGTTTCAGTGCTCTTTTGTTATTTATTTTTAAAAAGATCAATACCAAGACCCCAGTATTCAAGGGCAACCCTACAATAATAAACCAGTGTGTGCACAGTCCAGAACTCACAGGCACTCTGGAATAGCAAAATAATAGGGACAGGGCAGCATTTAAAACAAACAAACAAAAAAATTTCAATTAAAAAAAAAAACCAAAAAACCTCACCAAAAATAATTATGAAAAAAAATATTTTCAATTCAAACTCCAGCTTTAACAGTCAAGGAGAAAAAGGATTTTGAAATCGTGAAAAATATCATGGCTGAGCCCTTTAAAGGCACTTCATTTTGAAAAAAAAATTAAAATCACTAAATCTGCAATTATTTTTTCACAATATTGTTAATTATGCATATTCATAATATCATGGCGGACCTTATAATAAACCTGTGTAAATATTAGATTTATGTGAGCCACAGAACCTGGAGTTATTACAGTGTTTAAAAAAAGAAAGGGAAAAAAAAGCTATAAAAACAGAGTATGGAAATTTTATTCTTTACAAAAGAAGTAGGAAATTAAATGCTGGAAACTGTTTTAATTATGCCAGGAGAAACCATCCAAAAAGCCAAGAAATTCTAAAATAAAACTGACATTCGACTCTTAATTTTGCTTGTCCTCGTGTTTTCTTGGACGGTGTTTAGAACGTCATTGTTTAACAGCAGTTTTGCATGAAATCCAAAATTAAAAAAAAAAAAAAAAAAAAAAAAAAAAAATTTGGGTGTGTCCACAGCAAATTTTCTGGGTTCTTCATTTTCCTGCAAAATTCCTCATTTCAAACAAAATAACTTTAAGCACTGCAGCAAAAAGGGAAAAAAAAACCAAAACAAATAAAGCCTGAGTTTTGGCAGAGCTTGCTGCACAAGTTCAAAATTACAATGAGCCCAATTCCTAATTGCTCCGGAACAGCGATCCTGCCACTCTCCCAAAGTGATCCCTCCCGCAGCTCACCCGCGGGCCCACCGAAAACTTGACTCACTTTCCTTTCCCAGCACTCTGCTGCTCCCAGGCTCCCTTCTTCCCCAGAAAATGGGGGTGGAGAGGGAAAAAAAAACTGAATTCATTCAAATTCCTGTTTAATTTTCATTTCTATGAGCTGGGCTTTGGATCCAAAGGGATACACATGAAATTTGCGGGGCGCTGCGGGAGCTGCTGGAGGAACCCCAACATGAGGATTCGGCCCCAACTTTCTGGGAAAAAATTAGAAATAGCAGAATATTTCCTTCTTTTTTTTTTTTTTTTTTTTTTCAATTTAATTTTTTTTTTTAAATTTACGAAATAGTCTCCTCTAGGTGGCGTCGTTTTAATGGAAAAAAAAATGGGGGGGGGGGGGAACGTTCCGGAGGAAAAATTAAGAGAATGAGAAAAAAAAAAAAAAGGAAAAAAAAAAAAAAGGGAAAAAAAGAGAGAAAACAAAAAAGGAAGAAAGAAGGCAAAGGAAAAGGAGAATGGCTGTGAAGGGGCGCGGAGCGCGGCGGGGCCGGGCCGGGCCGGGCGGCGGGGCCGGGCCGGGCCGAGGGGCGGCTCGAACCCGCCATGGCTGCTGAGCTCCGCTTTGTTTTCCGCCGCTCCGAGCGGCCGCGGGCTCGGGCACCGCGGGCTCCGGGAGCCGCTGCCGGCGCTGCCTCCGCGCACTGCGCCAAAGCGCCGCCGGGGCTCCGCGACGGGGCGGCTGCGGCTGCCGCCCTCCCTCCTTCCCTTCCGTTCCGTTCCCTTCCTCCCCGCTCCCTCCGCCTCCCCCCGGGGACACGCCGCCCGGCCGCCGCGTACCTGCGCTGCCGCCGCCGCCGGAGCGGAGCCGTCCGGCTGGTTCATGGGGCTGGGGCGGGAGCAGGCGAGCCCCGCGCCGCCGCGGCCTGCGATCCGCCCGCCGCGCACAAAGCCGGCGCCGCCGCCGCCGCTGCCTCCTTTCCGCCCTCCCAGGAGCGGCGAGTGGGGGCGATGCCCCCGCTGCGCGGGTGGGCGGCTCGCCGGGCTGCTGCAGCCCCCCTTCCCCCCGGGGCATGGGCCGGGGCGGCCGCCGCGGGCACGGGCGCTGCCGCTAGCGGCGCGGCGCGCAGGGCTGGGCGGGCGCCTCCCGCTGCCGAGCCCGCGCCGCCGCCATCACGAGCCGCTCTGGGGGCAGCTCCAGCCGCAGCGCGCTCGCAGCCGGCGGCGCCGGGAGAAAGGGGCTGAGTCTGGCCCGGCGCGGGAGCCCCGCCGCCCGCCCGGCCGGCCCCGCGCTGCCCTCCGCCCCCGCGCCGGGCACCGCGCACCCGGCCCGGCCCGGCCCGGCCGCCGCCCGGCGGGCGCGGGGCCGCTCGGCGCTGTGGGGCCGCTCCGCGCCGCGGCGCCCCCGGGGGGTGTCCCGCTGCGGGAACAGTGCGGCGGGTGCGGGTGCGGATCCCGGCACTGCCCGGGGACAGCCCGGCGGTCCCCGGCCTGGCCAGGGGCGAGAGCCCGGCGGATGGGAGAGCCCGGGTCCCGCAGGCCTCGTACACCTCCCACAGCTCCTGGAGCGCGAGAGGAAGGGTCGTGGGGACACAGGGTGAGGGGGGACAGATGGCCTGCCAGGGGGACTCGGGGAGCCGCTGGGGCTGGGCCACGGAGGGTCAGCTGGAGCTCAGGGCAAGGCTCTTCCCTCCCCCAGAGGTGCTGGCACTGCCCAGGCTCCCCAGGGAATGGGCACGGCCCCGAGGCTGCCAGAGCTCCAGGAGCGTTTGGACACCAGGGATGGACAGGCTGGGATTGTTGGGGGGTCTGGGCAGGGACAGGGGCTGCACTGGCTGATCCTGGGGGGTCCCTCCAGCTCAGGGGATTCTGTGATTCCATGATTCTCCGAATGGCTTGGGCAGCATCACCCCCTCTCTCCAAACCCCCAACCCCCCCACAGCACCGCCAAGGCTGAAATCTCCCCTGCCCTTTTCGTCTCAAAACTCCCAGCTCTTGGTCCCCCCGTGTTTGAGACTGTTTTGCTGCAGCACAAACCAGGGAAAAGCCTTTCTCTACCCTTACACGAAACTCATCGCGTCACCCCGTCCCTCCACAAAGAGCTTTTCCTCACCACATGCTCCCAACACTGGTAACTGCTCAACAAACTTTGTTAATTTCCTCCAAAAAGAAAGGGGAAAAAAAAATCAGTGCTTCCCCTGGAAAGCACACAGCATTAACTATAAACGTAATTACATCTCATGCATACCTGATGTTTTCTCCCTTGTGAAGCAGTGCCAAAAATAGTTATTAATAGTATTAATGAAATAATCTGAACTTGTGAATTTTCTTGCCCCAGCCCATGAAACCCTCTTTCCCAAGAGCTCTGCAAAACCAAGGATTTGTGGAGAGCCAAATGCTGATTTTGCTCTTGCTGCCCAGCCTAAAGATAACTTCAAAGATATTGCAAAACACAGATTTATTTTTCTTAATATCTTTTATGCAGATTTCATTCCAAATTGCTGTATGGTCAGATAATGTAATTACAGAGCTAAATAAAAACAAAGGGGCAGGGGAATTGGTGGGGACGTTGGGCAAGGGAAGATGTTTTCCGAATGAGCTTAGAGGGGATGTGGGAAGTCAAGAAGCAGAAACCACTCACGAGGCTTTCAGCCCCAGCGTTGGCACAAGGCACAGCCAGAAGGAATCCCCCATGGAGCAGACTAAAGCAAAATTCAGTGTTTGACAAATAATCTTTGAGAAGGGTTTGGGGGAAAAGCCATTTTGACACAGAGTTTGCAGGATGGAGGAGGAGTGTGGAGATACCCTCAACATCCCTTTGTCTTTGGGAGCACTGACCTCCAAAAGGCAAAGCCTGGAGGTAAAAGATGCTCACCCCGCTGTGTCCCAGGATGTGTGAGGGCACATTTCAAGCCATCCCTGGTGCTTTGAAGCATCTTCAGCACTGGAGAACCTATCACAGCTCATGGTGACTTGGCCAACCATTCATCACCTTCTCACTTCGAGCCTAGCCCTGTTTTGCTTCCATTTGATCCATTTGTAAGGTGGAAAAGCCTCCTGCCTCCCATGTCCATGAACCGTGTGGATAAATCATGCCTCCACCTTCTTTTGGGGACTCTCTTCTCTCTGGAAGGACAATGTTTGAGCTCTCCTAGCTTCCTCAGCCCAAACCTCTCGTTTCTTCTGGTCATGGAGACAGAATAGATGCAGAAAAGGAGTGGCAACTGTGAAACTCATAGAGACACCAACCAGATCTCCTCTTTCACGTGTGTTTTTGCAATGGCTTTGCAGTCTGCTTTGACTGAACACAGACATCGCTCTGGGTGAGAGGTTGGGGGTCCACAGGGGAGACTTCCCAGTTCTAGGTCAAATCTCAGAGTTCAAAGCCTCCCTCCTGAGGGATTTGGCTGCTGGTTGGTCCTGGCTTTGTGAAACCAGCCCTTAAACCCCACCTGTGTTCCTGCTGCTGATTTTGTGCTGTTTACACACAACAAACACCATCACTGGTGACCCCTCCTGCCTGAGGGACAGCCCCTTCTCCTCCCATGGGGTGAGGTCTAATGCAGAAATTCTACAAGTCAAGACATTCTTGATTAGCCATTTCTGTGGGTTAGGTCTAGAAAATCCCAAACAAGTTCTGTTCCTGGCAGAGTGAGATACCCATCAGGTCACTCAGGCTGAAGTCCCTCCTGCTGAGGTGACCTATTTGGGACAGATGTTTTAGCTGTGCCAGTCTTGCCACTTTCATAGCATCCAATGGGCTCTTCTGTCCTGACTGGTATCAAATTTTGGCTTTGTCTCTCAAAACTTCCTCATGACCAAAGCCTGAAAACCCACATCCTTATTTTGAAGTGCCCTCAGACTTCCCCTGGGTAAGAACTACTGACAGGCTCATTGCAGTCAGGAGCTCTCCACACCACATTTCAGAACGGGCTTTCCAACAAATGTCAATCACTTTTCTGTTCTTATTCCAGTTTCTGATGTCTGCAGGCAGAGAGGATAGTGGTAGTCACATCTCTGTGGGATTCCCAGCCTGAAAAGGTTGAATTCTTCCTGGGACATCAGCATCTGCATGGCACTGGGCTTGCCAGAGGTAACTCAGTGACTTCTCCCTCCTTTCCTACCCTTAGGATGAAGCAGTAGCAATACTTTCACCTTCCCAGAGTAGCTCTGAAGTCATCTCAGACTGGGAATGGCCATCCTGGTAGGAACCAGGAGTGGGTTCCTGGTAGGACACCTATCTCCTATGAGCTGGTAAGGGTGTCCTGGCTGCAGTAATCCTAAGTGATAATATGATTTAAAGATTGTGACAATGCACACATATGCAAGAGCTTGATAATCTTTTGCTGTGCTGTATTCTCGTGTATTCCCCATAGGTTGTTTTTAGGGCAGGCAGCACTAACAGTTGCTACTCTGTGTGAGTGTCAAAGCCTGCACAGCATCCATCACGAAGTGATGGAGTGTCCTGGAGTTTGCTTCTGCAGTGACTTCTGTTTGAGCTGTGGGTCAGGGATATTGGCAGCAGGCACAGGCTGTTGGGCAAAGGAGTCAGGGGAGATGTCATTTAGCCCCTGGAAGGGCATTGCAGTTCACAGCTAACTCCATTTTGGAAAACTGGGGAGGTTTAGGCTGGAGCTCAGGGCAAGGCTCTTCCCTCCCCCAGAGGTGCTGGCACTGCCCAGGCTCCCCAGGGAATGGGCACGGCCCCGAGGCTGCCAGAGCTCCAGGAGCGTTTGGACACCAGGGATGGACAGGCTGGGATTGTTGGGGGGTCTGGCCAGGGACAGGAGATGGATTAATGATCCTTGATCCCTTCCAGCTCAGGAGATTCTGTGATTCTATGAAATCTCACCTGAGGATGAAGATACAACACAGTGTAGGCGAAGCTCAGTGAGGTGAGGAGGATTCTGCATATGGCAATTGTGCTGATTCCAGTGAGGAGCCTCTTTGTGGGATATGTGCTCAGTAGTCTGGAGGAGGAAATTATTGATAGCAGTCTGCCTAAGTAGATCCAGAGCTCATGACCCCCTTCATCCCATCACAGCATTCACTCATCTGGGCCAAAGGTTATCCCTGTTCCAGTGCCCACTCTGAAGTTTGGAATCTGTACCCAAAATACTGAGGTTGAGCCCCATGCTGGGGCAAAAGGCGAACACCCCTCATCACTTCCATAAATAAGGAAGAGTCGGCAAACCACAGTCAGGAAACGGCCAAAGGACTATTTATAATCACCTCTATCTGCAAAGATATTTGTAAGGCCGGCAGAAAAAAATAAATCCCCACTTCACTCTTCCTGACCCCGGCGCCGTCTGTTTGCTTCACTCTGAGGCATTAAACTCATCAGAAATGTTTGCCAACGGTTATTCAGAAAGGAAGTGTTGCATTGTATTTGTTCTTGTCAGCACTGAGCTGCTCCTTCCTTTTCCAGCTGTGGCTGCTTTCGTCCCCTCCTTTGCTGGGATCAAGTGTGCCCTGAGTGCCCAAGAGGATCTGCACTGGGGCAAGGTGCAGCACAGACTGGGGATCCCTGCCATGGACTGAATGCACTGAAAACCAACTGTGGACAACAGGAGCTCCAAAAACATCCAGATTCAGGTACAAAGCTTTTCCCTGCACAACCGTTAATGAGACTTTCAATTGCATCCAAGCCTTGTCAGAAATGGCAGTGGCTGAGTCGTTGGGATGGGCTCTGGGTGATGCCAATAATGCCATGTCCTGGGGAAATCCCAGTGAGAACTGATGCCTCTGACTGTGGAGCTGATGGTGTGAGCTGGGATGCAGGTGGGGCTTTGCTCCTCCTGCTCCGGGTGCTTGGTGAAGAGGCAGGAGCTGTGGAGGGCTCAGGATGCAACTGAATTGCAGGAGCAAGTGCCAGGGTGTGGGAGTGTTTACAAGCATGTGACATGTATTTTACCTACATAAAACAAGAAACCTTCAGTTTTAAAAGCATTAGGATTATATAAACATTACACTCTCCAGAGCAAACTGCAAAGCAATAAAATCCCAAACCTTAGGGCACCTCTTACCCACTCTTTAATGGCCCACAGCACTTTTCTGCTGTCAGGGAGAGGTTTATTGCTACAACAAAGAGCTTCCTTCCACCTCTAACAGATAATGAAATGGCCATCTCCCAGTGTTGGAATCTACCCTGCCTTTACCTCAGAGCATCTTCCAGAGCCTAAAGGGGCTCCAGGAGAGCTGGAAAAGGGATTTGGGACAAGGGATGGAGGGACAGGACACAGGGAATGGCTCCCACTGCCAGAGGGCAGGGATGGATGGGATATTGGGCAGGAATTGTTTCCTGGCAGGGTGGGCAGGGCTGGCACAGTGTGCCCAGAGCAGCTGTGGCTGCCCCTGGATCCCTGGCAGTGCCCAAGGCCAGGCTGGACACTGGGGCTGGAGCACCTGGGGCAGTGGGAGGGGTCCCTGCCATAGCAGGGGTGGCACTGGATGGGCTTTAAGGTCCCTCTCAAGCCAAACCATTCTGGGATTCTACTTGGAGGTGCAAGGCAGCAGATCCCCACTTGTGGGTCCATCAGGTGGGGTTGCAGCTGCAATTGTTGGGCCACCTGCATTTACAGGAGGCAATATTGGGATGCTGGAGCTGCCAGTATCTGAGAAATACATCCTGACTGAGGGACAACCTTGGAGCAAGAAGCCCTTGTGTGCTGTCCCAGCCTGGCTGAGAACCCACAGGGATGTTCCAGGCTGGCACATGGCACCAGCTGCACATGAGGCAGGGCTGTGTTCTTGGGTACAGCTCAGGCCCATGATTGTGTTTGCCAGGAAAAAGGTGTCCAAGAAAATTCTGACATGGAAGCAAAGAACCTTAATAAATGGGATTTAAATAATAGATTTAGCTGAAAATCCCCAGAAGACAGATTTTCTATCCACACATCAGGTGCTGTAAGCTTAGAAAAAGATAACAAAGCATTCCTCAGACAGAAAAGGTTGAGTTTCTGCTTTAATTGAAAAATTGTATGTGGTTTTGATATTCCTGGAGAGATGTTATGTTAAGAAGTAGTTTATACTGAGAGATGTATCATCACTATTTTGGGGTAAATTAGATTAAAGTGATTTGCAGTTATTCCCATGCTAAGCAGTATAAAGGGAAGAAATTGGAAGTTAAAGTTGTACTTAGAAGAAGTGCTGGCAGTTTGCTGAGGAAATCCTGACTCGGCTCTGCCTTAATAGGCAACTGTCGTCTCAGTATTAGAGAGCAATTGTAGCTTTCTGGACCCATAATCAGATTCATCTGTCTCTTCTTTACAGTGGCATGGCAGAGCAGAATTAAGAATATTTGCATGCCTTAAATTGAGTCTTTCTGCTTTAATTGTGTAATTATGGAAATCACTATTTAGGGATCCATAGTACGACTCTGCTGAATTCTGCACTTCAGGCAGGCACACAATCCCTTCGTTAAAGAGTGTTCCCTGCAAAATCCCAGCATCCAGTGTGGAGTGTGCAATACATGCTCTGGCTATGTATTTGCAAATTCATTAATTAACTTATCAGTTCAAACTAATTAAGAATTGGGTCTTTAACAAATCTAATACATTGTGGCAGACCTGTCTTTTTTTTTTTTTTTTTTCCTGAAGATCCTATTAGTGGAGTAATACAGACCCTGCAACCTTCCTGTGTAATTAATACTCACAGAAATCTTATGTATAAATTTCCCTGGCAGAATTTATTTGACAATGGTCTCTTACGAGATTACACTTCATAGCTGAAAGTTTATTAAGCAGGGCTCATTTGCAGGGTTTCCCTTCTGTTTCCCAGAAGGATTTGCCTCCCTTCCAGCCCTCATGGTCCCGCGTCACTGGGGCTCACACTGCTCTGCTGGGGTGAAGCCTTATGGAGCTCGGGAGGGTTGTGGCTGTTCTGGGGCAAAAGAAGCAGCCACACAAGTGGGAGAGTTGTATCACAAGCCACAGGTTGACTAACGAGCATAAACTGCCTTTTAAATTCATTAGAACCCCTTTAGTTCATCCCGTGTGGGCCATGGGGTGGGGGGTTGAAGAAGAAAAATATTTCCTGGCTGTTTGCTACCATCACAAACAGAATGTACTAAATAATACATGACTGAGTAGTGTGATTAATTTTATTTGCACTCACAAACCATGCACTCCTGCATGTGAGTAATGTGTTCCTGCCAGACACATGCCAGGAAAGCTCTTTGAGCCGCCCCACCTCAGACAGCATCACCCCAAAAACACCCTCAAACTTCCCCGGGCTCAGGCAAGACAAAGAGCCTGACCAAAATGTACCACACTGTCATTTGTAATCCTGCCACAGCTGCTGACCCACCTCAGGTCAGTCTGAGCTGTGCCCAATCCAGTTGTGCAACTGGCAGGATCCTCATGGAATGGCACTCAATGCAACGGGGATTTCTCTGGCACTGCTAATTACAAGCAGCAGCTAACACAGCTCTCACTCAACATCAGCAGAGCACAGCTCTCACTGAGTTTTGCTCCCCATCGGAGATGAATCAAGAATAAAAAAAGGCAAAACTGAGTAAGCAGGGAGGGACGCATTTAAAAACGTATTTTAAACGAGGTGGCAGCTGTGGCTGTGCTGTGCTGTGCTGGCTTCCCCAGCTCCTGTGTCCCTTTCCCTCCCCTGGAGCAGGGCTGTGTCCCCTCCTGTCCCAGGGCAGAGCAGCTCCTGGCCCCGGAGCCCCTGGCTGCAGCCCCTCCTCCCGCCTCTGCTCGCAAATTAACCAAACACAACGTTAAATAATAGCAAATGCATCCTTACAAACAAACAAATAAATATTACCAGTGCTTTATTAATAGAATTTTGACAGCTTCATTAGGTTGGTGAAATTTCAAGATACTTAATGAAATAATGCTTCATCCCTTGGCTTGTGATATAAATTCTAATGAAATGTGCAATTCCGATTCATCCCCAACAAACTGATGCTCTGCTCACGAGGCACTATCACACTGCCAAGGTTTCTATTTCCCTGACATTATGATCTTAACAATTTTATTTAAACAGTTGGAATGGTTGTACCTAATAAGTTAAACAGCAGAATGAAAGATCCCTCTAGAAGGAAAAAAAAGAAAGTATACGTTTAGGTGAAAGAGACTTCAGAACAGATTATGGGTTGTTTTATATTATAAATATGACACATTAATATCTACTCATTTAATACTGTAATTTTTTTTTTAAGTTCCTTTCACTGAAAGATGATCTTTATTTCTCTGAAAATTGCCTGGTGGAATCCCCACTTGTGCAAATGATAAGTGACTGCTGCACACCACGAGCTAAATGCTCCAGAGCTCAGTGGAGCTGCCCTTAAATGAACAAAGTAAATGGAAAAAAATTTAAGTAGAATTAATATTATTAAAGATAATAATATAAATTATTAGTAGTATTCTATTAAGGTCAGATTAATCCCACTACAATTCAATTGCAATAATACGTGCAATTTATGCAATCACAAATGTTTTAACATTTAAATTACCTTTCTGGCATTCTGGAAAGCTGCATTTCGCGTTCCAGAGCGAGGCCAGCCCTCCCGGAGCGGAGCGGAGCCCCGGCCCCGCTGCCCCGAGCCCGCGGCTCCGGCTCCCTCTGGGGGCGGCAGCGCGAACCGAGCGCGGGGCTGAGCAGCGCTGGAGAGCTCGGAGCCACTGCCGGGGCCTGAGGGGCTCCAGGAGAGCTGCAGGGGGACTGGGGACAAGGATGGAGGGACAGCACACCGGGAATGGCTCCCAGTGCCAGAGGGCAGGGCTGGATGGGATATTGGGCAGGAATTGTTCCCTGGCAGGGTGGGCAGGGCTGGCACAGGGTGCCCAGAGCAGCTGTGGCTGCCCCTGGATCCCTGGCAGTGCCCAAGGCCAGGCTGGACACTGGGGCTGGAGCACCAGGGACAGTGGGAGGGGTCCCTGCCCAGGTAAGGAGGGTAGAACAAGTTGGCTTTCAGGTTCCTTCTCACCTGGACCATTCCATGATTCTGTGATTCTGTCATCCTCTGGATGCTGAGTTTGGCACCCCTTGGCTCTGGGGCACCTGAGCCTCTGCAGCACTGGGAGGGATCTGGACTGGCTGGATGGATGGGATGGGACCAGCTGTAGGATGTTCAACAAGGCAAAGTGCCAGGTTCTGCACTTGCATCACCTCAGCCCCAGTGCAAGGCTCCAGACTGGGACAGAGGGGCCTTTCCTCCTTTTCCTCTTGCTGGAGACACTGGAAGCTCTTTGAGACCTGGAGCATCTAATTTGTGTCAAGGCTGGCAAGGTCCCCAAGGGGACCTCCTGGTACTGTGGAAATGCAAATAAGTAAGGCAGAAGTAAAGATTTAACTCAAAGGGGATTTTGTGGCTGGCTGTGGGTGCAGGATCCACCTTCACCTATTTGCAGCACCATTGTGGGACAGTGACAGCTGTGAGCTTACCATACAATTGCAAGCACTTTGTAAGCTCCAGAGGCTGTTGTTCATGGCAGGCCTGTGTAGGAACAGCATTCCTGTCACTGTCCCACCTGGGTGCTGACCCGTCCTCTTCTGGAGCTTGGAGCTCAAGGGGGAGGCTGCTGTCCATGGCTGCAGCATCCTGGGGCAAGTACAGGGTGGAAAACCTCCTCCCAAGCTCAGGTGACACTTGGACATGGCCACAGAGGTGCTGGTGACACAGCTGTGGCATCACTGGGAGTGAGACCATCCTACTTGGAGACAAGCTCTGCACTCCACCCATGTAGCTGATCCCATTCTCTCCTTCATCACTGCCTGCAAGGATAAATGTGTCACAGGCTGCCAGGAGTCCAGCTCTTCTCATCGTGGTGGTTATACAAATAATCTCAGGTTTCAGTTAGAAATAATCATGGTTTTGACTGCTTTCCCCCAGTGTTCTGCAGCAGCAGGCCATGAACCAGCAGCTGTCCCCAGGTAAGATCTGCACAGAGTGAGGGAGGGCAATTGGCCATCATTTGGAAATACATTATTTTCAGACACAGTGAGCACAGTGGCAGAGGGGAGGCTCAGAACAAGGGCAGTGTGTGGCCTGGGTCAGCCCTGTGCCCAAAGGGGGGAATACTGCATTTCAGCAAACCCTTGCAGTATGCAATGGACCATTTGCTGCAGTGCCCTGAAGCCCTCAGAGGAAAAAGTCTCTTGGAGATTCTCTAAATTTAAGCTTCCTCCAATGCCCCGAGGAGTTTATGAGCTGCTTGACCAAGATAATGACACTCTGACATTTTTGGATCCTCTCAGTGACACTGTTATTAATTTTGCCATCTAATTTTATCATTTTTATCATCTTTGTCAAGTAGAAGCAGGGACCACAATTAGGGTTCTTTTTCTTGTTGATAATAACAGCTCTTAGTACCGATAACTCATCAGCCAGACTTTTCTTTAATGCATTTGGCTTCTCTTATCAATTTCCTACCACTCAGAAATGTTAAATTATCCTGATTACTAGTTTTTCAATTCTCCCCCCCTATTCTTTATACACTGCTTCTTTTTCTAATTGCTGCCTTCATTTTCACCTAGAGAGATCTCAAAATCAAACACCATTCTTCAAAAATTATGGCACAAATAGAACTTTTTAGCCAGGTTGGGAACTCTTAGTGGGAACTTTTTATTTTTCCCTCATTTTTGTACATGTTTATTTTTCTTCCCAGCGAGTTTCCTTCACCACTTTATTCAGGCTCACACATCCAGGGAGAAGCACCAGGTATATGTTACTGGCTGGAACTGTCTTTTATTATCCCATAATTAATGTAATCAGGTCATGATCACCGGTCTCCAGGCAACCACCAATTTCTAGTTCAGTGATCAATTCATCTTTATCCATCATAATAAGATCTAAAATAGAATTACCTCATGTTAGGTGCCATCTCTTTTGTGTTGAAAAATTATCATAGATAATTTTTAGAGATGCCACTGATGTTTTATTGCTGCCTGCAGGAGGTCTCCAGCAGTCACCTCCCACAGCAATGTCCTGCAGAAAAGGATTTTCTTTGGGCACCCCAGGGGCAGTGCCCCCAGCTCAGGGTGTGGTGGCACAAAGAGCCTCTCCCCAGAGCTGCCACCCTGCAGTGAAGAAATGCAGGAAACAGAGAGAATTGCCACTTTATCTCTGTCATGGATTGGCTGGGGATGGAAGGGACCTGAAAGCTCATCCCATGGGCAGGGACCCCTCCCACTGTCCCTGGTGCTCCAGCCCCAGTGTCCAGCCTGGCCTTGGGCACTGCCAGGGATCCAGGGGCAGCCACAGCTGCTCTGGGCACCCTGTGCCAGCCCTGCCCACCCTCCCAGGGACAAGTTTCCTCCTAACTTCTTATCTAAGTTTCTCCTCGTTTAGTTTAGAACTGCCACCCCTTTTTCTATTGCCATGTGCTCATGAAAAAGTCCCTCTTCTTTTCACAAGCCCCTTTAGGTCCTGGCAGGGGCTCTGAGCTCTCCCTGGATCCTTCTCCTCTCCAGGTGAGCACCCCCAGCTCTCCCAGCCTGGCTCAGAGCAGAGGGGCTCCAGCAGGGAGCAGCTCTGGATCTCTCCAGATGTGTCTTTGAATTCCTTGTGCCAGCCCAGGTATTTCTGACTGTAAAGGTGTGTCCAGGCTCCGTTGGGCTGACAGGGCTGGGGCAGCTGAGCACAGGGGCAGAATCTGGGGGATCAACCCAGCACATGCTTGGCCTTTTGGGTGCCAGCACACACAGCCAGGACAAGCCAAGCTTTCCCCAGAGGAACACCCAGGTCCTTCTCCCAGAGCTGCTCCCAGGGAGTTCTGGCTGTGCTCCTGTCTGGGGCTGCCCTGACCCAGGTGCAGCACCTGCCCTTGGTCTTGTCAGACCTCCTGACATTCCCATGGGCAATTCTTGAGCCTGTCCAGGTCCCTGTGTGTCCCATCCTTCAGGAGTGTCACTGCACCCTCAGCTTGCTGTCACCTGCCAGCCTGCCCAGCTGCCCTCCATCTCAGTGTCTGTGCTTCTGTCCTTTATGGTCACATGAGATATCCCAGCTATTCCTTCTCTTCATGTCCCTCCCTACCTTGCTTCACAAACTCATGGTCTCCTGAATTTCTTTTTGTAAGAAGATCCTCAGCCCTTCCTAAGGCTGTCCAGCTTATCCATCCCTCTCCTTGTGCCATTCCAGGTGAGCAGATACAGTGTCCTCACTGGAACAATGTAGGGAATACAGCCCACATGCAATTTTTAAAGTTATAAAGATATTTTGAAATATTTTTGATCAATTAGAGTAATTCAGAATTTTGAGGAGTGTAATGAAAACTGGTGATTTAAAGTCAAGTTTATTGAATTCAACTGACTCTTAAATCAACATTGTCATTATATTGCTGTCCTATTTTATTTCCTCTTGGTTGGTTTTAGGCTGAAAATAGACTGAATTCAGTCTTTTCAGATTGCATCTTCTATCTGTGCAGATCCTGGGAAAGAACTCCTGGTCCTGTTTGGCACATTTAAATGGCATTGCAAGGGAAATGGTGAATAAATCTGTAGCACTTTGTTCCACAGGGAGTCCTTTGGTGTCAGCAGCAGGGCTGGAGCAGAGCTGGTGCCTCCTGCAGTCCTGAGGGCTGGGATTCATCTGAAGCTCTCTGTGCCAGAGGGGACAGGGACACAGGAGCCCTGAGGAGCAGCTGAGCTCTTTTGGGCTCTCCAAAGAGAGGTGGAGAGCAGCTGGCAGAGCTGTCACCCCCTGGCACTGCTGGCAATCTGCAGAGTGCCCTGGCAGCCCTGAGGCAGGGACTGGCATCCTGGAGGGTCCCATGTCCCTCCCAGGGCCAGAGGAAGATTGTGCTGCCTCAGTTCCCCACCTCCCAATGGAAACACTAAAAATCAGCCTCATGTGTGGGACTCTGCAAGGAAATTTTTTCAGACTGCCTGAGGAGAGGGAGAGAAAGCTATCTGGATGGCAAATAATTACAATAATTATTTGAAAATCAATAGCTGTCTGAAACAGCAATCAATTAACCTGGAGACATTTCCAAATGAGATCTGTACTGACTGGGCAACTGAAGCCCAAGTAATGACTTGGAATTTGCTCTGGATAACCTTAAATTATCTTTTGCCTTAGGCCCAGTCAGCAGCCACCCCTGAATCACCCAGTGCCCTGGTCCCAGCTCTGGGGTGAAGGGACTTTCCTCTTCCTCAGGGCTCTCCCAGGTCTTTCACTGCACAAGGGATTGGAGACACCCCTACGTGGAGAGAAGCTCTTAATGCAGGGTGAGGATCTGCCTCCTTGTTAAAAAAAAAAACACCTTGGGAAGAGATTTTAGGGAATCTGTCTTTGAAGCCCCAAAACAGGGGCAGGCTGGAGCATGTTTACTGTGAAACAGAGTTGTTTGGGGGGCTCCTGGAGGCAGATCACTTCCCACAGAGCTCTGGAGAATCATCTGGTTTATTTTTGAACTGTAGCAGCTTTCTAGGAAGGGATGACTATCACTGGGGGCTATTTTTCTTCAGATTAAAAAAAAAAAAAAATTAAAGATTTCACAACTGTGATTTTCTGTGGACTGCCTGCACAAAAACTGCAACCCCAGCCTTTAAAATGTTCAGCAAAGCCTTTTCCAGAGCTCTCCCCCGGACCTGCCTGGCCACCAAAGGCAGTGAAAGGGCAGAGGCAGCCCAGCAGCCTCAGGCAGGGGCCGTTTTGGGCTGTCCCTTGTGCTGCTGAAACTGCTTTTCCCCTTTGCTCAGTCCTTCAGGTGCCTGTGGGAGGGGGAGCTTTGCTCAGGCTCAGCAGCACCAGAGCTCCAGGTGCCACCTCCTGTGACACCCTGCAGCAGAAGTGATCCCTGCTTTGTGCTGGGTTCCTGAATGCTTTAGGCTCAGGGGTTGGTACTGAAAGCAGGAGCAGGTGGGTCCCAGTTATGCCTGCAGCTGGTGGCTCCCAGTGCTCCTCAACCCTTCCATCTCCAGCTGGGCCTTTATTTCCCATTTGACTCCAGCAAAGAAAACACAGGGATGGACCCTGTAGTCCATTCCAGAAGGAATGTTGCAGACAATATAATGTCCCTACTAATCCAACAAGCTAAAATGAAGAGTTTCAACTCTTTTTTTTTGTGTGGATAGTCTCTGGCTAGTCCCTTAGAGTGTCCTCACGGCGTGAATTATGGTGCAATAATTCACACTGAGCTGCATGGACAGCCCTCAGCTCCCAGCCTTGTGCCTGACACTGCTCCAGGCATGAATTATTGTCCCATAATTCACACCTTGTCATCTCTTATTGCCGGAACATCCCCAAATGACAAAGTTGGAGTCATTAAGGAGAAATCAGTGAAAACCTGGGAAGGCAGCTGATGGCAGGAAGGACCATGTACTTAAGGCTGATGAGGAACAGCTGGGGGGGCTCAGCCTGCAGAAAAGGGGAACTTGCTCACTCCCCAGAACTCTCTGACAGGAGGGGGCAGCTGGGGGAAGTCAGGCTCTTCTCCCAAGTAACCAGTGATAGGACAAGGGGAAGCAGTCTCAGGTTGCATCAGGGGAGGCTTAGGTTGGAAATCAATTCTTCACTATTGGCTGGTCAGGTATTGGCACAGGCTGCTCAGGGCAGTGCTGGAGTCACCATCCCTGGATGTGTTCAGAAAACATGCGGAGGTGACACTTGGGGACATGGGTTAGTGGTGACCATGGCAGTGCTGGGTTAACAGTTGGAATTTGATGACCTTAAAGCTCTCTTCCAACCTGAATGATTATGTGATTTACCTGTCTCATTCAGGCTAGACAGGAAGAGCCCCAGAGAATAAACACAGGGCAAGAGCTGTGTGCATTCAGTGCTACATGTGGGAATTATCTTGGCTGGAATTTCTCCAAGCAGAGAGATGACTTCTCCAAACTGGATTCCTGGTAGTGACCAGCTGCTCCATAAAAGGTTTTCCAGCAGTCTGGGTTCCCATGCAGACAAATAGTTGCTTCAAGAGAATATTTGCAGGTAGAAGGTGTTCCCCAGGTGAGAGAAGTTAGTGAAGCACACACAGGTTTCTGGGTACTGTGTTCTGTGTAGCTTCCTCCTCCTCCTGCTGCTTTACCTGCCCTGGGTCCCCAGGGGAGCCCTGGTGTGTCCCAGGGCTCAGCCCCAGGCCAGCAGCACAGGTGCCATGCCAGGAGGGAGGTGCAGCTTTGCCATCACTGTGTGCTGAGCACTGTTCCCTTCCTCCCTTCTGCAGCCCAGCTCCATCTCACCTGCATGGACACAAGTGTCTGGTGCCACACAGCCACCCCTGCAGGACACACAGACAGCTCCTGCCTTCCTGGAGAGCCTCGGGAAGGCACCACCCAGCCTGGTCCCAGAGCAGATTGGTTTTGTGCCACCTGAGCTTGTTGGAAGGCATCCCTTGAGATAAAACACAGATCTGGGGGGAATGGCTGGATTTGACAAGCAGTGGTGGGCAAGCGCAGAGCCAGCAGGGCCTGAGGAGGTGACTCAGCCTGGGACAGACACTGTGCCCATGTCCCTGCACAGGCTGAGCCCAGCACAGCTGCTCACAGGAGCCTTGCTGCTGTTGGGGTGCTGGGCAGGAATCTCTGCCAAACATGCAGGTGCTCAGAACAGCACCAGGGATCTGCTGCAGGTCAGATAAATCCCACCCTCTCTGCCCACTGAAGTTTGAATCATTTCAGTAGAAACATTGCACTGTGCTGAGCTGAGTGCAGGAGTGTCTGTGCTCAACTGGCTTTTGTGCCCCCCTCCTTCTGCTCCTGCAGTTTTCCCCATCCCCCTGGCACAGTGGGAGCTCACTTCCAAATGGTCAAAGGGGCAAAAAATGTGGCCACTTTCCCAGCTACTTGTTCCTGCTCATCAGCCAGCCCTGCTGGATGCAGGGACACTGGGATCACTCCCAAATCCACTGCAGGGAATGCAAGCTAGCACATTTCCCTTTGTGTCTCAGTGGAAGGGCAAACAGGGAGTGACAAGTGGCTGGAGCTGGCAGAGCCTTCTCAGAGTCACTGCAGAAACAGAGCATGCACTGCTCAGGAGGTCTCATGATGACAACCAGTGCTTGAAATGTAGCACCTGGATTTCAGAGTGGATTTTGGGATTCTTGGTGATGCCCACCCTGCAGAGCTCTGGGGCTATGCCTGGCAGGAGCCCTGACTGAGCCCTGGGTTGCCACTTCCAATGGAACTCTCAAAGAGCAGTGTATTCCTTGGACTTCATTGCCTTCCTTGGATGTGCAGAGGGACATTTGGTGGGACAGGCTCCAGACTGTGCTGAGGCCTAAACCTTGCACAATTTCATCTTAAACCCAGAGGAGCCATGACAGTGCCAACCTGCTGGCACTGGGCTCAAGAGGCAGAACCCTGCACACAGCACAGGTCCCAATCCACCAGCCTGCCCAGGTCCCCATTTCTCAGGACACTGATGCTGCCCTGAGTTAAGACAGCAGCTGGAGAAGGTCAGGACAACCTGTCCAGGCTGGTGTCCAGACACAGGGCAGGAGCAGGGAGGTGTTTGAACCAGTGTATCACAAATTGCATGGCAAAAGCAGCAGCCAGTTGGCTGAATCCCCCAGGGAGGCCTTTTTGGAATTGCTCAGTGAAGATGTCAGCACAATGCCTTGGGCAGTGGGGATGGCTTGTGCCAGGATGTCCCAGGGTGTGACACCCTGCACCACAGTGACCCTCTGAGCCTCTCTTTGCTGAGTGTTTGTGCAGCAGAAGGCAGCAAACTCAGCCAGAGCCACGTCCCAGAGCGGGCGGCAGCCCCACCAGCTGGCACCGTGCTGCCTCCAGCTGGCTCCCAGGCTGCCTCCAGCTGGCACAGCCAACGGCACAGAGCCCTGGAAAGGTGCAGCCAGGGAAACCCAGGCCCCCTGTCACCCTGGCAGCTCTGGCAGTGTTTGTGCTGGCACATGGATTCAGCTCTGTGCCTCCAGGGTGGATGCAACACCTCCAAGGCATCAGTGCCCAAGCGCAGGCACTGTTTGCTGACAGCTGGGAGCAAACATGCATTACCATTAGTTATCCACTAATTAGTGGGCTAATAACCAGCCAAACCAGCTTGTTTTTAGTAGGTGAGTCTTTCTTTTCCTCCTGCATTATTACAATAATCACAGTCTCTCTGCAGAGTCACTCACCCAGGAGGGACCATAGGACAGCCTGCAGCTGTCCTGCTGCTTCTGTCACCCCAGTCCTGCCAAAGCTGGTGGCAAAATACCATAAACTACCACAAGACTGAGTGTTGGGGTGTGTGTGGGTGTGGGTGTAGGAGTGTGTGTGTGTATGTGAAGTCCAGAAATCTTCCAGCACTGTTCCCTGTCCCAGCCTTAGGTCAGACCTGCACACCTGCCTCAGGTGTGAGATGTGGCACAGACAGGAGCAAAGAGCTTGGAGCAGGTGAAGCAGGCCCAGCCCAACCCCAAGTGCAGCATGCATTCAGCTGAGTTTTCTGACCACAAGGAGCACTTTAGCTTGTTCAAATCCCCTTTGGGATGTTCCCTGGGCTTGTCACTGCAGGAAAACAGCCTCTTTCCTCCCAGATCATTGACGTAGCTTATTACTGAATACTCGTCTGTTTGCAGATGTTCTATATTTTCCTGACATGAAGTTTCTTAACATCCCTTTTAAATTGTCTTTATGCTCACAATGTTGATGCATAATCTCTTTTTTCCTTGAGAAGTTCCTGTAAGTGCCTCGTGCAGTGATGAGATGAAAGCTTTCTTTGTGTTCCTGCCAATCCAGTTTGTATGCCTCTGTTTGTCACCTGCAGATAAAAGCTCAGGGATGTTGTTTAGAGCCAGGCTATGAAGTAGAGACTCAACTGGAGGCAAGGATGGGAGGAAAATATTAGCAAAGCAACCACCTAATTCTTGACAGTGCCAGCACCAGCCATTGTGAGCCTTTGCCCAAACAGGAATCCCTCCCTAAAGCCTCTTAGGGTGTTACACGAGTACATTTGACTTCAAAGAGGCTACACACAGGGCCAGCTCAGCTGATGAGAGGAAACTCATTAAGCTGCAGTAATTTGGCAGGTCTGTGTTTACTTCTGCTGGAGCATCACATTTTTGTGAACCATGTTTTTCCAACCCAGAAGGTTTTGAACTGCGTTGAGCTGATGAAACCCAGTCACATAAAGCATTGCGTGGCTCAAAACCACTTGGAGTGATGAAAGTCTCTGAACAGATCCTTTCATTAAACAGGGACCACGTTTCCTTTGGTTTTAGCCAATTAGAAACTGGTTTTAGCTGAAGCAAAGTTGTACTTTGTTGTGACAGACTCAGAGATGAGCTCTGCAGTGTGAGCACACAGTGTCAGTTCATGTCCCAAGTCACCCATGAGGGAGGGACAGCTGGAGCCTTGTTCCTTTTTAGGACTCCTTTAAATCCCTCTCCTCCACAGCCCAGCACTGGAAGCTGCTCTGAATCCCTCCCTGCCTTCTTCCCTCTGCCCTTTGGGGTTGTTGTGTTTTCTGGGAATATGCTTAATGTGCACCCAGGCAGAACATCCAACCCTTTAAACCCTATGGTCTGTTCCAGGGTCAGTAGGTGAGTTCACAGATGGCACAACTGTGGGAACATGGAACAGGAAGGAATCTGCTCCACCTGGGCCTGTATAGGTTTGTTTGTCTGCTCAACAGTTTCTTTTCCTCTCCTGATAGATCCCCTTGGTGGCCACCAGACACTGTGACAATGCTCAGCCCAGGTCTGCTCTCCCTGCTCTCCATCCTGCCCCTGCTGCTCCTCTGCAGTGCCTTGGGTGGCATGCAGTGTCATGACTGAGGAACTCCTTGCACTGGGTGAAGAGCCACAGAACCAGAGTCACTGAGGCTGGATCTCTAATGTAGGGGTTTGGGGGCTTTTCCAAGGTAGGAAAATAGTACAAGTTTCCTCTTCTCTCCTAATGCAAATGTGGCCAGATTGATTTCCCTCCAACTTTCCACAGAGCAGATTCATTCCAAGAGGAGAATTTTGGGAAAAGGTACAAGTTTGTGAAGACAGAGTGTTCTCGTGGAGGCTGAAATAGTCACTTCAGCTGGAACATTTGTGGCACATGGCCACAAAGGCAGGGTTTAAAATTGGGGTAGGGAATATCTCCAGATGGAATCCCAGAGGAAGGAGGATGGCAATTGAGGCAGGGGATTCACAGGCAGATCAGCCTGGATAAAGCAGCACAGGGTGGAGCTCTCACAGCGCAGTGACAAACAGAATGATGAGTGGGGGCTGAAGGGGAAGAGCCAAGCTCCCAGCAGAGTTCCACACTGGCTGTTTGTCCTGGGTGTGTGTCCACTGCAAGCCCAAGAGAGGCAGTCTGGGCTCCAGTGTGGGAGTGGTGATGTCCCCACACCCCCAGTAATGAACCCAGAGGTGACAATCTAGGAGAGATTCAGACCCAGCTTTGCTCCAGGTGCTGGGGTGGATGGTGCTCATGGTTGGCTGATGTTCTAGATCTTCTAATGAGGGTCTGACATTTTTATTTTCTTTGAGCTTTCTGCAGCAAGGTCAATGAAGAAGCACCAGAAATCAATTTAAACAATAGTTCAGGAGCAGATAACTCTGAACTTCCAAATATTTAAAGTAGCTGCCACATCCATAGTGAAAAACAGACTGAGTTACTCAGCTCATCTCTGCCAGCTGATGAAACTGCCCCCATATGGAAATGTGCTCTTTACATTTGTTTTTGCTGAGAACTCATTGAGATTAATGTAGGCCAGTTCTGTCTTGTTTCAGTTTTATTTTGAATTACCCTGAAGATCTGTTTATTTACAGCTGCCTGAGTATTTGAATGCAATCACTTGGTGTCTTTGAGAACACCACAGGGCTGGACATTGTCTTGACAGACTGAAAACTGAGAGCATGTAAACTGAGAGGGGACCACAAGCATGGGATGCTGAAGCTGTGAGGAAGCCCTGGCTGGACACACAGGAGATGTTACAGATTGCAAAGGTCTGCCTAAGGGCAGCAGAGCATCTTTGAAGGTGGTGGGAAGGTGCTGATTGCTGCTTGTTTAGCCCTAAAGTTTGTGTGGCAGGATGGAGGGGACCTTGCAGGGTCTCAGTCACATCCAGGGACACCAGGGGCAGGGACACCATGCACTGTCCCAGGCTGTTCCAAGGCCCATCAGCCTGGCCCTGAGCACTGCCAGGGATCCAGGGGCAGCCACAACTGCTCTGGGCACCCTGTGGAGCAGTATTAGCTGGACACCACATCCCATCTCCTTCCTGCTGGGAACACACAGCTGGTCAGGACCTCAGCTGTGTCCTCCTCCATCTCCAGAGAGATGCTCAGGGTGCTGCTTGGGGCCCCTCTCCTGTGTGCTGACACTGGTGTGCTCACACAGCAGAGCTCATCTCTGAGTCTGTCACAACAAAGTACAACTTTGCTTCAGCTAAAACTGGTTTCTAATTGTCTAAAACCAAAGGAAACCTGGTCCCTGTGTGTGGGCAGGAGCTGTGGGTTGAGAGAGCAGAGCCCTCTCCATGGTGCCATTGCAGGGGCAGATCCACCAGGTTTGCTGCAGGTAAGCTGGTTTATGGGACTTCCCAAAGTGTGCTGGGGTTTTCCAGCAGGGTGGGGCTCACTTCTGCTGCTAAATTGCTCCCCCAAGGCAGAGGGTGTGTGTGAAACCCTGGAGACTTCAGGCTGTCAGATATTCAAGTTGTCCCGTGGGGAGATAATGTGCTCAGCCCAAGCTAGCCCAAATCCTGGGCTGTACCTGTGCTCCAGGGGATCTGCCTGGGGTCTGTCTGCCATGAATCCCCCATGCCTTCAATCTGGACAAGCTGGGGCTGTTCTCAGGCTGGTTTGGGAGCCCTCCTTGATCCTGAACTCCAGCTGCCTGTGCTGAGGCACATGTGGATCATGGCCATGGGTGAGGAGCTTAACTGGAGCGTCATTGTCCTCACTTTCAAAGTCACCTGGGACCAGAGCACAGGACATTATTCAGGGGTTCAGCCCTGCCCCTGGGCTCTTGGGGTCCTGCAGACATGGGCTGAGTTTGGCTTCTCTTCCAGGAGAACCTCAGGAAATGTTAAAACTGCAGCCCATGAGTCTGGTCCTTCCTCAGGAGTCCCTCCTTGGCACTGGGCTGGGAGGTGCAAACCCTCCTGTGAGACAAAAAGTCTTTTTCAGCCTTAATGGAGGTGGGGCTGTGTCCTGTGGGTGGCTCAGCTATTTCTGGGATGCATTTTGGGTAATGCTCTCCCTGACCTTCTGATGAGCAGTGAAATATTGTTGGTAGAAGTGCAATGGGCCCTGATTCTGTTCAGCTCTACTGTGAAATCTGGGCTAGAGCACTGGCCCAGGACTGGGGTGAAGTGGCACCAGCACTCTGTGTCTGCCTCAGCCCCTGGGCCACCTGGGGGGTGTCACATCTGTCCTCAAGGTGCCAAAAGACACCAGGGGGTGGACCAGGTCTGATGGAGAGTTCAAAGACTTCAGTGTGCAGTCAGGGAGCAGGAGCTGACCCTGTGGTGCCAGAGCCTCTCAAAGAGACCCTGCTGAGGCAGTGGGGTCAGTGTGGTTCACCTCTGCAGCTGCTCAGTGCCTGTGGGACTGGGCACCCAGCATGGACCCTCTGGAGTACAGTCCAGCCCAGGCAGCCATGGAGAGCAGAGCCACAGACACTGTGGAGGAGCCAGGGCTCCTCCATTGGCAGCCAATGCAAACACCAGGGCTGGGCAAACAGCCACATCCCCCCTACACTCCTGTGGCTGTGCAGCCACTCCAGACACATCCTGTGTGGGGCAGGACTTTCTGCCTGGCTTCATGTGACAGATACCACAACCCCAAGCTACAGCTGTGCAGTGCAGCTCAGTGCAGGTACTGGGATCTGGTCTGCTGGGATCCTTCCCAGGCCTGATCCCCACTGGCTTAGTGGGCATGGGGCTGTTTGCTCAGACTTAGTGATCTGGGAGGTCTTTTGCAACCTTAGTGACTGCATGATTCTATGGCTGTGATTCTATGATTCCATTATTCCATGATTCTATGACTCTGTGATTCCATAATTCCATGATTTCATGATTCCACGATTCCGTGATTCTATGACTCTGTGATTCTATGATTCTATGATTCCATGATTCTATGATTCTATGATTCCATAATTCCATGATTCTATGATTCTATGATTCTATGGTTCCATGATTCTATGGCTCTATGATTCCATGATTCCATGATTCTGTGATTCTATGACTCTATGATTCTATGATTCCATAATTCCATGATTCTATGACTCTATGATCCTATGATTCCATAATTCCATGATTCCATGATTCTGATTCTGTGATTCCAAGCCCTTGCCCATCTGTGACCTGGAGCTGCAGCAAATGAGCCATTTCCCCACTTTCTCTTGCCCGAGCTGTCTCACCCAGCTGTGCTGGGTGTTTCACTGAGCTCACTGAGATGTGCCCTGTCCCCTTCCTCTCTCTGCCATGTCCCTGTCCTCTCCTGCCCCATAACCTGGCTGTTCACCATTGCCTGAGAATTCCCTCCTCTGCAAAGGCTGTGGGGTGGAAGGAGGGAGTGCTGAGCTGTTTCATGGCATGGCTCCAGGATTGGCTCCACTGGAGGGACACACCAGCACAGGAACTGCCTTTTTGGCTTGGTGAGGACAACCCCAGATTTCCCTGCACACCTCGAGGGTGTTCTCCTGGTCACAGGAGCATCAGGTCTGACCTCCCACACAGTGAGCCTGCTCTGACAGGATGAACTCACCATTTTCTGTGTTTTACTGAGCTGGGTGGTTCCCACCCTGCAAGAAGGGGCACAAGCCACAGCAATTTCTGTGCTGTGAGCCAGGAAATACAGACAAAAGCACGAAATGTGAAAAACTTGTATTGGGAAATTCTGCCAATCTAAATAAAACTGGTTTTCAGGTTTCATGTTTTATCATCTGGGTTTACATCTGGCAATTCCAGGAGCCACTGCCAAGCAGCCAGAGCTCTGAAGATCCACCCAGGTGGGCCTGCTCCTTCTCCTGCTCGAGTTTCACCAGGGAGGCTCCATGCCCTGTATCCATGCTCTGCCCATCAGATAAGAGCATGAAGTACTCAGCTAATGCAAATGTACAGTGAATCAATAACATGCTACTGCTAATACACTTTAATTAAAGCACAACAGGCTGCAGCTCCTCTGCAATCACAGGCAAGGAGAACTGGCTGATGTGGGGTCAGGAGAAGGTAGCTCAGACATTTGGGGACCAAAGAAAACCCGTCCCAAGAGTGGACTGGGGGGTGGGAGGGATCTGAGTGAGAAATGGTGGAATTCCAAGTGAAAGGCAGGAGCTGGAGAAGAGCATGAGCTGAGCTGCTGTTGCATGTGCAGAGAGCAGAGACATCCCTTGGGATGATGGGGTAGAAGAACATTGGGGAAAGTTCTGCCTTGGAAGTGAGGTGACATGGGTGGTGACACAGCTACGCTGCAGCTGAGACTGGATGGACTTAGCAAAGCTCCCCTGGCAAGGTTTGCGGAAAACAGATACAAATGGTGAATGAGACACTCCCAATCCAACACCAGAGGGAAGTCAGGAGCTGAAGGGATGGATTGTGGCCCATGGCTCACAGCCCCCGGGGCAGGGCAAGGCAGGGCTGTGGTGCACCTGTGCCCTAGGGACCATCACCCATGGCTGGCCCAGGACTCTTGCGGGCCAGGGCTCCCTGCTGGGATGGGGACACCTTCCCTTTCCCACAGCCCTGCCCTCGAGCCAGGCACACACCCAGCCACCACAACAGCCCCCCTCTGGGGAGTGGCCACACAGTCCCAAATGAAGGGTCATGGGGTAAACTGCTCATCTCTGTGCTTTAATCCAGGCCTCCTGGTGATGCTGTGGCAGAGAACGCTTTGCTCAGATCTGTTAATTGAAATTTAATTGAAACTGTTTGACTGGGAGCTCTCTGAGGGCTTAAGGACTGGAGGAATGTCAGTCCACAGAGCTTCAGAGCTCTGCACTGCAAGGCAGCAACCCAGGCTCACCAGGGCCTGGGCTTGGGCTTAAAATAGTCACCAACTCCCTGAAAGCAGGCACAGCAAGCATGGTGGTGGACTGTGCTTCTTCGGGAGGAGAAACATGCAATGGACAGCAATGGGGTTTTGCTGCAATAATGAATAATGCAGGGCCCAGGCAGGTGCAAAGGAGGGCTCTTTATTGCCAAAACCCTTGGCTTTTGAAGCAGTTATCTGTTATCAGTTTACAGGGTTTTAAGGCACAGCAAGCCCACGTCAACCAACCACCACAGACCACAATGTGGACATGATGTGGTGTTGCATTTTAGGCTATAGGAGACCAACAAAAAGGACAATGCAATGTAGTTCCTCATGCAATGGAGAAGCAAAAGAGAGAGAGCTTTTTTTAAAGAAACACTACATTTTATATAGGGTAGTAGGTGAAAAACAAATAGAAAAGACTCATTGGTCCAAGAAGGCAACACCTCTCTGGAAACACACTTTCTGCAAAATATCACGGGACACTCACACATCTCTCACACACCCTGCACAATCATTGGCATAAATTCCTGTCCTTGTGAAGCCCAAGGAAGGCAAGGCTTCAAGGCTACTTTTCCCTGGTTCCCAGCAGCATCCAACAATGTGGACATGTGGCAGTCACCCAGCACGTCCCTCTTGTCCCTCTGCCCCTGTTCCAGCTGAGTCACTCCCCCATAGTCCCCTCTACTGAGACCAAGTGACAGGAGCCATGTTACAAAGCCTTCCCTTGATAAAGCCTTTCCTACCTGTAACAGGATTTGAAGAGAAGGAGAGAGAGGAGTTGTCTGGATTTTTCCTCTGTGCTGTGGAGGAGCGAAGTTCTACCTGGCTGAGAAAGCAGGAGTCAGAGCTGTAGAATGGTCTGAAAGCAGGGAGAGAGGCAATGGGAAGGTGGAGATGGGTTTGCAGGGAAGGGGGAACAATTTGGGCTTGCATCCCAAAGAGGCACAAGAGCACAGTGACCATCCATTTAGGGACTCAGTTCCACCAGACATATCCCACTGTTCGGGAAATTTTGGAAACTCTTACTGGCAGTGTTGGAACCATCAGACCTGAGGCTGATGAGTGTTCTGTGATTCTCTGGGCTGCTGGTTCAGCCTTGGAGGTGATGTCTCACCATCCAGACCTGGCTCCCTCCCCACCAGCATCTCTCCTTCCCCTGTGGGACATTTCCCAGCACATCTCTGGGAATCCCTGGCAGATTCCAGCTGGTTATCAGTTTACAGGGCAGATTCCAGCTGGCTCAGTGCACAGGGAAAGTTACCTGTAACTAATACCCCAGCCCTGACAGGTCTGAGGAAGGAAGTCCCTTTGTCCCTGGCTGCTGGCTGAAATGCTACTCCCTGCTCTACCCACTGCATGAAATCCCAAGTAAATAACTCAAGCAGTTACAGAGCAGGATTACCTTGAAATTTGTTTCCATCCTCTCACTGTGATTTGGTTGTCTGTGGGCATTAACTTCACATTGTAATAAGCAAAGCCTCTGAAATACCTTCATGAGAATTAGGGTTCTATAAATTAACTGATTACTGATAAAGCCTAATTATAAATTAGGTCTTATTATCAGAGTCTGAGTGACTCTGAATGAATTAAAGCTGTAGGAGTAGGAATATTTCAGTTAGCTCTGTGAACTCTGATAAAGGTCTGAAGAGGGGCTGTGCTCTGCCCTGCTCCCAAGGAGCTTCTGCAACAGCACAGCCTGACACAGCCCCTGCCCCCTTTAGTCAGATCTTTGCTGCTTTGCCATTAGCCCAAGGAGAGAGGAGATCTCTTCCCCAGGGGGAGATCACTTCTCACTTGCTTCAGTAGCACCTTGAGATCCCACTACGAACACAGGTGCTCAGGGGATGAAGTCTGGGAGGCAGAGGGTTGAAGGGATCAGAAATAGCTTTGATCTCACTTTTCATGGAAAAAAATCCTAGTTCTTACCAGCCACTCTCTAACCCTCATACTGCAAACCCTCACTGTGACTTCAGTGCATCATGCACACAAACACCTGTCCAAGACTCACCCACCATTCCAGCTCCTCTGCCCATGGAAGAACTTGAAATCTATGAGTTACATCTTTGGACTAAGAGCTGAGTGGCTGTAATGGTTTTGAAATCAAAACCAGTGAGAGACTCCAGGTCAGAAGTGCAATTTAATATGAAAAAAAAGGGAAAATAAAATATATGCAAAAGTACAAAAGAAAAACCACTGACAAAGCCAGAATACAACTTGACACCCCACTAGTTAGCATGGTGATAGCAGTCCAGATGAAGTGTCTTCTCAAAGCAGTGATCCTGTGGAAAGGTTTGGTAACTCTTGTCCTCTGGAAACCAGTGGGTAAGGGCAGCTTTGGTGTTCCAAATCTCAGTTTTTCTCTGGGTAGGAAAGGCTTGGCTCCTCCCCTGGCTGGAGCATCTCCCAGTGGGATGATGGAATTTTATCAGCCGTGCACTGGGACTCAATGGCCATGAACAGGAGATATCTCCTGGAGGGAGGATGGGCTGTGGGAAGATAAAGATGACTACCCAGCTGGTTTAACAAATGGCCCATTAGCAGAGAATATCTCCACAGAGGTAAGGATCACTGCCCCACCTGGTTTCAGCAGTGGTGATAGAATCCATCCCTTTGGGCATATCTTTACATTGTAACCTGTAACAGTGGCTGTTCTGGATTACAATGCTGTTTCCCAGCCTTTGCATGATTCTCTTTCTCTCCCACCTGTCCAACATGCCAGCAAATTTTTGATAGAGGAATAGGAAGTTCTCCCAATAGGAAATGATTTCCAGCTGTGGGGTCACCAGTTGCAGGCAGGTTACCAGATCCATAGCTCTGGGAACAATCCACTTTTCCCACTCCAGAGTTGTGCTTCCTTAAAGGAAAAGGAATTCTGGCTGTGAGTCAAGGTGGAATCACACATCTGAGAGAAGCTCAAGTTCAGTCAAACTGCCCTGATTTGCTCTGCAGCCAAGCACCTGAGCATTAATCCCAGTGGGAACCCTACAAAACATGGTGGTGTCCTAGGAACAAGGCAATGACCAGACTCTTCAGTGCAGTCTGTGTCTCCTGGGCAGTTCTGTTGCCTGGGGAAGGGTCACACATTTCGTGGCTTGTGTCCTCC
The DNA here is from genome assembly GCF_903797595.1 of Erithacus rubecula. Taxonomy (NCBI): domain Eukaryota; kingdom Metazoa; phylum Chordata; class Aves; order Passeriformes; family Muscicapidae; genus Erithacus; species Erithacus rubecula. Next base: position 10,005,915 of record NC_136673.1, on the reverse strand, counting down.
AGCTGTGGGAAGCAGAGGATTCAGTATGCCCTGATGTCCCTGTGGAGAGCAGGGCACTGTTTTGTCCCCATGGCCACCACTCTCCACACCCACATCACCCACAACTCAGCTGGAGCTCCAGGGTGGCAGAGCTCATTCCTGATGCTCAATCCAGCAGTGCAGGAAAATGCAATTCCCTTGGGAAGGGCACATTCCCTAGCAGGTGATCCCTGGGTTCCAGCTGGATAGCAGGATCCAATGCCTGGGAGAAGGAACATGGAGAAAATAACCCCCATCTGCTCTTCCAGCATAGAAAAATCATCCTTTGGCTTTTTACAAAGTCCCATGTAAAACTATTTTGATTCCTTCACAGCACACAGATGGAATGGAATTGTTTTCATGATGGCAAGGATTTGCTTCTTGTATTTGCCAGTGCAACCAAACATTTAATTATAAAAGCTCCTGAAATTAAGTAGATGCAAAAATTAAGACGAATATGCTCATTTTTGCCAATCCTGTGGAATGTTTTTCCTCTGAAAGACTCATTCCATTACAACACAATGTAGCAGAAAGTTAACACTCACATAATGACCTTAGAACCTGCTTCGAATGCAGAAACAGGTCATTGCTGCTCATTCTCCTAAGAAAAGTTATAAACCCCTAAAAATTGAGTCTGCAATGGAAACACTGTAATTATAGAGCACAAGGTGTGACACCAGCACTCTGTGACTCAGGGTAAAGTATCTTGGATTACAGAGCACTGACAGGACACTTAGCTGCCTCAAGGTCACTGAGGGTGTCCCTTATTTCCCTCTGCTCTGGAGCACTGGGCTTGGAGCCCTGGGAACATTGTCCAAGGCCAGGTTGGAGACTGGGGCTTGGAGGAGCCTGGGACAGTGGGAGGTGAGATTGGGATGGGATGGGATGGGATGGGATGGGATGGGATGGGATGGGATGGGATGGGATGGGATGGGATGGGATGGGATGGGATGGGATGGGATGGGATGGGATGGGATGGGATGGGATGGGATAACCCTTTCAATACAAGCCAGTCTGTGATTCCAAGATTTGTAGGAACAGAAATTCCCACTTAGGAGGATTCAGGTGGGTGTCACCACAGGGAGCTGAACTGGTGCAGTTGAATCACTTCAGCCAAGGCAAAGGCATTTTTAGTGTGGTCAGCCACCTGTTTCAAATGGGCTTTAGCTTCTTCCTGCTGAAGGCCAGGTCTGTGGGGAAAGGAAATGCATTCCACAGAATTCAGTGTTCTGCCTCCCCAGATTCCACAGGGGACTTGGGGGTGAGGGCCTGGTCTTGGGAGGCTGTGCCCCACCACTGAGCACCCCCACAATGACACAGCACTCAGACACTGGGTGGGTGCAGTGACACCCAGACAGCAGAGCAGGGCCAAGGAAGCTGCCTGGAACAGCTCAGCTCCAACAGTCTCACCTCGTTAGAGAAATTACAAGGAAGCCTGGTGGGCAGCATGGAGCAGATGCACATTGTGATCCAGATGTTCAGATGGGACAAGGCCTTCTCAGCCCCTCAGAACTGTGATGCTCTGGCTGGTCCAGGGAGAAAGGAGATGGTGGGCTGGTCCCAGCTGCACTGTGTCCTGGAAAAGATGTGGGAGTCATGGAACATGGGGTCAGCAAGTTGGAAAACCTGCAGGGTGTCCCAGGAGAGCTCCCACACTGTGTGCTGGTGTCACCTGTGTGACCACAGGCCAAAGGAGTCAGTGGGTGTGGATGCTAACCCGAGTCAGGAAAAAAGAGAAGGGGGAATTTTCCCAAGCTACTCAAAGGAAAAAAGAATTAATTAATCAAAGAAAGAATTATTAACAAAGCTAGAACCTGCTGTTGTGAACAGGAAAGGACATGGGAAATGTCACATTTTGGTAAAAGCGTGTTTGCAGGAGGTGGTGCCTTCCATGAACCAATCACTTTGATTCTATCCTTGGTTCTGCAATCTAGTCTATAAAAGTGTGATTTCTTCTTTAATGTATTGCTCCTTCTTCTTCTGCCTTCTGAGGAAGTCTGTGTTGCTGTGTCCTTTTGCTGCTCCCAGCCCTACAGTGACAAGCAGGGACACTGGGGGCCTGGGACACTGCTCAGATGTGACAATGGAAATTGTGTGGGTAGTGTCACATCCCCTCCTCCTGCCCTGGTACCTGGAGCAGTGTCAAGCCTCCCTACACCCTTCACAAGATGCATTTGTGTTGCTGTCAGACTAGGAGCTGCAAATGTAGCAACACACACACAGCTTCTTCCAAGGCAGCAAGAGGACACTGCACTTATAGGGGATAGTTCGTGCAATATAGAATGGAAAAGGCTCATTGGCAAAGGCAACACCTCTTTAAAAACATGCCTTCTGCAAAACATCACCTAGCACACACACAGCTCTGGGATCAACAGCAGGTGTTTGTCTGTGTTAGTCATTCTTCCTTCTCTTGTTTGTCTCTGAGAAAGAGACAACCTGGGAAAGATCTGAGCTGGAGCTGAGAAAGCCACCAGCCTGGGAAAAACCCAGATTGGGTTTTTTCTTGAGCCTGCAGCAGTGTCCATACATTTGAGCCTTCTGGGCTTAATGTTTGTCTTTAACACATTCAGAGGGTCCAAGGTGCTACTGCTGTGAGGATGGGTGTCTGCCAGGCTGCCATGGGACACCTCCAGCCCTTCAGTGCTCACCAGACCTGGGAACCCACAGAAGCTGTGGCAGCTCAGGCAGTCCACCCCAGAAGAGCTGCTTGGTGTTCTTCCCTTTGCAGCTCTTCCCAGGAACTGCAGGAGGAAAATGCCACCAGCTGGCTGGAAAACCCTCCAGAGGCCATGGCACAGGGAACCCTGGCCCTTGATTTGAAACCCCCTCGTTAAATAATCATTTTCCTGGCAGCAGTGTCTGTTTTAAGCAGAAAGGCTTAGCATGAAGGTGCCAAAGAAGTGACCTTGTGTGACAAAGCAGATGGAAAATGCCACAAGGATTAGATCTATCAGTCTCCTTAATTTGCTACTGAGAAATACAACCTTTCCAGCAGGATGGAGAGGATGCCAGGCCACCTCTTTTTACCTGGAGCTTCAATCAACACCTTCCTGAGTTCCTCCAGGAGCTCCTCAGGGAGGGAAAACTCACATGGAGAAGGAATACAGAGGAGCTCAGTGTGCCCCTGCAGGGAGATGGCTCCAGCTCAGAGGGCAGGAGAGGGTAGAACCACCATGTCAAAGAGACAAATAATTGACAAATGTCCTGTGCTCCCTGCCTTTGCCACAGCCAATGGCCCAGGGAGTTGTCAGGGAGATGGAGGGAAGGGAAATGTGCAGAGGGAAGGTCCAGTGGTGCTTTTGGGAGAGCATTCCTAGAGACACCAAAGACTAAGTACAAAGCAGGCCAGAGCAGGTGTTTTCTTCACCTTTCTCTGTGTTTTTAGACACATTGTGGCTTTTTATCACCTTAGATCAGCAAAATATTGATATTGGAGTTTGTAGAGAACAGAAAAAGTAGGAGCACCCATGAGTGCAATCAGGCTCCCAGTCCCTGGCCTTTCCAATGCCTGTTTCCAAGCCTTGTACCTGGACATAGCTGGAAGTTTTTAGGATTGGTGTTTCCTGGCTCTGTCTCTGCTTCCAGGTGGATTTCCCCAGAGAGTATCATAAAAACAGGACAGGTGCCATCGGATGTCAGGAGATAAAAGTGACTCCCTGTCCTTGACACAGCTGGAAGTGGAGAAATGGGCTGAAAGAGGCAAAAGGTTCAATGCTGGGCAGAAGGTCTGCAAATTGTGGGAAATTTGTGCCAGATCCAGCTGAAGTCCCAGTAAGTCTCTCCAATCTGTTGTAAAACACATGGCTGCTGTTTCTCAGTTATTGGCAGAGTGGGTAGATGGGGTAGAGTAGCCACAGCCTGGATGGGGGTGGCTGTGAGGAGCTCCCTCAGGACTGTCAGGATTTTACCTTGCTGCTGAAAGAAGCAAAGGAAGTCTCAGAAAATGCAAGCAAGGTTCCCTTGCAGATTGTTCTTGTGGGATTTCTCTCTCCTGAGCTGCTCCAGGGGGGAGCTTGCCCAACCTGGGATTGGGACAAGCAACTCTGTCCAGCAGCCTGTGTTTGCCACTGGCCACTCTCCCACTTGGGGCAAGTTTTGAATTTTCTCCTTCAGACCATAACTGTCAGTCCTGAGGGTCCCTGGTGCACACAGTAGGAGAAATCCCAGCACTGACTGCTGGATGAATCCCTGGGCACAGCAGGTCACCAGGAAAGGCTGAGTTACTGCAGCTTTCCACAGAGGTCATTGGGGCCTCTCCTCCTTCCAGAGAAGTGCCAGGAGAGCAGGAGTGCAGGCACAGGGTGCTGGCACTGTCCTGTGAAGATCCCACTGTGTTTAAGAGCTCAGCATGCCATGGAAGATCCCTGAGGAGCTCTTCAGAGTGCAGCTCAGGGAGTGCCCAGCTGAGCAGTGAGCTCCTCTCCATGGTCTGGCTGATGACCCAGCACAGCAGCTGTGGAGCACAAAGAGGGAACCAGTGAAGGCAGAGAAAAAGGAAAAGGGAATTGGGGTGTCCCCACACCCCCTGATCCAAGAAGAGTGCAGAGCTGGTGGGATTGCTTGGCACCTGGGGCTGAGATTTTGTCAGTCTGGGTTTATTTTACTCCTCCAATCCAACTGTCCTCCTGACAATGTTTCTCCTCTCCAGTCACTTTCGTGGGTGTTTCATGTCAGTGTTGCTGCACAAGTCACATTCATTTTGTAATCTGAGTGCATGGTCAATACACCCCTCACTCTGCTGTGTTATTCTGCAGTGATCTGGCTCTATTCTATGTGGAATCACCATTTCCACCCACAGCCCAACTCCTGGCACGAGGAGTGTTGTGCTCCAGCCCACCAGTGTACATTTACATGCCATGAATCTGTTTCGTTTCCCCCATATTTGTAGTAAAACACTGCTGGATCTTGGCACCTGGGCTGTCAGGTATTAGAGCTCCTTGGGGCTGTCACTGTAGGGAAAAACAACCCCAGCCATGCCCCATTAGCACTACAAAGTTACACAGCTGTAGCTGTGCTAATGCTCTGCACTCTATGATAATTACAAATGCTTTTCATACAGACACTTCTTTCAGAGAGAGAGAGAATCCTGAACAGACTCTGAGCTAGCAGCACTGCAAGAAAACCTTCTGCTCAGGGGGCTGAGAGTGAGGAATCCCAAACTGGTTTGGGAGGGAAGGGACCTTAAAGCTCATCCCATCCCATTCCTGCCTTGGGCAGGGACACCTCCCACTGTCCCAGGGTGCTCCAAGCCCCATTCATCTACTCTATTTGTTATAATATTAAATAAAACCAGCAAAACATTTTGTTGTTGCAGCCCCACCACATGCCTGTATGACCCTCACTCCGTCACACACTCAGCTGTCTCAGCCATGGTTTATAAATAAGGAATTAATAAAATACTCACAGAAAGTCTCCAGTTGGCTGCTCTCCTTTGCAGACACCCAAACCAAAAGTGCATTTGAGTGGCAAAAATACACATGGAGAGCACAACAGGGCACTGAGCCCCTCAGTGCCAGTGCTTGTCAAGGCAAGCAGATATATTTTTTTCCTGCATTTTGTCATGACATGATAATATTGAGCAACATCTATTAGATCCAAACATTTTATCATCATATTTCACCCTCCTAAAATAAGGCTGAGGAGATTTCTTATACTCTGATGTGAACTTTTAATCCTTGTTGATGTTCAGGCTGGGGTACTGGGCTAACATCAGTTATTTCTGACTGAGCCTGGCACTGCCCTGTGCAAAGCAATGGTTCCATCACAGACTGAGCACCTGTAAAATCAACAAATGTTGGTCCATGTGGTTTCATAGCAGTTAGATGCTGTCAAACAATACAGATTTCCCCCTGTGCTGGCACTGGCAGTGGGTTTGGAAGCAGCAGATGTTTGCAATGCCCCTGACCAGGCAGCAGATTGAGTGACTGGGATCACAGGTGTGGGTGTGAAGCCAAGTGAAGCTTATCCATCCAAGGCAAAAAGGATCTCCTGGAAAACAGTGGGGCCTAAAATGGATTAAAGACCACTGTGGGCAAGTGAGCTGCCAGTGCACCAAGAGTTAAAGCTCTGTTACCACAGGGACAGGCAGGGCTGGGACAGATTTCTTCCCTCCACATCAAGCTTGGATTAGGAGATGCCAGCCTGATGTTTGTGCTTGTAAAAGGGAACAGGAACTGGAGAAGGTTCAGAAAAGAGCTGCAAAAATAATTTGAGGTCAGGAGAAATTGCCCTAAAGTGAATGATTTTGAAAAGCACAATCTGTTTAGATTGTGGAAAGGAAGAGTGAGAGGTGGTTTGAGTAGCCTGTAAGTACCTGTACAGGGAGAAAAAAACAGGAACTGAAGGGCTCCTTGATGTAATAGAGAAGGACATAATAAGAATTAATGGCTGGGAGCTGAAGCTGGAGAAATTCAGACTAAATGACCCCCAAGATTTTAACAATGGAGGTGATGAAACCCTGGCACAAAGTCCTGAGGGAAGTGAGTGTCCCCCTGAGAGCTTCTGTTCAGGCCAGGCTTCTCTTTTGGAGGACACCAAACATCCAGGATTTGCCTTTCTGCAGGGATAAAGCTTTTCCTCAGAGGTGGGAATGGGCCTCCAGGAGCTGAGAGATGGAAAGTGCCCTGAAGAATTGCATTCCCACCTGGATGTTCCAAGGGTCAAAGGACCTCTTCCAATGGAAGATATTTGATTACCACATTTTGGGCTTCTGGAGAGGCTGAGGGGCTGCCACCCTCAGCTGGGGTGATGCAGTTCAGCCTCACTGAGCACAGGGGCTCTCCCCTGCCCTGGTACCTCATTTCCATCCCTTCTCCAGCTCAGACCTTCCCTTCACTGCAGATGCTGCTGTCAGGGCTCACAGAGATTAAGGGAGGTTCCTGCTCTCCCACCCAGCAATGTTTGGTGATCTTCTGGCCAGGAATCTCTCCCTGAACTCCACAAGAAGATGAATAAATGTGTCCCCTCCACAGCTTCTCTCAGCAGCCTGTGCCAGGGCCTCCCCACCCTCACAGGGAAGGATTTCTCCCAATATCCCATCTAACTCTGCCCTTTGGCAGTTTAAAACCATTTTTTTGTTGTATATATTGTCACTGATAAAAATATTCCTTTTACATCTTATTGCTTTATCACTTCAAGGGCTTTATTTCCTGATTCCACACGTCCCTGGGAATCCTGCTCCTCCATCATTTCCACTGCATCTGATTCTCCTGTGGTTCCAGCACCATGAACAGACTCATGTCTGGCACTTGGTAAGCCAAAACTTCATTTCCTAATGTTAAAAATATAAAAGTAGAGGTGCTAGAAAAGTGTTCTCCTGGTGAAGCTGGTTAGGGTTCTGATCTTCGGAAAATTGTGGGAAATAGTTCACTGCAGAATTTTTTATAGTGGGTTGGCTCAATTTCTAAATTTTCTTTTGCTGTAAAAAAATATTGGCAAGGCATTCAAATTCTCAAGCAATATTTTGAAAAATCTGCACCTCTTACTTGGGGGGAATTATTTCTGATTCGTCACATTCTTTCCTAAGAGTTTTTAACAAATCCAACCCAAGCAGAATAATTTTTTGTTTCCCAGTAAGATTTGGATTTCTGCTCTGTTTGCAGACTCAGAAGGTGGCTCCTGGTGCTCAGTGAAGTCAGTGGGGATGGACTGAGTGAGCACCAAGGGCCTGAGGAGGAGCAGGAGAGGAATTTTACACACAGCTTAATTTGCTAATGAGGGTGGGATGTGGAAAGATCTCAACAGCACCATTTCCAAAATGGTACAGGTGAAGTAGAAGTCTCCAGACACATAGGAGAAAACTCTGTGTGGGATCAGGATCTGGACCTGAACAAAGTAAATGTTTGGAACTGGTGGAACATGCCCATGAGAGGTTCCAACAGGGCCAAAACAGACCTTTGGTGTTCAAGAATATTCTAAAAAAAAAAAACCAAAACAAATAGCAGAACCAACACCAATTACTTCATGTAGTTGTTGGAATTTATAACTTTTAAAAGTAAGATATTTATACTTTAGACTCAACTCTAACAGAAAATATTGACTGAACAGGTGTTGTTGATACCTGGCAGAGAGACAGGAGTCAGTGGGACATGCAGAGAGAATCACAGAGTCACATTGAGAGAATCAGAGAGTCACAGCCACAGAGCCACAGACTGCAGAGCTGCAGAATCAGTCACAGTCACAGAACCAGAATCACAGTCACAGTATCTCAGTCACAGAATCAGAGAATCACAGTCATAGAATCAGAAAATCAGTCACAGTCACAGAGCCACAGGAGGGTTTGTGCTGGAAGGGCTCACAGAGGGTCACTGGTGTCACCTCCCTGCTGCAGCAGGGCCATCCCAGAGCTCAGGACACAGCACTGTGTGCACACAGCTCTGGGATATCCCAGGAGAGACTCTGGGCACTGCCCAGGGCACAAGTTGTGTCTCCTGTGCTGGGGCTCAGCCCCTGCCTGTGGCTCTGGGGCCATTGCTGGGCCTGGGGCAGAGCCTGGGACTGCTCTGAGCCCCCTGCACACAGGGACAGACAGACAGACAGACAGGGACAGACAGGGACAGAAAGGGACACAAGGACAGACAGGGACAGGGGCAGACAGACAGGGACAGGGACAGACAGACAGGGACAGACAGGGACACCCAGGGACAGACAGACACACCGGGACAGCCTGGGACAGACAGGGACACTCAGGGACACCCAGGGACACACAGGAACAGACACCCAGGGACACCCAGGGACACCCAGGGACACTCAGGGACACACAGGAACAGACAGACAGGGACACACAGGGACACCCAGGGACACACAGGGACAGACAGACAGGGACACCCAGGGACACCCAGTGACACCCTGGGACACACAGGGACAGACAGGGACACCCAGGAGCACACAGGAACAGACAGACAGGGACACCCAGGGACACCCAGTGACAGGGACACCCAGGGACACAGAGGGCTGAGGCTCCTCTCAGCTGGGGCTCTCTCCAGGCTCCTTCACCTCCAGCAGGTGCAATCCCAGAACAAGAGCAGGGCCATGGCAGCAGCTGAGAGGAGACACCAGGGGATGTGAAAAGCTGAGAGTGGCAGTAAAGCAGCAATTCCATGGCTGAGTGGGGAGAAAAGGCCTGGTGGCTGTGCTGTCCCCATGGGTGGGGACAAGCCCACGATGGGGACAGAGCCAGCAAAGCCTCAGCAGTGGGAGTTGGTTCCTCAGAGCTGAAAACACAAAAATAAAAGCAGAGTCTGATTCCCCCCGAGGTGGTTGGTGACTCTGCAAAGGGCTGAGGGGCTGGGACTCCATTCTCAGACACAAGTGCTGCTGCTCCAGGGAACAGGAGAAGAGACCTTTGATTTGGTGTGAGCAGCCCAGGAGCCCTGGTTCAAGGGGAGCCATCAAAACCCATCTCACACAAGAGTGGCCAGAATAGACTGAAGCTCAATACTCGACAGGAGAGGGGGAAAAAGCAGAAACCACTCTGATAAAGTTTAAAGGGAAGCTAAAAAAAAAAAAAAAAAAAAAAAGGAGACTAGTTTAAAGGGAATTGAAAGGGAATGGCTAGAAGGGTAAAATGATTGAAAGTGGTTGGGATACTTTTGAAATAAACTGTATTAGAAGCTCTGGAACATGATTAGAAAACTTTAAATGGGCAAAAGTCATTCTGGCCATGACTATAAAGCAGCATAAAAGAAGGAACTTGAACTCAAAGGATAACTCTGGCAAGTTAATGTAAACTCATATTAACCAGGGCCAAAATTGTGCTTGAGAAAGAACTTGCTAAAGACATTAAAAGTAATGATAACCTTTTTTTCAAGCACTGGAAGGTAACTCTGTGCCATGGTACAGCTCATGGAAGATCAGGATTGAGTGGGAGAACTGTGAAAGGGCACAGCAGGAAATTTAAATAAACAGAGGAATTTAGGCATGTTCCCACATGGGGAATTTTCATTACCGGGGATAAGTATGAGGAACTGTTTTATATTTTAGACTTGAAATTAAAAATTGAATAATAAAAATTCATCAAGACCAGATGGTATTTTCCAAAGAGCAATGAAGGAATGAAAAAATGAAATTCCAGTCTATTAACTGTACTGGGAAATCTGTCACTTCACCTATGCATGAGAAATTAGAAGGTTGAGAATTTCTTGCAAATTTATTAAAAGCAGTTGAAGGAGAAATACAGAAAGCTGTGAAATAGGAACTCTGTTTTTTTTACAAGAAAAGCTGGGAGACACCATAATAAAGAATAAAATCAGCAGGGCTAAGGCAGAACAAGCTGTTATCCCATCCAAAACTGACCAACAGAGCAACTCTACATCCTGCAGGAAAGAACAGATGTAGCCTTAAGTATTTAGATTTCCAAAAAACTTTCAAATCAAGTTCTCCCAGTCATCAGATAATGAGAAAGACCCTTGTATGGGGCAATGACCATGTCCATGACATTTTCAGGAGTAAAACCTCTGTGTCTCAAGAGAGCAATGCTGGAGCCAGGGAAGTTTGAAGCAGCCAAGGAACCTCTCTGGACAGTGGAATTTACTGATTTCAACATTATTCTGCCATGCTCTTTTCCTGGTTTGGCTTTTCCCAGCCAGGTCCCACCACAGTGATGGGTTCAGCAGCCCCCAGGGCAGCTCTGGGATTTTCCTGCTGGTCACTGTGGGTGTGTCCAGCCCTTTCTGGAGGACTGGGAAGAGTCCATAAGATACATGGAATTGTGCCCTGCCATGCCAAGTGTGATCTCAAGAAGCACAAAGCAATAAAATGGAGATGTAAAAAGATTTCCTCATTCTGGAGAGTTCTTGGGAACATCAATACAACTCCTGGAAGTGTTCACAAAGGGAAGGGTAGGGAAAAAAGGAAACAACAAGAGCAAACAGAAGAAAATTTTCTGCATCTATAACTCTATGGAATTACCATATTTTGGGTCTTATGTATATTCTTGACACATCTTCCTATTGAAACTGCCACAAAAAAAAAAATCTGCAAACTAGAGCAGCTTTAGAGATGGGCAAGAAGGGTAACCAAAGATTGAGAACAACTTTGAATAACTTTCACACTTCAGCTTGGAGGGTTACACAGGGAACAGAAAGATTGTGGTAGACAAAGAGCTACAAAATAATGAGTGACAGAGAAGGAGTGGGTAGAGAGCAGTTATTCCATATTTTCCCAAACAAACCACTGCAATGAACATCTCAAATCATCAGGCAAGAAGTTTAAAGCCAGCAAAGGGAAGATCCCTGAGAATGCACAATTACCCTGCATAACAGCAGGTCATGGAGCCCAAAGGGAAAACAGGTTCCAAAAGCAGGGAAAGCAGTTTATGGAAGAAAGGGATGTTGTGTGAAACACAGTGATGTAGAGGAGTGTTCAGCAAAAAACCCTGGAGCCAGACTCTGCTGGAAGCTGGGAGGCTGCTCAGGGAAAAGCCACTCCAGGGTCATCCTGTTTCTTCTGGGCATCCCACGGTGACCCTGGGCAGGACAGGTGATGGGGGAATGATCTGGCTCAGCAGGTCCCTTCTTCCATTCCTGTCACATCCTGGTGAGAGCTGGTGGCTGTCCCAGGGCTCTCAGCTGACTCCTTCACAGGAGCACCACTGCAGCAGAGGACAGAGGTGGGTTAGGAGTTCTGGCAGCAAAGGGAAGGGCTGATCTTCATTCTGTTCAGAGAACTAAAAATATGATCAGCCTTTTAAAAACTGGGACACGTGTTTGTCAGCAATCTTTTAGAATTAAAAAGTGCACATTTTAAAATGCATGCTGGTGCCACCTCTGATTCAGCAGTGACATGAATGTATTCCATGGGGTGGAGGGGGTTTTTCCCAGTAACTCCATGTTCTGAGGAGCTGATCATGAGCCACTGATCAAGCATCACTGCCACATGCTCTGAGAAGAGGAGCAGCCCCTGACAGTGTTGGCAGTCCCTTAGCTTTGCCCCTCATTCCTCACTGTTTGTTGCATCAGAAGTTTCTCCTGCCAGGCTGTTTGACCCTGGAGCTCAGGGCTGGTCAGGAGAACACTTATACACTTCTTGCATAAGCCCACTGTGTCTTTAAGAGTTTGTCACAAAGAATTGAAAAAAATGGGAGGTGTTAGGACACAGAACCCAAACCACTTGGAATAACAAAGGGTCAGAGTCATGCATGGCAATTTAGTGATCTGTGGCTCTTGGAGGCAACCAAATCTGCCCCAAACAATTGTCTGTGAGGTTCTCAGCTGCCTGCTGGCCTTGGCTGGGTGAAGCTGCTCAGCTGTAGGGGTGCCCCAGAGGCACAGGAGCAGAGCTGTGCCCTGCCCCTGCCCTGGCTCTGCCCACACATCTCTCAATCCCCTGCCCCCACTGAATGTCCCACCTGGGCCTCCCCAGCTGCAAAACCCATCATGATTTTTATGCTTGGAGGTGAGAGCTGAGGTCTGTGGAGATTTGAGCTGAGCAGAGCCTGGGCCAGAGGCAAGACAGACTGGTGAGAAGGGAAGAGCTGGAGATGCTCAGATGAGCAGGGAGATGCTGCTGCACTCAAGGATTTGATGCTCAGAGGCTGGACAGCCTTAGGATGTTGGCTTTTTCAAGGCCAGGTTGGATGGGCTTGGAGCAGCCTGGGATAGTGGAAGGTGTCAGGGGGTGGGATGAGCTTTAATGTCCCTTCCCACCCAAACCCTTCTGTGAGTCTATGATTCAACATCCCTGTGAGGCTTACGTGATTTTTTCACTACCCTCTGTACTTCTGGGAACCACAAAGAATTTTTCTTTGCCTTGGAACAGGGAAATCATCAGTGGCCAATCTCTGGAGGGCCTAGGAACAATGTGAAACTTGCCTGGCTGAGAGTTCCCAGCAGCTTGAAGGGAAAACCTGCAAGTTCCTTGGGGAATGGGGCTCTTGAGTTCTGGCAGATGTTGGAGTCAGTGAGTCAGGGGTCTGAATTTTTCAGAGAGAAATCAGAGAATTAAAGCCTTTGGATGCATTGAAGTATGTTAAGCCACTCACACATAGGGTGGAGGTGTAAGTTTAAGTTTAGGATGAGTAAGTAAGTCAGTAAGTTTTAGTATGAGCTCTAATGCTTTTAGTGAGTGAAAGGTTTAGGTGCCAGAACAGAAATGCGAGTTCTAGTGAAGGCTGAAAAATATCCTGATGTTTTCAGTGGAGGCTCCAGGACCATGGCTGTAGATAGCACTTACACATGATAGAACTATAGTAAGAATATTGCTTACATTCTTCAGATAGAACAAGATAGTAACCTGGTATGCTAAGAAATTAGAATTCTAACAGGTTAAGGAGTGGTGGTCTGAGTTTGTGGAAAATCCTATATAAGAGTTTGTATTGGGAGAGTTGGTGTTATTAGCCATTTGCATTTGCTTTTTGCCATTGCTTTTCTGTTTGCCTCTGAGACTGATGTGCTTTGTAATAAATAACCTTTTAGCAACTATCAGCTGCTTTGCTCATTCAAGATAACACGAGGAAGTTGGTGCTGAGAGCACTGGAGGTTCTTAACCCACAGAAAAGGGGGGAAGGGCTGGGGCTGCAGATGGGGGCTGTGGGTGCTCTCCATCCTCTCCTGTCCCTGCACTGGGCTCTGGGTGCTCTCCATCCTCTCCTGTGTCCTGCACTGGGCTGTGGGTGCTCTCCATCCTCTCCTGTGCCTGCACTGGGCTGTGGGTGCTCTCCATCCTCTCCTGTCCCTGCACTGGGCTGTGGGTGCTCTTCATCCTCTCCTGTGTCCCTGCACTGGGCTCTGGGTGCTCTCCATCCTCTCCTGTGTCCCTGCACTGGGCTGTGGGTGCTCTCCATCCTCTCCTGTGCCTGCACTGGGCTGTGGGTGCTCTCCATCCTCTCCTGTGCCTGCACTGGGCTGTGGGTGCTCTTCATCCTCTCCTGTGTCCCTGTACTGGGCTCTGGGTGCTCTTCATCCTCTCCTGTGTCCCTGCACTGGGCTCTGGGTGCTCTTCATCCTCTCCTGTGTCCCTGTACTGGGCTCTGGGTGCTCTTCATCCTCTCCTGTGTCCCTGCACTGGGCTCTGGGTGCTCTTCATCCTCTCCTGTGTTCCTGCACTGGGCTCTGGGTGCTCTCCATCCTCTCCTGTCCCTGCACTGGGCTCTGGGTGCTCTTCATCCTCTCCTGTGTCCCTGCACTGGGCTCTGGGTGCTCTTCATCCTCTCCTGTGTCCCTGCACTGGGCTCTGGGTGCTCTTCATCCTCTCCTGTGTCCCTGCACTGGGCTCTGGGTGCTCTCCATCCTCTCCTGTCCCTGCACTGGGCTCTGGGTGCTCTTCATCCTCTCCTGTGTCCCTGCACTGGGCTCTGGGTGCTCTTCATCCTCTCCTGTGTTCCTGCACTGGGCTCTGGGTGCTCTCCATCCTCTCCTGTCCCTGTACTGGGCTCTGGGTGCTCTTCATCCTCTCCTGTGTTCCTGCACTGGGCTCTGGGTGCTCTTCATCCTCTCCTGTCCCTGCGCTGGGCTGTGGGTGCTCTTCATCCTCTCCTGTGTCCCTGCACTGGGTTGTGGGTGCTCCCCATCCTCTCCTGTCCCTGCACTGGGCTGTGGGTGCTCTCCATCCCCTCCTGTGCCTGCGCTGGGCTGTGGGTGCTCTCCATCATCTCCTGTGTCCCTGCACTGGGCTGTGGGTGCTCTCCATCATCTCCTGTGTCCCTGCACTGTGCTGTGGGTGCTCTCCATCCTCTCCTGTGCCTGCACTGGGCTGTGGGTGCTCTCCATCCTCTCCTGTGCCTGCACCGGGCTCTGGGTGCTCTCCATCCTCTCCTGTCCCTGCACTGTGCTGTGGGTGCTCTCCATCCTCTCCTGTCCCTGCCTGCCTGGCTCAGCCCCGGGAGGGACGATCCGCGTTGGGTGAGCGGGAGCAGCGCCCGTGCCCAGCCCAGCCCCTCCCGGCTGAGCTAAACCCGGCTGGGCTCTGCCGCTTCAGCCATTGAGATAACAGAAACATTTTGTTTGAGGGCAGCAGCGATTAAACCCTGGGCGTTGGGATTAACATAATTAACACTTTCTCCGTCTCCAAGCGCCCTGGCTGGTGCTGCAATCAGAGTCCCGGCTTTGGGTGACGCTGCTCCCCAAAACTGTTCATGAGTCCTTCTGAGGGAGCCTGGATGTGCTTGGGAAGGAGCATCTCGGAATAAAAAGGAAAAGGGAGCCGTATCACCCTGCATTAGTGTCTGCAGCACATGAAAAGCTTGTCACTCCACCACCCAGGGAACTAATGAAGATCCCAATTATGCAGCAATAAAATATACATACGCACTACACAGGGCCTTATACATTTTTAATTTTTTTTTATCCAGAGCCAAATTCAGAAAATTCTAATTAGTGGTTTTGTCATTTTTAAATAAAAAGGTACGTGGCTGCAGGAAACACTGGCAGAGCATCCCCAGCAGAGCGGTGCAGGCACAATCTGAGTGCCACCATCCCAGCACAGCACCCATCCCTTCCCTGCCAGCAGCTCCCTGATTCCCTGGGGTCCTGGCAGGAGGAAATCACACCTTCCAGCAGTGATCCCAGTGATTCCCACACTCCCACAGCCCAGCCAGGTCAGCCCCTCCTCAACCTCCCTTTGCTGCTTCCATCACCTTGGCATTGCATGGGAATGTTTTCCTTTTGGGCTCAGGGGGTCTGGAGGGACCCAGCCCACCTTGGGAGGGGACAGCAGGACAGCAATGGGTGACAGGCCACCAGCTGCACCCTGCAGCTTGGCTTTGCTTCTCCTTCCTCATTCCCACAGCTGGAGGGAGAGCAGTGACGGCCCAGCCCAACTCCAGCCCCAGCAGGGAGGACCCTGATGGGAGCAGGACAAGAATGGAGCTCCAGCAGCAGCACCAGCAACTTCAGGAGAAATCACAGAATCATGTTTGGGACCTTTAAAGGGCATCTGGTCCAACCTCCCTGCAGTGAGCAGGGGCATCTCCAACCTCTATTTTCTGCCTGGGTCAGAGCCCTGGTGATAGCTGGGCTGGAGAGTGGTGTCCCTATTCCAGCATCCTTGGGACAGGGTGTTTGGGAGCAGCACAGGTGGAACCTTCTGGCATTCCTGCCCTGGGTGTCCCTGGGAGGCAGAGCCCCACACTCATCCTCCCTGAAAAAATCCCAGCCCAGCTGTGTCCCTGCTGCTGCTGCTCCCACCCTCTGATGGGATGTGGGGAAGGGTGCCCATCCTCAGCCCCACACCATCCCTGCCCTTGGGGACAGGGACAAGGCCCCTCCCCAGCCCTGTGACAGCGATGGCAGCACAGCTGGGCTTTCCCACACTTCAGCTGCCTCTTCATGAACTTCCAAATAAATCAGAACTGGTCTTTCCTGTGGTCCTTAGGATATTTAAGCCTTGCTGTTGTCCACAGGAACAACATCTCACACACACTGCCAGCCCTCCCAACCTTCCAAAGCTGCTCCCAGCTGGGAAGGGATCAGAGCTACTCAACAAAACAACTCTAAGACCTTATCAACATTAGCTTAGCAATATATCTCCCTTAACTACATCCAAGGAAATGATAGTCCTATTTGAGAGTCAGTTTCCCAAAAAGTGGATATAAAAGCATCCATCTGAAGCAGCAGCTCAACTCAGAAAGTTTCTGACAAAATACTCAAGACCTGGCAATGTTTTAAGTGACTCAGAGCAATGTTCTAAAACGGAGCTGTCAGGACCCTGAAGCATAAAGCAGTTCTGTCAATTCCTCCTGTAATAAAAATAAATGGCCATTTGTTGCTTTCTGAACTCTAATATGCAGATGAGTGAATACGTTATGCAATGTCCAATGTCCTAACTCCATCTTCATTTAAATTTTAAAGTCACCATAATATGGTGCATAAATATAAGGGTGAAAAATAACTCCTGATTGTAGCATGATACTGAAAAGTTCCCAAGCATGCAAAAATCCCAGAAACTGTTATTTTGACATTAATCAGTGAGGAGGCTCTGAGCACAGTGGAGCTGTGACAGACACAGGATCATTATCACCACACAAGGCTGGAGCTCTCATCTCCTGTGGAACTGTCAGGGGGCAGGAAGGGAGAGGAATCCTTCATTTTTCCAGCTACAAACAAAGGACAAGGTGTAGAAGAAAAGTTTTCTGACTCAAATTCAACTCAACCTAGCTAAGAGGGTGTGGGTGATGCACAAATCTCCTTCACCTGGGATTGAGGGACACACCTGGAGGCTGGGGATTGTTCTGCTGAGTCCCTGCAGGCAGCAGATCTGGGCCCTTCTCTATTCTCCTCCTGCAGTCACCCAGGTATTTAAAGCTGCTTGAGCCCTGAGGAGAATGGAACAGCTCAGATAAAGCAGTCCAGGGTCTCTGGTTCAATGTTTTCCCTCTCCAAGTCACAAAGTTCATCTGGAAATCCCAGTGTATACCTGGATGCCTTCCTAATTACTGTTATCTTAACTACTAGGCCAGTTTTAAATTGCAAGCTGGACTGGAATAAAAAGCAAGGCAAGTTTAATTAATTGGTTGATTAATTATTTTTTCCTTCTTTTAATAAGGAGATAATATTCACAGAGACAAACAGGGGCACAGTCAGATCCTGTGTCTGGTTCACTGCAGTGCCAGCAGCTGCCCTGGGCTCCTGAGCCCTTGGAATCTGAGGCTTTTCTCCAGGATCCTTCTCCTTGATCCTCCTGCTGCCTCAAGGAACTGCTCCTGAGCTATGAGAGCACTCCTGAATTGGGGAAGGGGTATAAAGGGCCAGCACTGACAGAAGGTTTGGGAGAAAACAATCCCAGGATAAAAAAACAAAACCAAAAACATTTGGGTTTTTTTTTCTGGCTGTTTTTCAAAATCCTGCCAGCATTCATGGCTCCTGGTGAAAATGTTGTATTGGGCACAGGGTTGTCTAGGGGTTTTATTGACTCACCCCTTTGCAGAAATCAATGTCCAGAGCAGCATTTTGGGTGAGGTATTCCCCAGGAATTCCAGCAGCAGGACCTCAGGGCACTGGCACCAAGTGATGGTCAGTGAACCCTTGGGAGATACTGCCCAGCTTGAAAACCCCAAAAACCCAGATTTTATCAAGAGACAAGGCTGTGGAGCTGCAGCCAGCCCAGCTATCCAAAGAGATATTTAGAATTAAGAATATTTGCATCACTGATACCCATGGGCTGAACCTGACAGATTTTGAAATAAAAGTTTTTAGGGATTTTATTCTCCATCTCAGGTGACTTATGCACCAATGGGATTTTTCACATGGAGATGGGACAATAAATAATCTGGTCAACTTTTCCTGGTGACAGAGACTCTCAGTTGTGAGGAGCAAGTGTTCCTCACTTGTGTTTGCTGGGAGGATGACCTGGGACAGGGGTGGACACGGGAGTATTTCAGCAGTGCCAATAGAGCAGAAAATCTCCTCTGCTTTTCAGCTTGCTTAAAAACCCCAACAAAGTGCCCCAGCCAAACCCCACCTCACAGAGTTGTTTTTTCCTGGGTGCCCCCACTGTGTCCTCATAGCTGGGACCCATTGGTGTCTCCTCACTGCTTGAGCTATTCCACCTCAGCTGCTGCTCCTCAGCTGCTGGTGTAAGGAGCTGAGGAGCACAGAGCATCATTAGCCTTTTATCTGGAAATCCACCTGTCTCAGGAATTTACCTGTGCCTTTCCACTGTTTCTCTGGTGAGAAATTAATGTGTCTGTCAACAAGTGCCCTTCCATTAAACCTGCACTTGTTTATTTAAAAATAAAAGTAAGCTGCCACACCAAGCATAAAAACATGCAACGCTTTATGTGGGAATCTGAAAGAATATTATATTAACATGCACATTTCTTTGCTTCTTTTCTGAATCCCATGAGACTCTTCCAGGGAATTTCAGCTGGCAGCTGCTTTCTTCTGCATTAATGTGAATCAAACCTTTTCAACTATAAAAGTTTCTTCTGGTTATGCACAACCCTTGAGTGAAGTTTGCCTTAAAATAAACAGTGAAGCAACTCTTTGGCCACCTCATCCAGAGCCAGGGCAGGGCAATGAGCCTGAGCACAGCATCCTGAGCTGATGGAGATTCCCATCCCGGGAGGGAGGGCACAGGGGAGGATCCCTCCTACCCCAGCCCTTCCTCACATCCCACTCTGGGCTGAGCTGGCCATGCAACCAGGCCCAGGCTCACAGCAAAATCCACCTGTCTGCTGTGCTGTCCTGGGCCTGGACAGGGATCATCCACAGGGCTCCAGACTCTGGCTTCAGCCCTGGTGCCTGTGGACATCCCTGGATGGATCCCCTGGACTGGGACATCCCACATTGGGGCTGTAAATCCTGCCCATGAAATGCCCCTCTGATGGTCCTGCTGCAGTCTGCATGATGCCTTGGGTTTTATCTTTTATATTTTTCAGAATCTCTGCTGCTTAGTGTGTAACTGAAACTTCATATTAGGTGTTAGTAAGTTCTCTTCACAGGGGAGTTGGACAAAGCAATTCATTTCTACATAGGGAATCAAGGACAACCTGTATCCAAAAAGCAGAAACAATGGTGAGGGAAAGGGGGCAAACCAGGGGGGCTGAGACTTCATAGACTGGGGCTGTTGTTGGATAATTGACCCCAATGTGCAGATGAACCAAAACTTACAGAAGTGTAAAACTCGTGACCAGGATCCACCTTGGATTTGATTTGGGTGCACCCCTGGCCAGGCTCTTGCAGTGCCCAAGGTGGATCCTTTCAATGAATTCCTATTTTATCCCTTTTGCTCTGTCTGGTCTCTGTTCCATCTCAGCCTCTCCAGGCTACGTGCAGGACAAGCACCCACAGCTCCTCCAGGGCTCTTGCACACAGCGTGGCTGGAAGGGCCACCCTGCTTTCAGCATTTTCATTTTATTTTCTTCTTCACAGAGTAAAAGATGAACTTTACACTGATACTCTGCCCATCCCTCTGCAGGCCAGAGCCTCCAAAGGCTCCTCCTGTGCAAACCCAGCTCTGGCTGGAGCAGGGGCTGGGGCTGGATGGGTCTCCTTGGGCAGGAAGCAGCAGCTTGTCAGGGAGAGGCCGTGCTGGGGCTCAGCCCACGAGGCTGCTGCAATTAAAAGTACTGCCTGGGATGGTGGCTGACCCTCCCCTTTATCCCCACTGGGATGTCAAATGTCAAACTGTCTCCCCAGCTTGGGCAGAGCGGGGCTGACGAGGCAGGAGCTGTGTGCTCTGTGGGGACAGCTGGCATTCAGCATAATTGTTTATGAGACACAACCTGCCAGCAGCAACAGCAGCAGGCCAAATTGGAGACAACTAATGGCTAAATATTGGGGAATTATCTGGCTGGAGCAGCACGGCCCAGCCTGGTTAATTAGGAGCTTGCAATGAAGATAGAATTGCTGTTAATTTTAACCCACCGTGCCTTTCCCCAGGCGAAATAGGGGGAGAATCAGCATTATGTGATTTGGTAAAGGGTGGAAGGGAATGTTTAATAATGGTGGATTTGCTTCTTTATCTTGAGTGCTTCCCCCTTCATGTAGCAGACACACCCCCAGTGCAGGGAGGCAGAGAGGGCAGCACACATCCCAGGATTTGCCCTCGGTGCCCTTCCAGTGCAGAATTCCTTCAATGGAGCCCATTCCAGAGCCTGCCATTGCAGACAGAGCACCCCTGCCCCCAGCTCCATCCTGGTGTCCCCAGCCCCTGCAGTGCAGCCCAGCCCTCTGCAGAGAGCAGGGGCCAGAACTGGGATGGGATGAGCAGGATCCAGGGCCCAGGGGCTGCTGCTGGTGCTCTGGGTGGGCAGGACAGGCAGGGGACACCTCCTGGGGACAAGGGGGCTGCACTGCAGATGAGGGCACAGGGGAGTCCAGGAGCACTGAGGGGGCTGGAATCCATCACAGGAGGTGATTTGGGGCAGGACAGGGGTGTGGTGAAGGGGTGAGGCAGGGTGGAGGATGGGGCTGTGCACTGGGGGACACTCCCTGCCCCTGGCCAATCCAGCACACGGGCACCAGGGGCTGTCACCGCCTTGCAAAGGGGAGTGGCACTGTTGTGTGGTGTCACAGGTGGCAGAGCTTGTTCCTTAGTGCCCAGGGGTTCCTATCCCTGCTGTCTCTGCCCCATGCAGGGGTGCCCTGGTGCAGGAACCCCTCGTGCTGGCTTCTCCACAGGATGCTGCCCCCTCACCACTGAAACTACTTTGGATTTTGCCTTCCTCAGTGTGGTAAAAAGTCTTAGCTGAAAACCATAAAACAACATTGCTAGAAGAGTTAAAAAGATTGTTGCTTACCTTATCGTTCTATCCACTCATTCGTTTGTTGGTTCTTTGATCAAGTTGTTATGTTCTTTTCCCCAGTTAAATGTAGTCCCTATGTAATTCAAACCCTGGTTTATTGTATTTCCCCTATCCCAGTTACTTCCTCCTTCCGCCCTTCCCCTTACCTCATTTCCGGCCTTACCATTTCCGCCCTTTCCCTTACCTCATTTCCGGCCTGCTGCTGCCTGCCTATCAAGTTAGCCACACCCTATATGTAAATCTCCAGAAGTTTCCCAGTACCACCATTACTGGAAGTTGTTGTTGAAGAAAAGATTCACAAAAATAGTCAACCAACACCGAACCCAAGTTCACAGATCATCTCAACTAACAAGCCAAGTCACCTGCAATATGTCCTTTGTAACTGTTTAATCACCACAACCTTAAGGGCAGTTAAGAAGAATGACACCCCCAGACCAATGAGCCACTATTGAGATCTCGGATGTGTCTGTGAGGCTGAGACTCCCATCCCTACGTTCGTCGGGATCGGCAGGACCTCCTCCCGGCGTTGCCTGGCGGCAGCAGCAGCAGGCGTAGGGCCTACTCCCTGTGACCCCCCATTAATAAAGAGCTGTTTAATAAAGGCCTTGGCCCTGCTACATTCATTACAGTACCCAATATCAGAAAAGGGTAGAGAAGGACTAGCCCCAATTATAGACCACCTTCTGGCGGAAGGTGTGTTAGAACCATGCATGTCCCCCCATAACACCCCAATTTTAGCAGTCAAAAAGGCAGAGGGAAAATATAGATTAGTCCAGGATTTGAGAGAAATTAATAAAAAAATCATCGCTAGACATCCTGTGGTGTCTAACCCTTACACTCTGTTGAGTAAAATTCCCAGGGAACGTGCATGGTTCACCACCATAGATTTGAAAGATGCCTTTTGGGCGTGTCCGCTAGCAGAAGAATGCCGTGACTGGTTTGCATTCGAGTGGGAGTACCCAGGAGGGAAGAGAAAACAACAATTAAGGTGGACCCGTCTACCTCAAGGATTTACTGAGTCCCCCAATCTTTTCGGACAGGCTCTAGAAGAACTATTAGACCAGTTCACCCCTGAAAATGAGACACGAATCCTCCAATATGTAGATGATTTGTTAATATCTGGAAAAGAACAACAGCTAGTTAGAACAACTAGTATAAAACTCCTTAACTTTCTGGGAGAAAAGGGTCTAAAAGTATCCCGGAACAAATTGCAGTTCGTTGAACCAGAAGTGACATACCTTGGTCATATAATTGGAAATGGATACAAAAAGTTAAGCCCCGAAAGAATTTCGGGCATACTAGCCATTTCGACCCCAAAAACTAAACATGACATTCGAAAACTTTTAGGCTTGTTTGGATACTGTAAATTATGGTTAGACAAATATACTCAAAGTGTAAAATTTCTTTATGAAAAATTAGTAAACCCTGAACCCATAAATTGGACTGCACAAGACGAAAAACAATTAGAAGAATTAAAAGAGAAATTATCTTCGGCCCCAGTCCTAAGTTTACCAGATCTCACAAAGGAGTTTGAACTATTCACGAACACTGAAGGGGGAGTAGCTTACGGTGTACTAACTCAGGAATGGGGGGGTTGTCGAAAGCCAATAGCTTACCTCTCTAAATTATTAGATCCAGTAGCAAAAGGATGGCCACTATGTCTCCAAGCAATTGCGGCTGCAGTAATTTTGATAGAGGACGCACAAAAACTGACATTTCAGGGAAAACTTAAAGTATATACTCCACATGATATTAAGACTATCCTCAGCCAAGGGGCCCAGCAATGGCTAACAGAAGCCAGAATACTAAAATATGAAATTATATTAATGAATGCAAGTAATTTAGAATTGGCCACCTCTAGAAGTATTAATCCGGCTCAATTTCTCTCAGGGGAACCCTTGCCAGAGCTAGAGCACAATTGCCTGGAGCTTATAAATTTCCAAACCAAAGTAAGGGAAGATCTACAAAGTACACCGTTGCCATATGGAGAAGTATTGTTTACCGATGGTTCATCTAGAGTAGTAGATGGAAAAAGGGTATCTGGGTATGCAGTAATAAAAAGAGCAGAAGGAAAAGAGCTAGAAGTGATAGAAAAGGGGAAGCTACCATCCAATTGGTCTGCACAATGTTGTGAGATCTATGCGTTAAAAAGAGGTCTAGACTCATTAGAAGGAAAACCAGGAACCATTTACACTGATTCAAAATATGCATTTGGAATAGTCCACACATTTGGAAAAATCTGGGCAGAACGCGGGTATTTAAACTCAAAGGGGAAATATTTGGTACATAAAACCTTAATAAAATCCGTATTAGAATCCTTGTTCAAACCAACAGAAATTGCAGTTGTGCACATAAGAGGGCACCAAAAGGGAAATACCTTAGAAGAAAGAGGAAATCGGTATGCTGACAAAATAGCCAAAGAAGTCTCATTAAGTTCCGAAGGGCCTATAGAAGTCTTTAAATTAAATGAGATACCAGAGAAATCAGAAATTACAAAGCCCATTTTTAGTGAAGAAGAGTTAAAGATAATAAAAAAGTTAGAAATACATCAAGGAAATCAAGGAGAGTGGGTAATGAAAGATGGGCGCAAATTTTTAAACAAAAGTCTAGCCAGAAAGGTATTGGCAGAAATCCATGAACTGACCCACTGGGGTGTTCAAGGATTATGTGACCACTTCCTCAGAGAAAATTTTTGTATTGGGATATATAATCTGGCTAAATCAATAACTAAAGGGTGTTTAATCTGCCAAAAAGCTAATCAAAAAGTTATGCGAAAAATTGAATATGGGGGAAGGGAATTAGCATTAAGACCATTCCAAAGTGTTCAAATTGACTTCACCGAAATGCCCCCAGTTCAAAAATATAAACATTTATTAGTTATTGTGGACCATCTTACCCATTGGGTGGAGGCCTTCCCCACTATTAAAGAAACCTCAGAAGTGGTCATAAAAATAATCCTTGAACAAATTATTCCTAGATATGGATTAATTAATCACATCGATTCTGATAGAGGCCCACATTTTACGTCACATATATTACATCGAGTCATTGAAGCACTGGGAATGAAATGGAGGTTGCATACTCCATGGCATCCCCAAAGTTCCGGCCGAGTAGAAAGAATGAACAAAACCTTGAAAAATGTATTAACAAAATTAATTGAAGAGACCCAAATGAATTGGCTCAAATGCCTACCTCTTGCCCTATTACGCATTAGGACCAGACCGCGTGCAGACATAGGAGTTTCACCCTATGAAATGATGTTTGGGCTTCCCTTTTTAATTACCCCTTTTAGCTCTGCAAACTATCTAGAAGGAGAAGCTGCCACCCAAGAGTATTTAAGAATCATTGGAAGAACAATAGAGCAACTAAAGAAAAAAGGATACCTGCCCCAAACCTCTCCCTTAGATTCAAATGCTCATCAGATTAACCCTGGGGACTGGGTTCTTGTTAAGTCCTTAAGTCACACATCTCTATCTCCTAGGTATGAAGGCCCCTTCCTAGTCCTCCTAACTACACACACTGCTGTAAGAACAAAAGAAAAAGGTTGGACTCACATATCACAAATTAAAGGACCAATTCCACCTCCCCCTGGTGAATCGGACTCCACAGTATTTCAGCCAAAGGCACCTGAATGGACCATTACAAAAGGAACTACAGACCTCCAACTTAAGTTTAAGCGAAAAGAAAAAGACAGCTGAAAAGACTTAGACAGTTCCAATTTGAAAGCAAAGTGTTACTGTACGCAGTTTATGTTAACTCTAGTTGTTGTTATAACGTTGTTGTTGCACACCTGCAGTAGTCTTTCAAGTTCCCAGTAGTTCACTAAAGTTCTTGTTGTTACAAAATTGTTGTATCATACATCCTTCTCCGATTGTAAGTATCATTCAATCCTCTGTCGAAATCCTCAAATTAGAAGTTTGCCAAACCATAAAAACCAATTCCCCTACAGAACACTTTCTAAAAACACCTAAATTAGTATAAAAAGGGGATGAGAGAACTCTGGGAAAGTAAAATCTTACCTAAGGGGACCCCCACCTCCAAGAGGCAAGCCCGGGTGAGACTGAAAGCAGTTCATACCGGACTCTTGAGAGGAGTGTTGCTGGCCTTGCTAACAAATAACCTGATAAGCAGCGAAGAGGTTAAATGCAGCAAGTGTTACCATCGGATATATGATGGGGAGACCCAAGAGTCCCTAATAAGAATTCACACCAACGTGAATCCCAGCTGTTTCAATCATTCCCAGATCTCCACTTGTCAAGAAAGTGGAAAAACGTATTGGATTGCTAAGAATACTGCCACTTTTCGGCAGCGGTTGCTCGGAGAATGTCCTATAGGGGAAGCCTGGTTTTGCTTTGAACATGAGAATAATCAAGGAGAATTAATAGATTTGATCAAAGAAAAACAATTAGTAATAAATACCAAAAAGGAAAACGAATTGGAAATACCTTTAGGGAAAAATTTATTCATAGATTTAGTTGAAAGAATTAGTAAAGAATTAAATATAACCAATTGCTGGGTATGCGGTAATACACAAATGTCTGAGATTTGGCCATGGGAAGGGATCAGTTTAAGCCCATTGGAAATTCTAAAATGGAAGCAAACTAACCAAACATCTCAATTACCTAAGCAAAAACGAAAGAAAGAACAATGGAATTTAAAATATAAACCTATTGGAGAAGAATGTATTAAAAGAGTTGGAAACCCATATAGAACATTTGTAGGAACTATGCCCTGCAAAAGGTACCTAACTATAAAAAAGTCAATTATAAGGTGGATACCTAAGGAGCCAAACAAATATTGGACAATACACCAAAAGGAAAAAGGATGTGTTTATCACGAAGGATATGATTTACATGAATGTGCTGGAAAGAAAATAAATCCCTTTTGGGGATTAGAGGAATTATCCAAGTATTGGTCATGTCCCACCGAAACCAACCAAACCTTTTGGACAGCACCCGAGTATCTATTCTGGATATGCGGAGACACTGCATATACCAATCTTCCAGGAGATTGGGCCGGGAGCTGTACAATTGGGATTATAAAACCTTCATTCTTCCTACTTCCCAAAAATTCGGGGTCTAAATTAGGAATTCCCTTGTACGATGATTTGAAAAGGGCTAACCGAAAGAAAAGGAGTATGATTAATTTAAGAAGTACTCAAAAATGGAAGGGACAAGTGTGGACACCTGAACGCATCATGGAAGTATATGGGCCAGCTACGTGGGCACAGGATGGGTCGTGGGGATACCGTACTCCCATTTATATGCTGAACCGAATCATCAGACTCCAAGCAGTATTAGAAATAATATCTAATCGAACAGCCCTCGCATTAGACCACATTACCGAACAGTTAACTCAGACCCGAGCAGTGGTCTATCAAATTCGGCTTGCAGTAGATTATTTATTGGCCGATGAAGGAGGTATTTGTGGAAAATTTAATACATCCGAATGCTGCCTGGAAATTGATGATAAAAGCGAAGTAATACGAAACATATCTAAAGAAATCCGAAAAATAGCATATGTAGGAAACCAACAATGGACCCCTCTAATGGACACTAGCTGGTGGGATGACTTCTGGTCCCTAAAAAATAAATGGTGGAAAAAAGTAGTCTTTTTAGTTGCAAGTGCAGTCATAAGCTTTTTATTTTTACCATGCCTACTCCCATGCCTAATTAGGCTTATAAATACCACTATACAAACCAGCATAAAGAATATGACTGATCAAACGACAGCTAAAATTTTGATGATCGGAACCCAAAACCCAGAACATGATTCAGCTAAAGAAATCTTAAACCAATTTCTAGAACTACAAAAATTATACCCCCAAGAAACCGAAAATTGTGATTTGATGCGGGTCAAAGACCCGATCAAAGAGAAAGAGGGGGGATTGTGGTAAAAAGTCTTAGCTGAAAACCATAAAACAACATTGCTAGAAGAGTTAAAAAGATTGTTGCTTACCTTATCGTTCTATCCACTCATTCGTTTGTTGGTTCTTTGATCAAGTTGTTATGTTCTTTTCCCCAGTTAAATGTAGTCCCTATGTAATTCAAACCCTGGTTTATTGTATTTCCCCTATCCCAGTTACTTCCTCCTTCCGCCCTTCCCCTTACCTCATTTCCGGCCTTACCATTTCCGCCCTTTCCCTTACCTCATTTCCGGCCTGCTGCTGCCTGCCTATCAAGTTAGCCACACCCTATATGTAAATCTCCAGAAGTTTCCCAGTACCACCATTACTGGAAGTTGTTGTTGAAGAAAAGATTCACAAAAATAGTCAACCAACACCGAACCCAAGTTCACAGATCATCTCAACTAACAAGCCAAGTCACCTGCAATATGTCCTTTGTAACTGTTTAATCACCACAACCTTAAGGGCAGTTAAGAAGAATGACACCCCCAGACCAATGAGCCACTATTGAGATCTCGGACGTGTCCGTGAGGCTGAGACTCCCATCCCTACGTTCGTCGGGATCAGCAGGACCTCCTCCCGGCGTTGCCTGGCGGCAGCAGCAGCAGGCGTAGGGCCTACTCCCTGTGACCCCCCATTAATAAAGAGCTGTTTAATAAAGGCCTTGGCCCTGCTACATTCATTAGACTCAGTTTGGACCTTGATGAACCATCTGGGGAGGCTGAGATGGCTCCTGATTTTTATCCCAAATCCATGGTTTCCTTCAAGCATGAGTGCTGCAATGCAGGGGAGCTCAAGAGATGTGATGACAGATGCACCAAAAAGCATCCTGCTTGTGTCAGGGGCAGGAAGCTGTGACACTGCAGACACTCTTGGGTTACTCCAGCAGTCACAGGAACACTGGCTGAAGGATGATGAGGAGCCCACCAAGGCTCAGCAACTCCTTCTGAGCCTCTTGGACTTGTGTGTGACCTGTTCAGGCTCACATCATATTTGTGTTGCACCTTGGGGACAATTCATGTCAGGTTGCCTTGACTGAGATGTTCCAGCAGGATCAAGGTGAGGACAATTCCACCCTTGGATGTTGTGTTCTGCACTAACCCACAAATGGGCCCAGTTCCCCAGGAGCAGTGAGAGTTAAATCATCTCCAGATATCCTAAATAAGAATCCACCACCACCTGAAGTCTGTGGACACTGCTGAAGGCTCAAGGAAAAATCCAATGTTGGCTTTCCCAGCTCCAGCTCAGATCTTTCCCAGGCTGGGGACTTTTCTCAGAGACAAACAAGAGAAGGAAGAATGGATAACACTGACAAACACCTGGTGTGAGCACTGAGCCCTGTGAGTGTCTCATGGTATTTTGCACAAAGCATGTTTTCAAAGAGGTGTTGCCTTCTTGGACCAATGAGCCTTTTCTATTTTGTTTTGTATGATCCATCTTATATAAATGTGTTGGCTTTTCAATCAATCACTCCTTGCTGTTTGAAGAAGTTGTGTGTGCCAGTGCATTATTCCTAATCAGACAGTGACAGAAGTTCCTTCCCTCAACAGGACAGATGAAGCCAGTCTGGATTTTGGACCTCCACTCAAGCAAGGTCTGGGGCATTTTGATGAGACAAACCTGCACTAAGCACTCTCTCAATGTCAACACTGATTTGGGCAATCAGGTTTATAGCTTGGCCACTGCTCCCATTCCAGGGTGTGGTATCTTGAATTTCAATGTTCCCAAATGCCCCCAGTGTCCTGAACTGCAGCTGTGGTGTCTCTGAAGCTGCCTGGGGGACAGGGACTGGTATCAGAGAGGGATGGGTACCAGGGCAGTGCCACTGAGGGTGACACTGGCTGCTTGCTCTGCTAACTCAGCCTTGGGACATCCAAATGCTCAGGAAAATTCTCCAAATCACTCAGCAAATCTATCCTTCATTGAACCAGCCTTTAGAGAAGTTTGCCTTAAAATAAACCCTAAAGCACACTTCACTTTTCTGAGCACCTTCTTTCCAGAATCCAGGGGAGCTGATCTGAAATTTGATGGAAATTTTTTTCTGTTACAGTAACTTTTCTTACTTCATTTAAATTTGAGTTTATTCCATATTTCAAAATCTGAATGCTCCTGCCTGTAGAACATTTACACAGACAACAGGAAATGTTGCAATGAACAGCACTTTCCATATTATTTGTGGCAAAATATTTTTAGTGCATTTCCTGGAAATTTCAAAACATGTCTGGTAGGACATCACTTGGCCCCTGGATCAAGTGAAATAAAGTACCCTGGGTATATTAATAGCTGTGAAAATTCTTACCAGGCATTAATAAGTTGGAGAAAAATATTTTCTCTCTTTTTTTTTTTCCTTCTCCAAGGAAATAAATTACTATGTCCAAATGTAGAGGAATTTAGGAACTAAAAATGCAGAAAGGTCTGTGTGGAGTTTATGAAAACACCTGAGCATGAAGCAAACCTTTGCTCCCGCTAGAAGAGCTGGTGCAGTGGAACAGCCACATTTTATACAATTTGTACAACGTTATCTTTCTTCTCAAATATTTAAAATCCCGTGACGCCGTTTGGAAAGCTCACTCAGGGATGTGTCATTTTAGCTTTTCATCAAGCTGCCATGCATGGATTTGTTAGTACACATTTTAAACCAGGCAGGCTTTCCTCATTCACCTGGCATCACTCAGAGAGGGAGAATTCTTTCCTCTCCCTCTGAGCAGTCTCAGGGAGGCACCACAGGTCAGGACCCTTCCTCTCCTGGTGTTCCATGGACCAGGAACACTGACACTGGAAAATCCCCCTCAACCACCAACTGAGGGAAGAAAATGGCTCAGGAAATGGGGTGAGATGAGCAGGACGCAGCTCAGAGGAAGCTGCTGCTGCCAGAGTGTGCCCAGGTCCCTTGGGCTGTTTGCTTACAGTGACAGAAAGGGAGGGTCCTGCACAGGCAGGGCAGGGTGGGTTTGGATGCCCCTGGCAAGGACAGACCAAGGTGACAGATCACCTGGATAATGGAAACCCCCACAGAGAGAAAGCAGAATGTGCACAGAGAGAGAGAAGATGCCATAAATTAAATTGGGGGTGCTGGGGTAGTATTGGAGTATCTGAACAGGCACAGGGGGTTCAGAGAATCCCAGACTGGTTTGGTTTGGAAGGGACATCAATTATCCACTGGCACCCCTGCCGTGGCAGGGACACCTCCCACTGTCCCAGGTGCTCCAGCCCCAGTGTCCAGCCTGGCCTTAGGCACTGCCAGGGATCCAGGGGCAGCCACAGCTGCTCTGGGCACCCTGTGCCAGCCCTGCCCACCCTGCCAGGGAACAATTCCTGCCCAATATCCCATCCAGCCCTGCCCTCTGGCAGTGGGAGCCATTCCCTGTGTCCTGTCCCTCCATCCCTTGTCCCCAGTCCCTCTGCAGCTCTCCTGGAGCCCCTTTAGGCCCTGGCAGGGGCTCTGAGCTCTCCCTGAATCCTTCTCCTCTCCAGGTGAGCACCCCCAGCTCTCCCAGCCTGGCTCAGAGCAGAGGGGCTCCAGCCCTGGCAGCAGCTCCATGGGCTCCTCTGGATCTCTCCAGATGTGTCTTTGAATTCCTTATGCCAGCCCAGGTATTTCTGACAGTAAAGGTGTGTTCAGGCTCTGTTGGGCTGACTATGAATCCCACAGCAGGTTTGAAAAAGGCAAGAGCCCAATAGCCCTGTCAGAGCCCTGTGCCCAGCTGAACATCCTTCCTCC
This sequence comes from Erithacus rubecula, assembly GCF_903797595.1. Lineage (NCBI taxonomy): Eukaryota > Metazoa > Chordata > Aves > Passeriformes > Muscicapidae > Erithacus > Erithacus rubecula. Next base: position 9,975,090 of record NC_136673.1, on the reverse strand, counting down.
AAACACGGTGCCTTTCCCAACACCTCCAGCCCTGAACTTCTGCTGCAGAGCACCATGGACCTCACTGCAGCTGTTTGGGAATGCTCATGGAGTCTTGCTTCATGTCCAAGGCCAGGGAAAGGTGCAGAGGGATCCTTCAGACAGTTTTGAATGCCCCCAGTGTAAAGAATAAAACTCCAAAGACACAAACTCTTGACTAAGGTGTTGGTTTAGTGTTGAATATCACATGTTAATAAGCTCTTAATAAAGTGTTATTTTGTTATTGAATGTTAAATGTTAAACTTCTAAAACTTACCTTTGTTGTCATTGTTAAGATGTGTTCTGCTGATCCTGTATTTGTATTCCTTGCCATCACTCACCTGTGTCCATCACTCTTCTGTCAGGGGCCACCCCTGCTGCTCCCAGAAGAGCTTGCACATGAACCAAATGCAAGTGAGGGGCCTCTGGTGCAATTCAGACCCCCAAAACAACAAATCAGCATATAACAAAAGAATAAAAGCTGTACCTGTAGCCCACAGTGCAGGAGCTGGAGGTGGATGGTGGTCAGGACAAACTCAGACACTCTCTATATTCTGGCCTTGCAGTTTGCAGTTTATTGCACAGGGTGTGGGTGAAAAGGGCCCTGCTGGGAGCAGCTGCAGCTCAGAGCAGGGCAGAGAGTGGGGGGTAGGAGTTCTAAGAGATAAGAGAGGGGAGTAAGAGAACAAAGTAAGAAAGCAAAGTAAGAGAGAGAGAAGTAAGAGAAGAGAGCAATTTTCCTGCTTACAACACAATAAATCTTCTTCTATGTTGAATATTCTAATTTCCACTAACCAATCTAATACAAGATACAAATGCTCTAATATTTATATACAACCTATAGGAATTGCTACATTACCATGTTTTACTACTTTCTTATCTCTAAACCGTATCTCAGACCCTTCCTGTCACACCTGGAGAGGGTCTCTGCTGCTCTTTGGTATTTGCAGCAACTGGTGTTATCTTAACAAAGGGAGAAGATCTTCAAGCGTCCACATTGCTGCTCTCCAGCCACTCAGTCTAAAACTGCTTTCATTTCCATCTCACTGATGGTTTCCATAGTCTCAAAATCCTTTGCTAGGCAATCATATTTATAAGGTTTTCCTGATTCATCCTCCCCAACACAACAGAGCTGCAGGAAATCATACACCATCAGCTGGAGCTGGGTCCTGTGCTGTCCCCTGACTTCAGAGCTCCCAGACAGCATGACCCTCCTAGACCAGCAGTCTGGGAGGGTTTTCCTGAGGACTCCCATGAGGATGGAAGCCTGAGCTCTGCAGGGAGACAGAACTGTCCATTTTTCCCCCAGTGTCATCCAGCGGGAGCAGGGGTGGTGTGTGTGACCCCTGGGGCTCCCCACCCAGAGATTCTCTCAATAAAAGCCTTCAAGAGGAGCTGCTCTGCTGCCCATTCATTGTCCCAGCTCTGTGGGGATGGGCTGCAGGTCACCCTCCCCAGCAGGTCCCTGCCCACCTGTGCCAGCAGGGTCTGGGCTGAGATTCCCCTCACTCCCCACAGCCCTGCTCTGCCTCACACAACTGTGATTACAGCCTCACACTTCCAGGGGTGCAGTTAACAGCCTGATTAGCAAGATACCATTCCATTTTATAATTAGATTAATGAGAGCATTCATTCAGAAGTTGTTATCTCACTTAATAATGACCTCACTGATTATTTTATCTCCTTTAACTCAGTGAGTGATTTTGATTAAAATAAATATAGCTCACAGCACCTGGAAATTCATTCTTCTCTTCAGAAGGAATCTGATGGAAAGAGATTCCCTTTTAAGAATTTCTTGAGAGTGATTAAATATTTTGGTCCTCCTGAGGCTGAATTTTCATGTTTTTAAAGATGACATTTTTGAAATATTTGATGATAAAATATTTATTAAGCCCTGTATTTATATTTTCAATACATCTGTTTCTGCTTTGACTGTTTGAACATCATTTCAGGAGAAATTTATATTTGCATGTGGAGCTGATTTAAAAAAACACCCACAAGTGCTTATACACACACAGACAGACATTTGCACACACACAGGCCTCACACACTGAGCCTCACTTTTCCTTTCATCCTGTCCCTTTCAGAATTATTTCTAATTTAGGGAAAACACTGCCAGCAGTCATTGAGCCAATTGAATTTATCAGATCCCTGCTGCTCATGATGTTATTCTGTGTATTAATCTATTTGCTAAGAGTGGTAAGAATTAGCACAGCTGCTGAACACTCAAATGGGAAAGAGGCAAACAGGAGGGCAAAGAGCATTTGGGGTTTGCAGGAGACACCAGCCACAGCTGATTTTGTGGGCAACAATCAATCACAAAATCTGGGCTGGTCTGGGCATCATCAGCCGTGCCAGCAGCAGAGGGAAGGTGGCCATGGGGTGGCAGCCCCTGGTTTGGGGGCTCACAGAATTCCAGGCTGGTTTGTGTGGGAGGAACCTTCAACCCCATTCCACCCCTCAGAGTCCACTCTGCTCCTGCCCTGTGGCATCCTCAGAGCTCATCTCACATCCAGCTACTTCTGACAGAGCAGATCAGCTCTGATAACCACATTCTGCTCCTCAGGGAGCACCCCAAGAGCCATACTGGCCCCAGCTGCTGGAGAAACTCAGTGCACCCAAAAGCTGTGGAGGAGCCCAGTGCAGAGGGGGCAGAGCAGCTGGAGCAGCTCCCTGTGCTCCTGCAGGGCTGGGAGAGCCTGCACAGCTCACAACCACCCAAGCCTGAGGAGCTGAGCTCCCCATGGTGAGGGGTGGAGGGAGGGACCCAGTGCTGACAGCAAATAATCACCACCAACCTCCAAATCCCTGCAGCAGAACCTGGAGAGGCAGGGATGAACTACCCTGTGCTTCCAGAAGGCTGGGTGGTTTCAGTGGGGCAGGACTGGGTCTCTATGCTGGCTGCATAGAAGGCAGGTAGAAGGGAAGGCTGAGATTTCCACTGGGTTTGCCCATGCTTCTTCTTTTACAGGTTTTAATGTGTTCATTCTCATTTCTTGCCCTGCTAAAGCCTGTAAAGGTTGCATGTCAGAAATGAGCACAACAGAATGTCAGTCTTGCCCAGATTCTGGAGATGGAGATGGTGTTTGCTGACCTGTCTGCAAGCAAAAGACAGGGACAAGTCTCATCCTGCATCTGCAGGTAGGGAAGAAAAAGCCTTTTACCTTTAGAACAAGTCTGAGCTGCAGCCTGAATTCTGGGAAAGAATGACTGAAGGGGACCTGGCAACCTTTGGTATTTTAGCTCTCATTTTACAGTATCCATAGGCAATTAACATCCTGCAACCTCCTTTAGGAGCTCTTTGAAATACTCGTGTTCCTTTTGGGAAGCTGACAGGCTCTGCCTCACTTCAATTCAAAATGCTCAGAATTGCTGTTACCCAGTCAGGAGAAAATATTAAAAATAATTCCTGTTTCTGAGGCACAATCTAGCTGCAGGGGTATTCTTGTGGTTGCATTCCTGAAAACCCCAATAGAAAATAGGGATTTCTCCTGTAGGGTGGCATTCACACAACAGCTCCCTGGCCATTCAAAGGTGCAAAGGGAAATAAATTTGTAAATTTTTTTTTAGTGGTGCTTTGGTTTTGCTTCTTCTTCCCACCTCTATTTCAATTTTATATTAAAAAGTCAAGTCCTGTGTAACCACAAATATCCTGTGGGGCATTTGGGAGCAGCTCAAGAGGTGAGACAAGGAATGGAAGGGGAGTGCTCAGGAGGCAATGCTAAAAATGTTCTGCATGTACAAATAAACTCAGCTGGGCACTAAACCTTCAGATGGAACAAGAGGAAACATTATTTTTCTAAAAAGAAAAAAAAAATCAGCTTTTCTTTCCTCCAACCTGTCTCTCTGTCACTAAATATTTAATTTTATGAGGGTCAAAGTGGCCAACACTATTTCTTTCAGGCTTTGAAAATTTCACAGCTCTGGGAATTTATGGACAATATTCTGCAAAGTCCTTGTGAAGAAGGTGTAGGGAAATCCCCTGTGAATCCCAAAGTTGGTAAGTGAGCAGAAAAGCCCTGAAAGAAAATAAAAACTGGAAATGAGCATAAAACCCTTCACACTGCTTTGGCTGAACTTGAAAATCAGGTGGAGATGCTGCAGAAAATTCTCTCTGGTTAATTTATTGTCTTTTTTCTCAGTCCTCAATGGTTCTCAATCTCAATGGTTCTTCAGCATTAAGAGGTGGAGAAACTTTCATCCATGGCAAAGGGAGACAGTTTTGGGCTGGGAGCACAGGGTCAGGCTCTGTGCAGGGAGGAGGACATTCATGGCCAGGTGGTTCCTGTGTGCCCCCCAAATTCCAAATTGGAATCAAGGACCCCAGAACCTCCCTGGTAACAGAAAGCACTGCCTTTAAAAGAGACTGAAGTCTCCAGAAGAGAACTGCAGAACAAGACACAGCCACTGCTTCCACTTCTCAGTTTTAATTCTCCCAACAAACCCACAGAGCTGAGATCCTGTGCCCACACCCCTGGGGAAGGACCTGCTTCAAATCTGAGTCAAACCTGGCTGAAGCTGTTTCAGCAAAACCATGGCAGGCTCTCCTGTGAAATGCTAAGGGAAAAAAATCTGTGATAATTTCTCCTGAAGAAATGCACCAAAAATAAAGGGGAAAACAGAAAATGGATTTCACATACTAAAATCCTTTCAAATAATAAACAAATCATTGCACTCAGCTCCTTCTCAGTTATAGAATCCCAGCCTGGATTGGGCTGGGAGAGACCTTAAAGCCCATCCAGTGCCACCCCTGCCATGGCAGGGACCCCTCCCACTGTCCCAGCTGCTCCAGCCCCTGTGTCCAGCCTGGCCTTGGGCACTGCCAGGGATCCAGGGGCATCCACAGCTGCTCTGGGCACCCTGTGCCAGCCCTGCCCACCCTGCCAGGCAACAATTCCTGCCCAATATCCCATCCAGCCCTGCCCTCTGGCACTGGGAGCCATTCCCTGTGTCCTGTCCCTCCATCCCTTGTCCCCAGTCCCTCTGCAGCTCTCCTGGAGCCCCTTTAGGCCCTGGAAAATGAAATGTGTGGGAATGGGTGGGACAATGTCCCTGAGCTGTGTCAGAGCTGCAGTGGATCCACACCAGGAGCCTGGGCTGAGCCTCTCTGGGCTGGGGCTGGGACTGTTTTGGTGAAGTCCAACCATCCTCTGCTCTCCAAAGGTCAGAGATCCCCACTGCAGGGAAGGAGCAGATGTGGAATCCAAGCACAAGTGTCACACACAGGAACAGCCAAGTCTGGGCAAAGCTCCACAGCCCTGGGCTGGGTTTGGTGGGGACTGTGGCTCCGGCTTTAGGATTCTTGGTTGTGTTTGCCTCACTTCAGGAGAAGAGTCCTCTTCAACACCCCTGTGCTCTGCAGGCTTCCCAGGATTTCTAGTTATGGGTGATGACAAATTCCCTTGTTTCTGGAGTGCCACCTTTTCCTCCAGCTCTTCCCTCCTGCCCAATTCACTCAGAGCTACTGGAATCTGACATCCAGTAGAAAATTCCTGCCCACCCTGATTTCCTGTGGCAGCTTTCACTTAATTAGGTCCTCATTAGTGCCTTTGTCCAGAGAGCCCTCAGTGGCAGGCACATCTCCTGAGTCACAGCAAAAGGATTTTTAACCTTTGGGTAAACATTTCTATATATAAGGAAAAATGCTGGGGAGGGAAGTGACTTTTGAAGCTGAATTGAAGGGCAGAGTGGGCAGAGGAGTGAGTTAAGGACATTTCAACAGCAGCCTCTCCACAAAGTGAAACTTTGCTGTGAGACCATCACCTGCAGCCAGGCTGAAATGTTCCAGGGAGCCCAGGAAGGAAGGCAGGGAGGGGGAGAAGCTTTCATGTGGCAAATGGAATGGCCTCAAAGAGACTCAGACCCTGCTGATCCTGACTCTCACCTTGAAGTGTCTGCCCCGTTCCTCTCCTCATTGGCACAAGTATTTCTGATAAAATCAGATCAAAGGCTTTTGTCTTCAGTGGCTGCTCTGCTCCCCTGTTTTATTCTGGCTTGCTGGAACTGGTAAGGAAGTGCCCCCAAAATCCAATATCCCTCTTTTCCCTCTGCCCTGAGCTACAAAAGGGCAGCCTGGGGCAAACAGAAGGATTCACGGATTCAGGGACACAGATGGATGGGATGGGTTGAAATTATTTGAAAGTGAATTACAACCAGCATTACTTCCAGTGTGTTTTGCAGGGGCATCAAAGCCACAAAGGGAAATTCTAGCAAGGAGAAGCCAGGAATGTGAGGAATGTGCAATGTCAGGCACGATGGCATTTCATACTCAGAACATTTGATGATGCAGAGTAGAGAGGATGGTGTGAGCTCTGCAGAGAGGGGCAGGGGCAGAGGGAGGGGGCTCTTGGAGCTGTTTCCAGCCTGCTCTGCACAGATGGGGACAGCAGCAGCTGGAGCCCCCGAGATGGGAGGTGAACCCTCCCAGCAGGGCAGCACCAGCTCAGGTTTTGGGTCATTTCAGCAGCTCCCATTCCTCAGAGCACTGGTGATACAAAGATAAGCCTGGTTCAGGTGTCCAGTGAGATGCAGACTCTGCTGCACCAGTTCATCAGTGACAGGAAAGGCTCAGAACAGAACGAGGGTCTGGATTTGTCTCACTGGATTTTAGAACTCCCCTTAGGAGGAGAGACAGAGGTCAGCTCAATGTAAAGACTGAATTAAAACTTCCAGCTCAGCATCAGCATCTGTCTTTAAGAATAAGGAGAAATTGTCAGGTTTCTGAAACAGTCAGATCTAAATAATGAATGTGAGTAAAGAATGGGTCATCAAAAATGCTTCAGATTCTGCATCTGAAATACTCCTGTGTCCTTGTGCTGTGAAGGATGCTCTGCTTGGCCTGCCTGTGTACTGCAGAAGATGCAGCTTTCTCAGGAAATGTGAGGAATTCTATCATGATCTCTGTGTTTCTGCTGGGTTGTGGCTCAGTGTCTCCTGGAGTCACTCAGATCCATTTTCACCGTGGGCCAACAGCTCTGCCCTTGCTCCTTGCACTGTCCCTGCCCTTCAGAGTCCCTGCTGTGAAAGTGCTGCCAATTTTCTGGGCTTTCATTTCATTTTCTGCTGCTGGACAGAGCTCTGAGCTGATCTCCCAGACTTTTCTGCTGGTGGAAACCACACAGATTCACTAAGGCTGGAAAAGTCTTTCAGGATGATCCAACCATCAGTGACCACGTCCCCAAGAGCCACATCCCCACATGCTTTGATCACTAACTCCTCCACTGCCCTGGCAATCTGTACCAATGCTTTGTAACTCTTTCCATGAATAAATTCTTCCTAAAATCCAATCTAAACCTCCCCTGGCATGGCTCGAGGCCATTTACTCTCCTCATGTCAAGACATGAAAATGTGTCAGTGATTCTGTACAGAGAGAGAGCATAGAATTCCTGTCAAAGTGTTGTGGCAAACAACCAGGAGCTTCCCAATTCCAGCCAGAAGGTCACTGGTGTCCTCACAGACCCACCTCTCTCCTCTAGGCAGCTGTGTGTGAAACTCAGATTGTTTTGATTTCTGTAAGACAGAGGGGCTGATCAGCTTCCAGCACAAGGAGCTGGGGATCCTCAGGGAGGCTTTCCCAGCACCCAATCCAAACATCCCTGGGGCAAATCCAGCCCCATTTCTCATCCTGCCTGCCCCAGAGGTGCACAAAACCTCTCTGAAGATGCTCTCAGCACCAACTCCTCTACTGTACCTTCAACAACCCACAGCTCTCAGCTTGCACTCACTGCCAATTGTCCCATGTTTTTCCTGAACAGAACCCAAGCCTGGGTGTATCCAGCTCTAGCAAGAACTTCAAGGTTGTTGGTCCTCATTCAGCAGCTGATCCATCCCCATCCCCATCCCCATCCCCATCCCCATCCCCATCCCCATCCCCATCCCCATCCCCATCCCCATCCCCATCCCCATCCCCATCCCATTCCATCCCCATCCCCATCCCATCTCCATCCCCATCCCCATCCCCATCCCATCCCATCCCATCCCATCCCATCCCATCCCATCCCATCCCATCCCATCCCATCCCATCCCATCCCATCCCATCCCATCCCATCCCATCCCATCCCATCCCATCCCATCCCATCCCATTCCATCCCATCCCATCCCATCCCATCCCCATCCCCATCCCCATCCCCATCCCCATCCCCATCCCCATCCCCATCCCCATCCCATCCCATCCCATCCCATCCCCATCCCCATCCCCATCCCCATCCCCATCCCCATCCCCATCCCATCCCATCCCCATCCCATCCCATCCCATCCCATCCCATCCCATCCCATCCCATCCCATCCCATCCCATCCCATCCCATCCCATCCCATCCCATCCCATCCCATCCCATCCCATCCCATCCCATCCCATCCTCGTTCCTCCTTCTGATAAGGCCCAAGCCCCACATCTCAGTGGTTACCCAGGGTCAGGGCCATGGCAAGGCCAGAATTCCTCATCCATTTAAAATGACACATCTCCTTTAGGGTTTCTGTACTGCTGCTTTAATTGGCCAAAACTCCTGCCTCAAAAATTCAGGGAGTTTTTCTCAGGATGCACAGTCCCTGCTTTTCTTGTTTGATCAGTGCAGGGTAACCTGGAGCCTTGTCCATGAGGATAAGCAAGCAAGGAAAGCAGGTAAGGCAGCTCAGAAATCACAGGATCATGGAATTGTGGAATCATTTAGGCTGGAAAAGGTCTCAAAAATCCAACCATTCCCCCAGCACTGCCAAGGCCACCACATGTCCCCAAGTGTCACATCCACCTCAGTTTAATCCCTCCAGGGATGGTGACTCCACCCTTCCCTGGGCAGCCCAACCATCCTTTCCATGAAAAAATATTTCCTAATATCTCACATAAACCTGCCCTGGCCTCAGCATGAGTCTGGGGGGGATGCAGCCAGCAGCTGTGGGCCAGATTCAGACTCCAAACTCCTCCTTTCCCTGCAAATTCCTGCTCCCAGATCTGAGTGTAGGGTAAGGTGATGGAGCTGTGAGGTGTCCCTACACTGCCCCTGCACTGCTTCTCCTCCTGACACTGTTCTGGCCCCAAATGCTGGCCAGAGAGTGGAAATGAGGTCCCTGCAGGAGCAGGGCCAGTCCTTTAACACAGAACCCACTAAATACAGGGAGGGCTTAGAGCAAATCACTTCCACTCAAATCAGCCAGAGACACTTCAGAGGTTTTAGGAGTCTCACCCCCTGAGGGCAGCATCAGCCAGCTCAGAGGACCTGACATCCCCTCCCTCCTGCTGCTCAGCAATCCAGGAGCAGAGTCTTTGCTGCATTTCCATGGGACTTACCCAGCAAATGGCAAATGTGCCACAGCCACTGTTAAACCCCACTGCTCAGAGGGGCTCTGCTGCTCCCAGGCTCTGGGGCCACACCCTGCACTTGGTACCCACTTTCCTATAAAGAAATTTGTCTGGCTGAAATGAGGGGCTGTAATTCTGCCCATCACAATGGGGCACCTCACTAGGCACAACTCAGCCCACAGGAAAAGCTTTTTTTCCCCTTTGCTTGAGTGCTTGTGCCCAGACTGCTGGTTAATTCAATCACTGGGCACACTGTCCAAATTAACTTCCAGGATCAAGCTGTAAATATTGAAAATAACCATCATTCTGCTTTCCAGAGCAGCCCATGGCTAACAAAGGACCCAGCCTTCATCTTGATGAGGGGATCTCATCTGAAGTCAGTCAAGATGTGCTGATTTATACCAAGGGATTTCAGCAGCTCATTAATTTTGCAAATCAAGCATTTGGACATTGGGAAATGCCTTTAGGAAATGTAACCAGGTTTCTGGTGCACCTTAATTGCCTATGTTCATTATGTTGATTGGTGAACAGAGATGCCACTGGAGTAAAGGCTGAGGCTCACATAGTTAAACAAATGGGCTCTTCTGAAGTCTCTTTTATATGGAAAATTGATCAGGATAATTACACCACCAGTATAATTTTACCAGTACAGCTCCCACTCACATCCCTGCCTGCAGAAGCTTTTTAGTGTCCCTGCTTTTCCAGGAATGCAAGGGGAGATAATACAGAAACTGTGCCACAAACAAGTGTGAGGAGTGGAGCCTGTAGGAGGATAATTGCCCTGCTAGAATTAAGATGCTGATTTCCCTCTGCAACACACTAAAGCTGTGTGTCTACATCCACATGCATCCCTGAATTCCTTGGGAATTCTTGCTGAGGTTCTTGTGCCTTGGTGGTGCTGAGAGGGAGCAGCAGCTCTGGGGCTGCTTTGGAGCCCCTCCAACCCCAGGGACCAGTTTGTGCTTTTCTAATGGGCATCACTGCTTGGGAAGTGCCTCAGCTGCCTTTGAGGGTCAGAGGCCTTCAGAAAAACAGGCTGAACATGTCTGAGAAAAGTGGGATGTGCACTGAAACTTCAGCTAAGGATACACAGCAGGTAAAGGGGATCTCCATGGAGCAGCAGGGCTGGAGCTTTTCTGCAGCTGAGAGCACTGGCGGGCAGCTCAACAGACTTCTAAAGGGTCACATCCTGCCCAAAACAATGCCCAAATATTGAAAAAACTGAGGGAAATAAAAGTGTTCCCCATTACCCCCACCCAGCCCTGCACTGTGTGAAAAGGAGAAGCTGAAAATCCCAAGGGCAGCCTGGGTTCTGCTCCATCAGAGCTCTGCTCCAAGGACTCATCTAAAATCAAATCTGGCTCATATTATCCCAGAATCCTATCAGCTAGCACCAGCACATGCTTTTCATAGAAAAGCAGGACAGGAGCAGATCCCAGTTAGGGCTGGGAGCAGAGAGGAGGAGCCCTGTAAAGCCAGGATTTGGGAAGGGTCAGCCCACAAAACATGAAAGGTCCAGGTCCCTCCAAGACAAGAGGACTCCAAATGGAGCATTAAGAAATGTCAAGGGCACCTGTGGGTTTGATTTCAACAACTCAAGAGATATTTAGGCACCAAAACCCATTTGTGGATGCAGCTGGAACAGCCATAACAAACCTGAAACAGGAGATTGTCCCACTGCTGAGCCATTGCACAAACAGCAATAAATACTGCAAATGAGGCTGTAATGGGACAAGCACATTTTTACAGATCTTCTGTCCCCCAGCTAAAATGGAAAGCCTGGTGTTGTGTGGCATTCTGAGGTCTCCTCTGCTGGCAGTGACATCACAGCAGGGCTCTGCCTGGCAGGAGCACTGGGGATCTCCAGCCAAAGCAGGTGTCCTGGGTTTGAAGGACAGGTGTCTGCCAGTAAAGGCAGAAGTTTCCCTTTGAAATAGAGACTTTGGTTCCACTCCCCCCAAGTATTATAATTGTTTGAATCAAGGACTCTGAGGCAGAGATAAGGGGGTAGGAATAACAGCTCTTTTACTAATATATCTAATCTTACAAGCAGAAAACAACAGCAGTTGTTAAAATTGCTAACAGAACAGATAACTTGGTGTTAGTCCCTTTAGATGCAAGCGCGTTGTCTCTGTGCTTAGTCCACAGCCCGGATTTGCCGAAGGGCAGACGGGAACGGAGGCAGGAGGGAGGGGGGAGGGGCAGCAGCGGCCACACCGGTCCCAGGCGGGAACGGGCTGGAGCGGCAGCTCCTCGCTCACTGTGTGTGTCCGGGTGATCAGCTGTGTCTGCAGAGGCAGGAGGCTGGAACGGGGCAGATGCAGGGCAGGTGGTCGCAGAGGGTCTGGCTCTCCTGTGTTCCACAGCAGGGGCTGCAGACAGGGCGTCCTGCTCTGAGCTCCCGGAAACACGAGTCCCCCTCCAGAAGCATGAGAGGCCCCTCCGGGAGCCGCTGCCACCCACCCCTTTTGTCTGGAGTCATCAGAGACCCTGGGTGTAGCCTGGCCAGCTCCATTGGCATGATAATGGGAAAAATTCTTTCAATTGACACAGTAATAGAAAAACGCTCAACCCCCAACATTAACCACCCCGAATTTTTTCCATGCCAACATGCTACATCATATTAAAACCTTTATATCACATACATACATGCAGTTACAGACACAGTACCATAGATAGTTCACCCTAGAACAAGGTCCCCTTGGGGTATGCATCGGGTCTCTCCATCCTTTTGCATGACCCACCAAGTGCAACCTGGTCCTTGAGCAAAAACCACCCCACGAACAGGATTGTCTTTGCTGAAGCAGAGTTCACCCAGACAGTTTTTCCTAACATGCCTCTCAGGTGTACCACTGGAACCTTATCTCCATGTGGTGTTCCCAAGGGCTCAGATTGGGCAAGGCCTGCTTGGTTAGTGGAACCTCGGGTATTCACTAACCATGTGGCCTTTGGTAGATTGATCTCCCAGTTCTTGAAAGTCCCCCCACCAAGTGCCTTTAAGGTGGTTTTAAGCAGACCATTGCACCGTTCGACTTTCCCATCCGCTGGTGCATGGTAGGGAATATGGTATGCCGTGTTCTCTAGCTCAGGTGTTTATAAGGCTATTTTTGAAATGAGTCCCATTGTCTGACTCAATTCTCTCAGGGGTACCATGCCTCCAGAGGACTTGCTTTTCCAGGCCCAGGATGGTGTTCCGAGCAGTGGCGTGGGGCACAGCGTAGGTCTCCAACCATCCAGTGGTGGCTTCCACCATGGTCAGCACATAGCGCTTGCCTTGGTGGGTCTGAGGCAGTGTGATATAGTCAATCTGCCAGGCCTCTCCGTACTTATATTTGGACCATCGCCCCCCATACCAGAGGGGCTTCACCCGCTTGGCCTGCTTGATGGCAGTGCAAGTGTCACAGTCATGAATAACCTGAGAGATGCTGTCCATGGTTAGATCCACCCCTCGGTCTCGTGCCCACTTATAGGTGGTGTCTCTGCCCTGATGGCCTGAGGCATCGTGGGCCCATTGAGCCAGGAACAATTCTCCCTTGTGTTCCCAATCTAAGTCTCTTTGACACCTCTATCTGTGCAGCCTGATCTACCTGCTTGTTATGTCGGTGCTCCTCAGTAGCCTGACTCTTGGGAACATGGGCATCTACATCATGGACTTTCACAGGTAGCTTCTCTACCCGAGTGGCAATGTCTTTCCACTCATCAGCAGCCCAGATTGGTTTCCCTCTATGTTGCCAGTCAGCCTTTTTCCACCTCTCCAGCCACCCCACAGAGCATTGGCTACCATCCACGAATCAGTGTAAAGGTAGAGCTTTGGCCATTTCTCTCTCTCAGCAATGTCCAAGGCCAGCTGAACAGCTTTGAGTTCAGCAAGTTGACTCGATCCACCTTCTCCTTCGGTAGCTTGTGCAACCTGTCGTGCGGGGCTCCATACGGCAGCTTTCCACTTCCGGTTCATCCCCACAATGCGGCAGGAACCGTCGGTGAAAAGGGCGTAGCGTGTTTCATCTGCTGGCAGCTGGTTGTACGGTGGAGCTTCTTCAGCCCGGGTCACTTGCTTCTGCTCCTCTTCATCAGCGAGACCAAAATCTTCACCTTCTGGCCAGTTTGTAATTATCTCCAAAATCCCAGGGCGATTCGGGTTACCAATACGGGCGCGCTGCGTGATGAGGGCAATCCACTTGCTCCATGTGGCGTCGGTGGCGTGGTGAGTAGAGGGAACCTTTCCTTTGAACATCCACCCCAGCACTGGCAGTCGGGGTGCCAGGAGAAGCTGTGCTTCTGTGCCAATCACCTCTGAGGCAGCTTGAACTCCCTCATAGGCAGCCAAGATTTCCTTCTCTGTGGGAGTGTAGTTGGCTTCAGATCCTTTGTAGCTTCTGCTCCAGAATCCCAGGGGTCGGCCTCGGGTCTCACCAGGCACCTTCTGCCGAAGGCTCCAGGACAGACCACGGTTCCCAGCTGCAGAGTAGAGCACATTCTTTACCTCTGGTCCCATCCTGACTGGGCCAAGAGCTACTGCATGGGCGATCTCCTGTTTGATCTGGGCGAAGGCTTGCTGCTGTTCAGGGCCACAGTGGAAATGGTTCTTCTTGCGAGTGACCTGGTAGAGAGGGCTCACAATCTGACTGTACTCAGGTATGCGCATTCTCCAAAAGCCGATAGAACCTAGGAAAGCTTGTGTTTCCTTCTTGCTTGTTGGTGGAGACATTGCAGTGATCTTATTGATGACCTCAGTGGGGATCTGGCGCCGTCCATCCTGCCACTTCACTCCCAGGAACTGGATCTCTCGGGCAGGTCCTTTGACTTTGCTCTTTTTAGTGGCAAAACCAGCTCCCAGCAAAATCTGGATGATCTTCAACCTCCCTGGGCATTCCCACATCCTCTGGTGCTTCCCTTTTAACATAGCATTTGGATGAGTTTCCTGATTTCTAAAGCATTTTGGAGAAAAAGGATGTGGAGTCATTCTTGTCTAATAAATTCCCAGTGACCTTACCCCCAGCACTGATCCACAGCAGCAATTTTTCAAACCCAGTCTGGAGCAGACCTTGGCTGGGAGAGCTGCAGCCCAAGTGAATTAAAGTAGCAAAGTTATCAAAAAGTGAGAACTGAGTCTCATAATGGGAGCTGTCAGCACATTTAGGCATGGCTGCCTGCAGTTATTGGTGTTTTCTACCTCCAGCCTGCTCACCTGGATTACATTTATTGCTGGCCCACTTGCCTGGCTTTGTTTAGTGAATTTTCTTGAGCTGTCTGCCACTTATCAGCACTGTAGGATTTTTTCCTCAATGAAATCTATTTCTCAAACATTCTGCTGCACCTTGCTGCCTGATACACTGAGCATTTAAAGAGCAGATTGAATTACTTGTAAGGCAATTTCCTTATTGCACAGAAACCCTTTTTCCACTACACCTTTAATACTTTTCTCTGGTTTGTTCTAAAGCCTGACCCTTTCTGAGCAGGGCTCAAGCTCCAGCAGCTCCACTCTTTCCCCCTCCTTGTGGGTAAATTTAATGTTCATGTGCACTAAAAGTCCTCAGGGGTCTTTTGATTCCTACATCAGCTTTTCTGGAGTTGTGGTCACCCCCAGTCTCTGGAATGGGTGGCTGGCCAAGGCCATCAAGTTGATCTCAATTTCTCAAACCTTCTTTTGGAAGGTGCCCTGGGTGAATTTTAAGAAACTAGATGATCTTTAAGGTCTCTCCCAGTTCAAGGCATGAATCTTTCTGGGTTCTGAGAGATATGTCAGTATATTTCTACAAATATTTTCAGATATTTCTACAAGTCTGGAGCATGAGAAGATTTCAGCCCTGGTTTTTCCCTGGGAGTGGCTCTTGGGGCACCTTGAGCTGTGGATTCAGCCCCTCCCAGCCTGAGAGAGGGACTGACCCTCCAGGCTGGCAGACACCAGCCCTGGAGCTCACACACATCCACCAGCCCCTCCTCTGGGTCAGGGACACTCCAGCCCTGCATCCTGCAGGAAAAATGGGATGGAATTGGCTCAAACAAGCAACTGCTCCTTTTGCTTTGAGGTCCTGGAGTTCTGCACCTTTCACTGCACAGGTGTGTCTGGGGCAACTTCTGGAGGCTTCTCATGCACAGGAATGGAAATCACACAGCTCCCAGTGAGGAAAAGCCTGATTTTGCTGCTGGAGTGATCATGAAGTGGAAAAAAGCCCTGCCAGCATCTCACTGAAGAAATCTGATCAAGCAATATCCTGCACTACCCACAGATGTTGCAAGAGGGGAAAAAAGAAGAGACAAAAATTGTGGGATAAAATAATTTGCCCAATTCTGCTGGCAGTGTGACACCAGATTACTTGGAAGTCCTGGGAAGTTTCCAGGCAGGAAAAATGAGTTCATTTTATTTGAGATTCCAGCCTGGATTTGAACTGACAGCACTTCACAGGAGAAGCAAAGCACTCAGCCATCCTTGCCACAACTGCTCTGGCTGGCTCTGCAGTTTGCACTTTGTTCTGCACACTTCTTCCTTTGGGTTGGGAACAAATTTGGCTGTGTGCTAAAGGGGCACTTGGGGCATGCAGGGAGCAGGGCAGAGGCTGCTCACATGGGATCATTGCTCAGAGGGGTTTGTGATGCTGATAAGGGTGAGCCACATGCCCATGAAGTGACCAAACCTTCCCCTGACAGTGCTGGCTCAGCACCAAGGCCCAGGGTGAGGGAGGGTTCAAGGTAATGGGGTGCAGCTGCAGAATGTTTGTGGTTTATATTTATGGTTTATTCTTTGTTATTGCCAATGAGGGTTAATGAAATATTGGGGGTTTTCCCTAATGTTGCCAATTCAGTAACAGCAGAGCTTTGCTCCCAGTGAGTTCCAAGGTGAGCAGCATTCCCTGGGCTGTGTGTGCAGAGCCACCTGTGCAGTGCCACTCTGGGTTGGGATCAGTCCTGAGCACTGCCCACATTCCTGCTGGATTATCCAGAGCCTGTGGCAGGGCATTAACACTGTCCCTGCCAGCAGGGACCCTGCTGGGGCACAGCTCCAGCACAGCTCTGAGAAATCAGAGCCATCCCCAGCCCTGTGCCAGCCCTGTGCCCTGCAGGGGCTGCTGCTGACCATCCTGGTGCAAAGTAGAGGACTTACTATCCTGGGCAGTGTCCTGAGCTCTGCTGGGCTCACAGATTGTTCAGATGAGCTGGAGATGCTCCTTCTGGTGCCTCTGCTCCACTGTGACCTTGCTTTCCACAGTTCATGCAGGTCAGAGGCACCACAGCTGCTTCCAATTCCATCTCATTTTGTCTGGAATTAGGTCCTGCTGCAATTATGATGAAGGTGATCATCTCTAAAAGGGAAATTTTAGATACAAAGAGCAAAATATGTGCTGATAATTCATTATTGCAGTAGCCCTGAGAGGAATCATCACAGACAGAAAAATGGGATGGCAGCAGGGAAAAGAATGGATTAGACCAAGGTCTATCTAAAATACCCACCCTGAAGTTCACAGCTCATCAGGTGCTAGGCACAGTGCAGTTCTTTTAGCAATTGACACAAATCCATGGTACAAACACTGCATTGGAGCAAGTTCCTCATCATTAATCACTGCACATTTCCCATGGATTTAAAGGAACACCAGTAAATTCCTTACTGCTCCTTCCCATTGCTCTGGATCAGAGGGCCATCAGGGAAGGTTGAAACTAGCTTGGATTCAGCTCTTTGGCTTGGTTGTTTGGAAGTGACAGCTCCAGGCTGTCCCCACAGCAGGACAGGGACTGAAGGACAAAACTGCCTTGAATTAAAAGGTGACACTCAGGGCTGGTCATAGGGCAGGGCAGGAATTTCCCCGCTCAGCCTTGCAGCCAGACACTGGCACCACAGCTGGGATATTTGATGGCAGGAGTCCTCCCCATGTGCAGCAGAGCACACCCTCAGTGTCCCCAAAAGATTAATTACTCTCACTAATTGTGTCTTTCCCTTGGCACCACCTCTGTGGCCCTGCTCTCAGGCTGCACAGGAGCTCCCTGTCCCAGCTGTCCAGAATTCCCAGCTGGTTTGGGGCTGGATGCTCATGCTCTGAACTGGAACTATTCCAGACTGCTCAGGTTTCTCCTGTGAAGTGGCTGTGTCAGGTATTTTGTGTTTAGAGCAGGAGCAGGATGGCTGAGACAGAGCCCAGCAGGATTTGCCCTGTGTCCCTGCAGGAGGCTGCAGCAGGGCACACCTGGTGCTGTTCCAGGTGAATGAAGCTCCCATCCCCCAGCTAAAGCACCTTGTGTGTGCCCCAGCACAGGTTCAGCTCTGCTCCCAGT
This sequence comes from Erithacus rubecula, assembly GCF_903797595.1. NCBI lineage: Eukaryota > Metazoa > Chordata > Aves > Passeriformes > Muscicapidae > Erithacus > Erithacus rubecula. Next base: position 9,957,514 of record NC_136673.1, on the reverse strand, counting down.
GGGGTTTGTGGTATCCTGGCTTGACCCTGCTCAAAAGGCACCTTTTTAATGGTTTTAGTTAAGTTGATGGAATTTTTACACTCTGAAATGAGCTTCAGGCTCTCTCATGATAATCTGAACATCTGTTATTCGTGCCAAAGGGACAGAGCAAGGTGAAATTGAGGATAAGGTCCACACAAAAGTGCAAACCTTTCAAGTTTCACCTGCTGGAGCCTCTGACTGCACAAATGATCTCAGACCTAACACTGGGAGATACCCCCATAACTCCAGAGGGTTCCTGTGTCCTGAGCTGCTGCTACCTAGAGGAGGAAAACTCAAATCCATTTTTGGTCAGGAATAGACTCCATTCAATATAACAGGGCTGAAAAATCTGCAGGCTGGTTGGAAGTTTGTGGGTTTGTGAGCACAGTCCAACTCAGCACCTGAATGCAGTTTTGCAAATCCACCAGCAGCAGTAGGTGAGAGTGGATGTGACATCCTGACTCTGCAAGAGTTAGGAAGGAGTAAGAAATTAAACATTTCAAGCATCTCCTGCCTGCAATGTCTGGTACCTGCTGTGAATCTTGCACCCCACAGACCCTGAGTTCTTTTCCAGCTGGGAAGTTCCCCTGTCCCACGGTGCTGTCACCAATGCCAGACCAGGTCCAGCTCTGAGGGCACTTTCACAGCAGAGCATTGACACAATATTTTAGGAGAGCAGTTCTCAGCCCCATTCTCTCCTGTCTGTGGGAGGCTGATGATGCAGAGCTGCAGAACTCTGATTGTGCAGCTGATTCCACTGCTCGTGCTTGGAATCATATTTGAGGGCAGAATCTACCCCGTGGTACTTTCATTAAAATGTTCCACTGCAATTAATTCTTTCACTCCTCCTGCAAGAGCAAATCCCTCCAAAGTTGGGGTTTGTTGCGCTTCCTGAGTTTATCAGGTTATTCCAGAATAGAGAAGCCTTATTCTGAATATTTTGTGTTCTGGACTTCACTATAAAATACTTGGAAATTATTCATTTTCCCAGCAAAAAGCTACACAGCAAAATAAAAACCATCAGATTAGATTGACACAATTTGTGTTATAACAGCCCTGCTGTTTATTCCTGATTGATGTTGGGAGTTGCATCCTGATCTCTTCTCAGCTAGTTTTGGCAAGGGTGCCCTGCTGTGCCCTGAGAATTGTTGTGCACTGCTCTCCTGATATTTCAGTAAAGGAGGTTTTACATCTCCTCCAGATGATCCAGCCCAACTCCAAACCATCCTGATATCCTAAAAACAGCACAATGTTTTTTCCTAAAAATCCTTCCAAAGCAGCCATGAGAAACAACTGATTTTCTGCTTTTTTAGCTTACAGGATCCGTCTTCTTTTAACATCTCTTCAGATGTCATGACTTCCAGTCTCTCATCACTGTTGCTGTTCTTTCCTGGATCCTCCCAGATGCTGACACTCCTCCTCTGACATCTCACGATCTGTGACTCACCAGGAGCTCACGACCCGGCCCAGCCTCGTGCACAGAGGGTATGTGACAATAACACCCCAAAACCACCATGAATTGTGAGAGGAATGGTGCTGAGGGTCAAAGCTGGCTCTGCTCCTCAGAAATCTGCTGCCAATGCCATTCCTGTAGGAGGAAGCCCAGGACAGGCAGCCCTGAGTAAGGTCTTCCCTGCCAGAAGTGCACTCACACCTTTTTATGAGAGCTTTTTATTTGGTTGAAGGGAAAGAGTAACTTCCATGGGCATGAAGATTAAAGGACATTGCAAGGAGAGAATGAGCATCTGTCCAGGGAAGGCTTGAGTTTACTCCCTCCCCATCAGGACTATCAGGGGATTTTGGAGTGGGATCCTTGTAATGTTTTTGAAACCAAAACCAGTGAGAGACTCCGAGTCAGAAGTACAATTTAATAGGGAAAAAGAGAAAAATAAAATACATGCAATAGTACAAAAGAAAAACCAGTGACAGAGCCAGAATAGAACCCGACACCCTGCTAGTTTGGGTGGTGGGAGCAGTGCAGGTGAAGTGCTTTTGTTGAAGCAGTGATCCTGTAGAAAAGTCTGGTAACTCTTGTCCTCTGGAAACCAGTGAATAAAGGCTGCTCTGGTGTTCCAAATCTCAGTTTTTACCTGGGTAGGAAAGGCTTGTCTCCTGCCCTGGCTGGAGCATCTCCCAGTGGGATGATGGAATTTTATCAGTCATGCACTGGGACTCAATGGCCATGAACAGGAGATATCTCCTGGAGGGAGGATGGGCTGTGGGAAGATAAAGATGGTTGTCCCAGCTGGTTTAAAGATGGCCCATTAGCAGACGATATCTCCACAGAGATAAGGGTCACTGCTGGTTTAACAGGTGGTGATAGAATCCATCCCTTTGGGCACATCCTTACATTGTAACCTGGGACAATCCTCCAGAACCTTCCTGGGGCATTTTGTGCAGGAGAGGGAAGAGCCCATGACTGTTCACTCATTCTCAGGCTTCCCAGAGCTCAGGGTTTGCATTTCCAGGAATCCCTTCTGGCTCTGAGTGCTCTGGAGTGGTGCTGCTGGGAAACTTCCCCCGCCCCCTCCCTGCTCCTGCTGGAGCTGCTGAGCCCCCACAGCCTAATTCACTCCTATTTATTCCCTTGTGCTGGGCATCCCTGCTGGAGACAGAACGTCCCAGCTCTCCCTGTGCTCTCCTAATGGATGTGCAGGTTCTTGAAAGCAGCTCCTGGACAGGGGAGGAGCAGGGATGGTCACACAGCCCCCATCACCCAGGGCATCAGCAGCTCTGGGGTGGAATCTGCTCTGCCCCTCCAGGCTTGCACCAGACTGAAAAATACCCCTGCTCATTATGCCTCAGACTTTATGACCATCAAGAAACCCTGGGATGAATTTGGAGGCATTTTTGCCAGGTTGAAGGCAATGCTCCTGAAGGGGTTAAACCAACCCTTTATCAATAGATAAGGAACTTGGGTCCTCAGTGGGTCTGGTGCTCTGAATTCCTTCCTGCTCCCAGACTGGCAAATCAGAACAATTCAGCTCCTTGAATACATGGAAATGTTCCAGCAAATGGCATAAGAATATCAGAGTGCATTAAAATCAAAATAAGTAAACATCAGAATGAGTTAAAATCCAAGTGAGTTATTGCTAATGGCTTTCAACCTTCAGTTTAGTTTTTCTTTAAAAATAACTATAAATGCAGAAGCTTTACAGGAAACTAAGTGAATATGAAACTAATCCCCTGAGATTGGCTTCAAATTTCAGCTCAATCAATCTCTTTTCTCTTTTTCATGTGAAATAAAGGAAAAGGAGTACGAAACAATGGATACACAATGTGTGATTTTTCCCCCTCATTAAGACAGAAATACTCAGAGTAGATGCCAAGGCATCCAGTAAAGAAAAATTTCAAACTTTGTGTGTTTTCAATTTTTTGCCTCATTTTTGCAGTAAAATACTTGGAGCTTTAACATGATTTTTTCCTTTGAATGACTCAGGACTTGTGATTTATGGCCTCATCCTCCTGTCTTAAAACTGTGGGAAATCAGTTCTGTGTAACACTGATGTGGGGAATTGGACCCAGAACAGCAGGAACAGGGCTTGGGATGAATTTCCAGGAAAGCAACTGCTACTGTGAGGTTTTGACCCCAAACTTCCCAAAATAACTGGTAACAGCAATTTTTCCCAGATTAAAATATTGATGATTTTGTGATCTGGAGGGACCTCCTGGTCAGAAAGAGATTTATTGTCTTAGACAGGAGCTTTTAGCAGGATTTCTGAGTAAATATCTGCAACCTGAGTGCACAAACATCTCTCACATACAAGTGCAAAGTAATTTATAAATGTGAGGATTTTGGAAATATTCTGCCTGATACCTACAAGATCTGGAATTATTTGAAGCCATAGGATTCTACCGCATTTTCTAACTTAACCATTTAGCCCAGACATTCATATTTTGAGAATGACTCTGCTCAGCACACCCATCCCTGACCCTGAAATTCATCCTTAAAATACATGGGATCTAGGAAAACAATGAGAGGGAAAAGAGTAATGGGTTGAAACTGAAAGAGCGGAAATTTAGAGTAAATAGGTGGAAAAAATCTTTCCTTGGGAGGGTGGGCAGGGCTGGCACAGGGTGCCCAGAGCAGCTGTGGCTGCCCCTGGATCCCTGGCAGTGCCAAAGGTCAGGCTGGACACTGGGGCTGGAGCAGCTGGGACAGTGGGAGGGGTCCCTGCCATGGCAGGGGGTGGGATTGGAAGAGTTTTCAAGTCCCTTCCCACCCAAACCATTCCATGATTCTAAATAAAATTATGTTAGGCCTTGTGAAGGAATTTTGACTTTGCAAGTAACTGAGTTTTTATTTCAGCTCCAAGTTGAAGGATTTGATATTTTCATTTCACTCCCTTGAAAGCTGACTCTGCCTAAAATGCATTTTTGTGTCCCAACCCAAAGAAGTTCTCCAAATGCAAAACTACCAAAATGTTCTTCCCAAATGGAGCTGGTTTGGTTTGACTGCTGAGATTTTCCTTCCCTTTTCTAAAAACTTCCATGTAAGTAATTTTGTCACTGAACCACGTGACAGTGAAAAATCAGAAATGCTCTGATTTTTCCATCACTTTTCACCCATTCTTCTTTTGACAGGATTCACTCTGGAGCACCATGAAACCAGATATTTGGATTAATTATTAGTTGATTATTAATCTGGATGATGTCAGCCTAAATTTCAGGAGGGAATTCTAGATCCTGCTTTTCTTGCTGTTATTTCACAGCCCACTTCATGCCAGGAATTGCTGTTTTTTTAGAAACAGTAGCTGAAGTTTATTTTAAAAGCAATTATAGGACACATATCCCCCAAACTGTCTAGAAAAATATTCCTGCTCACAGCCAGGCCAATTTCTCCAAGGGTTTTAGACTTCAGAATAAATCTACGAATCCCCATCAAAAGCAGCTCAGATATTTTTAAGATCTTGGCTTATCAAAACTGCACTTTTCTTTGAATTCTCCAGCTCTAGGTTTCTATTTGGCTTGTCATGTTGGCTAACATCAGTGGCAGGAGTTTATTATTGGATGTAACACAATTTGACTGATGCAATATGATGTGATAGGTCACAGTCTGATGTTTCATCTCGGTTATTAAAAATGGTTTGTGGAGCTGCAGCAGAGGAAAGCCCGGCCTGAAAATGAGGACTGATGGCTGGAATTAGCCTTCTCTGGTTTTATTTTTAAAACCCACAGCAGAAATACAGATTCCAGTCAGCTTTTGCCTCCCTGCAAACCCTGCAGGAGGACATGACATGTTTCAATCCACTCAGGGCTGGAAATCAGGGTGGTAATCCACCCAAAATTCCCAGTCTGCCCTGGAACGGCTCTGAGTTCATCCTCTGGGTGCCAATATCCACAAATAACCTTCCCTGGGCTGATCCTGGTGCTCCCCTCTCCTGGGGCAGGTGGGGCACAAGGAGATGCTCAGGTCCCTCTCCTCCTCTCCTGGGAGGGGCTGAGCCAGCCAGGCAGGGAGAGGGGATGAGTTATTGTCCCCTGGAGCCGTCCCAGCCCCCAGCTCATCCCACAGGCTCACAGCTCCTGGCCGTGCTGGGGGCAGAATTTGTCATTTACCAGCGAAGCAAAAACCACAGGAAAAAAACTCACTAAAAGAGGGTGTTATTCCAGAAAGTTTTCCTTTATTCTCTTGCACCTCCTCAGCATCCCTGCACCTCCTCACCTCCTTCTTTGTTGTTTTGTTTGTTTGTTTGTTTGTGTTGGTTTTATTTTGTTTTATTTTCGTTTGGGTTTGGTCGTTTGTGTGGGGTTTTTTTGTTTGTTTGTTTGTTTGTTTGTTTGTTTTGGGAGGTTTTGGGTTTTTTCCCCCCAAGCTGCAGTTTCCAGCTTTAAACCTGTGGAAGAAAGGGATTTGCCAAAGCTTTTGGAAGCTTGCAACTTTTGTGTAGGTTTCCTAGGACCAAGCCACAAGGGAAACAGGATTCTTACAATTCTGACATAATTAAGAGAAGTGCTGCTTTCCTGCTCAGATAAAGGAACCCCGGGTTTCCTTTCTCATGCAGGTGATGTTCCCTCCTCAGTCCTGCACCTCTGGATTTCTCAGAATATTTTCCTACTGCAGCACTGTAAATCCTTTGGTTTTTGCTTTCTTTTTGGCTGTGTTGGTTTAATTAGGGTTTGGTTACCATTGACTGGAACCAGGATTTTCCTAGAGCTTGGAAATAAATAAAAATATCTATTTTATACTCAGCCAAATTTAATTCTTGCTGACATTGTACAACCACTAACCTTGGCAAAACCCAAGTCTTTAAAAATAAGTTCAACTTCTCAGACACATTAATATCAAATCAGATGAGTGGAATGGTCTAAACAGAAAAGGGGAAATTGGAGAGATGGTAAATATTCAGGAATGGGAGATTTCAGAGGGAAAACTGAGCCCATGGGTTGCTCATGGCACTGAGCACCAGCACTCATAGGAGCTCACAAGCTCTCACTTGCTCAGCAGCAAATGCTGCGTTTGCCTGGTGAGAAAAATGTCTCATTTTGTGTGCAATTTCTCGGGTTTTGGACAACTTTTCTGCTTTTAAGTGAGGGAATATTTCAAAGAATTTTTCACACGCAGCTGTTGGAGGGAAATTACAGATTCACTTGGAGAGCGTGTCCGAATGAACTCAACGATTTTCTCTAAATGCCTTTTGACTGACTTTTTCTTTTTTTGGAAAAAGTGGAGGGAAAAAATAAAATAAATCCAAAGGACATCCTAAAACCCTTGCCCAGATTGTCTGTGTGACATCCCCGCAGCTGCATTCAGCTCTGGGCTTTCAAATGCACCTAATGGAGCAGTACAAGCCCCAGCTTTTCAAAAGCATTTAGAAAGCTCATTCGCCTCAATTTCGGTGGAATTTAGATGTTTAAACCTCTTTGAGGATCAGCCTTAGGCACCTCTGAATAGCAGAATTCCCTCTGAAAACAGGTATTACTGAGAGAGAAGGGGCTCTTGTGAAGAGACTTCAAAGATGGGGGGTATTAGGTTTTGAAGGAGAGCAAAAGAAATGAGGACCAAGGAAGGGAATGGGAAATAATGAATGATCTGGAGGAAAGAAATAATTTTCTGATTCATTATTTTCGTATCTGGAACAGCAAAAGAATATTCTCTGAAGCTGAATGACATGATATTTAAAACTCCTGAAAGAAAATGCAGTAAATGATCACTCAGAGGGACTCAGCCTCACAATTTCGCCTCAGGGCCAGGATTTTCACAGGCTGCAGTGCAAGATGCAGAAAATGCATTTATTTTGGGTTTTTTACTTTTTGTCTTTTTCTCCAAGGAAGAAGCAAAGTCCCAAGAAATTGTTTGAAGTGAAGAAGTGAGGAGAAATTCTTCATTTTACATGAAAAGTAGTTAAAATTTTCCTTTCAACAGTGGAGAAGTGCACGTCATCAGCACAGAGAGCAAAGGAACATCCACTTCACTACTGAAAAATGAAATTTGGATGCAGGATCAGACCCTCCCTCCCCATCCCTGCACATCCCAAAGAGCCTGAGGGAAATCCCAGTGATGCCCTGGGGGTCACCTGAACCTCCCATAGGCGTTTCCAGGAGTTCTGTGAATGTTCTGCACCCAGAAGTGCCTCTGTTCTATTCCATGTGTCCACCACAGTTTGCAGTCTGGAAGCAAATGCAGCCAGGGAGCAAGAGGGAGTTCTGCATCAGGATATTCCTAATGCAGAGCTGGCATCTGTTGTATTTTAAAGTAAAAAAGGGAGCAAAAAATTATTTTTCTGGAGAAAAAAATTTCTCTTTTCCTTTGTGAGCATGGAAAAGGAGTTTCCCCTCCAAGGCAGGGATGCTGGAAGATGACCCAACATTAGGAAAAATGCAGGAACAAAGAGCCACTGTCCCAGAAGAGCTCTTTGATCCTGAACTCTGCCCAGATGCTGCTTCAATTCCACCCTGTCTGGGCTCCCAGCTCACCTCACCACACGAAATTCTGGAATTTTGTGTGACCTTGGGGACAAATCTCTGTCCCCCTCTGCTCTGCAGAAGGTCAGGGAGCAGCACCTCTTCCCAGAGCTGTTCCCACCCTCTGCTGAGCCCCACACTGAAGGAGCTCAGGCCTGTAGCTGGGTGGCATTCAGGAATTTCTGCTGGCATTGCTGGTGTGGCTCAGCCCTGCTGCCCCAAGGGCACTCACGGGGTGCTGGCAGCTCCCTGCTGGTGCTGCTGGAGTGTCCATCTCCCTCTCACTGACATGGAAAAAGGCCATGGCCAGCTTGAGGGACAGAAAACCTGCCTGGAGCAGCTCCTTCCCCATCTGCAGGGCAGGTGATTCCCCTTTGAGGGTCCATCCCTGTCCTGGGGCACAGGCCCAGCGTTGCTGGCCAGGCCAGGGGGGGATTGTCCTGCTCTGCTCTGGGCTGGGGCAGCCTCACCTTGAGCCAGGGGGACAGGTTTGGGCATCACAAAATGAGCCAAGGATGACCCCAATGATGTAGAGCTGTTAGAGAATGTCCAAGGAGGAATGTGAAGCTGGTGAAGGATTTAGAGGGGAAGCTGTGTGAGGAGTGGCTGAGAACACTTGGTTTGTCTCCTCTCTGTGCTGGAGCAGGCTGGGGGGAGACTCCTTGGGATCTGCAGCTCCTCCAGAGGGGCAGTGGAGGGACAGAACCAAACTCTGCTCTGGGCCAGGGACAGGACCCAGAGAGTGGCTGGAGCTGTGTCAGGCTCAGGCTGGAGCTCAGGGCAAGGCTCTTCCCTCCCCCAGAGGTGCTGGCACTGCCCAGGCTCAGGCTGGAGCTCAGGGCAAGGCTCTTCCCTCCCCCAGAGGTGCTGGCACTGCCCAGGCTCCCCAGGGAATGGGCACGACCCCAAGGCTGCCAGAGCTCCAGGAGCGTTTGGACACCAGGGATGGACAGGCTGGGATTGTTGGGGGTCTGGGCAGGGACAGGGGCTGCACTGGCTGATCCTGGGGGGTCCCTCCAGCTCACGGGATTCCATGAGTCTCTTGGTTAACAAAACTGGAGCCCAGTGGAGAATTGCTGAAAGCTTCAGCTCTGAAGAGAATCCAGACACAGCTGGGAGCAGGTGAGAAGGGAAGAACCAAAGCAGACCCCTGACTAATGCAAACCTCCAGCCCAGGACTTGGTGAGGATCTGCTGGGCTTGGCAGAATGCAGGGGTGGGGATCTCCCCATCCTGTTTCCCCCAGAAAGGTGTGGAGGGATGATAATTGGGACACAGAGACAGTCAAGACAAGGACTTCTCCCTGGGCTTTGACATCCCCCAGCAGCACTGCAGGTGGGACAGGCCACAAGCTCTGTCCCTGGAGATGCACGGGCACAAGAACTGTTCTCTGGGTTCAAAATGCTGTAGGGAATGGGGAAGATCTGGAGATGGCCTTGTGGAGTGCAGATGGTGCTGCTGTGCTCTGCAGTCCATGATGGGATGGAAGTGCTTGTGGCTGTGATGGTGCAGAGACATTTTATCAGGGCACTTGTACCAATGCCAAAATATTGAACAGCTGTCCCCAGAAATAATTGTCATTTCTGGTGTGAGAAAGTTGTGGAATTGAGCAAATTGACCACAGGCAGGGCAATCTCCAGACTTGACCCTTGTGCTTTTGGCAAAGTGTCACCCCCAGGGCTCTGGGCTGAGCTGCTGTGCTGGCAATGGGCAGCAGCATTGAGGGCTTTGTGCTCTGTGCCTCCTGCTCTGCAAGGCTTGGGCTAACAATGGAATGGATTCCACTGATTGATGAATGGAAAAATATATTTGCCTTTATAAACTGCAGGTTTGCCTATAAGTGAATTTGGATATTGAAAGTTGAATGAAGCAATGGGGAAAAAACATGAATTCAATAAGTATTAAAAGTTAAAAGGGAGGGTTGTACATTAGAGGGGAATCTCAGGTATCAGGTGTTTGGGAAGTCTGGACCTCTCAAGTACCTCAGCCAATGGGGAAAGAGAGAGGGAAATTGGGATAAAAGGAGGCTGAATCCTCCAAAACTTTGGGACATCCCAGGGCAATGCCCCATGGCCTCTCCCTTTATTGGAATAAAGCAAAAAGGACTCCTCTGTCTCCTTTTTGGACATAAACCTCTGGTGTTGGTGGATTAATTTTCCTGACAACTGGATGATCCTGGTGGGTCCTTTCCAAGGATATGCCTTCAGTAAATGCCCTGATCCTGTGGAGTCTCTGCTGGCTCAGAGCCCCCTGAAGCTCCAGCAGGTGTCTCCAGCCAGGACACTGCCCCTGCCCTCCCAGGAGTTCTGCAAACACCAGCAAAAACCCATTCCTGTGGCCCAGGTGAGACCCAACCTTCACTGAGCTCCAGGAAGGTGCCCCCAGCTGCCCTGAGACTGCAAACTGACCCCAGGATTCCCAGAAGCATTTCCACAGCAGTTGAGTTTCACAGGGCTGGACTCTGGAAATCACTGCCTTTTGCACTGCAGTGAGGAAATGGTGTCATTTATACCCCAAATAGGTGTCAGAGAAATGCCAGCGTCCCAAATTCAGCTGCTACAGAATGCTGGTACGTCTGCTACACACATTTTTCACAAGTAATAATGAGTGACAAAAATAACTGACCTACTTCTAACTCCACAAATACCTGTACCTCACATTTGGAGGCAGAGAAATCAGCATGGAGACATTTAGAACAAGTCTATTCTTGAATGCCCTTTTTTAACTCTCTTTAAATTATTCCAATTTGGACAGTTTCTAATGTAATTTTTTTGTACACCTTGCAACTCCCTGGAGCTGTTTCTGTAGTTCCAGGCACGTCTGCACGGAGCACAAAACCCTGGTGATCATTAATATGAAAAGATTTGGCTCCCCCAAGAGAGGAGAATCCATTTTTGCCATCACACTTTCCTTGATGGTGCCTGAGGATCTGGGCCATGCCTCAAACCAAGCCAAGCTCTTAAAGGCTGATTTTCCCCCTTCAGGCTTCTCCCAGCAGTGGCAAAGTGGCTTTTGAATGGCTCCAGTGCTGAGCTGCTGCTTCATTTTGAGACTTTTAGGGTCAGAGGCATCAAGTGCCTTCCCCATCCCTCTGGATTTTGCCCTGCAGGGGATGGGAATTGTGTGCAGGAGTGAAACCAGTGTGAAACCAAGGTCAGGTCCTGTGTAAAACAAGACAGGAACAATCTCAGCTTGGTCATGCAGAGCACAGCCCAAGCCTGTGGCATCACAGAGGTGTAAAACACCCAGAGAAATCCTCATTGCTCCACCTCCTCTGCCTTTCACCCCAGGATTCTTTTAAACTTTCCCCACATTTCTAGGTCTCACTACAATTTTCTGTCAGAAAAGCAAAATTTTTTCATTTTTATTGGGGGGTTTGTGTTTTGTTCAAGACAGCTTTTCCTTCTCCCTGGTTCTTGTGTGGGTATAACCACACTGAGCATCTCCTGCTCAAGATTTTTAGGCCTTTTAACAGAATTATCCCAAGCCTACAGATTGCTCCACACAGAGCCCAAATGCTTTAACTTTGTTTTTGTTTTCTCACACAGGCAAGTTCCAGCTCCCACATTAATTATCATTGCCAGGTCCTTCCAGTCTCTATTCTGCTTATAATTCCTCCACAGCTGCAAAACCACAGGAGTAAAATGCTGATATAAAACTGATATCCTTTAAAAAACCCTGATTTTGCTGCTGCCACACCTGCTGTTGGCACCAGCTGAGCACTGCAGTGTTGTCCCTACAGGTCTGAATATCTGTGGAATGGCAAAAACAGTCCCAGAGTGTTCCCTGTGGTGAGAATTGATCCTCTTGGAGATCATTATTCCTTCAGGACAGACCTGCCCCAAGCAATGCCCCTGCTGGGTTTCTCTGAGCAGTGGCTGGGGCTGACTTGTGGCATTCAGCTGCTCCTGGGAGAGGTTTTGGGGCCATGAAAACAAATCCCCCAGCTCTGGGCACACTGACTACAATCCTAGGAGGAATGGGCAAACCCCCTCCTCTGATATGAGAGTACCACAAAAACTATAAATAGGAATATCAGCACTTCCAGTGCTGTTCAGGGATGGCTGAAAGAGGAAAGAGCACACCAAGACCATTGTTGAAGGAAAATAATTGGTGAGGGTGTTTTTTCTCCTGTTTTGGTCAAGTTAACAAAGGTGGTTTTCAGCATTTTGGTGTGATTCTTCTGAAAAATCAGAAAAAATTTCCAGCTCTGACTCCCCACTGTCCAAAATCTGCTGAAATCCAGGGTTTTATTTTTCTGGCAAAAGCAGGAATTACCCCTGAACACATTCTTGCCTCAAAAAACGTTCAGATAAACCTTCTCTGGCAATCTGTTTGAAAGAATAGGATGTTGATGCTTGAACAATAATCAAATTTTATTGAATATTGAGTGTGTTTGACACTGAAGGCAGACCCTTCAAATCTCATGTCATGGTTTCAGAAATTTAAAAGCAGGATTTTTTAAATGCAATTGTGGCCAGCTCTGCTCTCCAGTCTCTGTTTTCACCAGAGCTCAGCAGCTCCAGGTGAAATAAATGTCAGGTCCTGTGTTCAAGTGACGTCGTTGATGTGTGAACTGAATTTCAAACTCTTGTTTAAATGCTGGAAGGAAAATGTCTTCTCAGATGTTGCATTTTTAAATCTCTGCCTGGCAGATTCCAAATAGAAGTTATATTGGAGTTTGTGCCATGAATATTCCTTCTGATATCAGCTTCACTTTTGGCTGGAAATGGGGGCTGCTCAAGCTTCTTCAGGAAATCCCAGCACCCTAAGGCTTATTCTGGGTGATGATGGAAGTGTATTCACATGGAGTTTTGGGAAATAAACTTTAAAAAAATAATTCCTCCATTTTTGTTAAAAGATCCTACAAGAATGGATTTTTAAAAATTGCAGAAGTGAGAAGTTGGATTGAATTAAGAAATCAAATCAATGCCACAGGGTGGAATTATTGGAGTGTCCTGAGCAGGGCCAGGAGTTGGACTCCATGATCCTGGTGGGTTCCTTCCAATTCAGGATATTGTGATTCTCTAAACAAAGCTCAGATTTTTGTATTTTGGCTGAACAAAACTTGGGTATTTTGCATTAAAAGGGGCCTTTTAGGACAGATAATTGCAGAAAGTATTAAAAAAAGGGACATACTCTAAAAACATTTAACTTTCACCCTTCTTCAGCATCCCTGAGGAGGAGCTGGGCTGGGCAGGAGTGGGATGGGAGCAGGGAGGGAGGGATCCCCCAATCCCAGGGACTCTTTGGACCCCAAATTCCTCCTCTCTCTTCCTCCTCATCAATTCCCCTTCCCACACAAACCTTTTAGTGCAAACAGCAGCACAAAGCAGCCCAGATGTCACCACCATCAAGCATTTCAGCCCAGTGCTCTCTTCACAGCTCAAAGCAGGGAGACTTGCAAACATCGACTACAAGTAGGAAAAATGAATAATATATGAAAGAAAAAGCAAGAACCAGGAAACAGTCACAAGTGTGAGGCGTTAATTGCTGAACATCCCCCACAGCACAGAGACAGGCAGGGATGGATGTGGCAGGGATGGATGTGGCAGGGATGGCTCTGTGTCCTGGTTTGAAGGACAGGGGTCTGCCAATGAAGGCAGAAGCTTCTCTTTGAAATGGAGAATGTAAACCCCCTTCCTCCAAATTATTATAATTTTGAAATTAAGGGGCTCTCAGGCAAAGATATGGGAATAGGAATAACAGTTCTTTACTAGGAAAATTAAAATAGAAACACAGTATTACAAAGAACAATCCCAAACCCTGCCAGAGTCAGAATCCAATCAGTCAGTCAGGGTGGTGGCACAGTCCCATTCAATGGTGGCTGCATCCTCCTGCAGGGGCAGATGTGGTTCAGCTGGAGCAGTGCTCCTGGAGAAGGTGCAGTTTCCTCTGAAGGTCCAGGGATGATGTGGAAAGGTCTGGCTTTCCTCTGGAATCCAGTGGAAAGAAGGTCCCTTGGTGTCCAAAATCTCAGTTTTTCTCTGGGTAGGAAAGGCTTGGCTCCTGCCCTGGCTGGAGCATCTCCCAGTGGGATGATGGAATTTTATCAGTCATGCCCTGGGACTCAGTGGCCATGAACAGGAGATATCTCCTGGAGGGAGGATGGGCTGTGGGAAGATAAAGATGATTGTCCCAGCTGGTTTAAAGATGGCCCATTAGCAGAGAATATGTGCCAGGAGATCAGGGGCACTGCCCCACCTGGTTTAACAGACGGGGACAGAATTCACATTTCTGTTCATATCCTGTATTGCAACCTAAGACAGTGTGGCAGGGGTGGATGTGGCAGGAAACTCCTGGCAGCAGCTCCATGTTCCCCCCCTGCTCCCTGCACGTGGGGAGAGTGACAGTGACACTGTCCCGTGTCACAGTGGCAAAGCACACCCACAGGTGGATTCACGGTTTGATAAAACCGGGGAAAAGGTGACACAACAGGAAATTTCATTCAGTTTTGGAATTTGGGATCTGTTCTCCACACAAGCAGCTCCTCCCTGACCCTCACTCCATCCCTGTTTTCTCTCCCTCCTCTTTCCCTGCTGGGGGCTCCTCCTGTGCCCCAGAGGATAATAACCCAGGGCTGGGCCAGCACAGGCAGAATCTCAGAGTGCCTCAGGCTGGGAGAGAGCTCTGGAGCTCACCCAGGGTCCCTTGGAGCAGTCACTCAGGACTGTGTCCAGATGGGTCTGGACTATTCCCAGGGAGGAGATTCCAGCCCCTCTCTGGTCTCTGGTCAGGGCTGGGGCACTGCCCAGGGCAGAAGTTCTGCCTCCTGGAGGGGAATTCCTGGGATTTGCCATTTTCCTGGGATTTTGCCCGTTCCTCTGGTGCCACTGCCAGACCCGTGGAGCAGAGCCTGGTCCATGCCTGCCCCTCCCTGCACACAGGGGCAGACCCTGCTCAGACCAGAGGACATTGATGGGATCACCAGGATGAGCCCCTTTGGTGCCACAAGCAGATACAGCCCCAGGGTCACCTTGTAGCTCCCCTTGTCCCCCACCCTGCAGCTCTGGGGACAGCTTTGCTGAGCTGGTCCAGGGGATGCAGGCAGGGAAAAGCCTGACTTTGGGGCACTCATGATGCTTGAGACCAGTCACTTGACAGAGGGTGGAATTTTCAGGGCAGTTTCTGGGGATTTCTGCTTAAATTCCGCCTTCCTTCTGTGCCACATCACCCCCAGCTCCCTCCCCACCATCACCCAGAACCTTTCCCTCCACGTCACTCCTTCCCCAGCTCCCCATATACCCTCAGCAGCAGCACATTCGATAGTTGACAGCTTTTATTTTATATTTCATTTGCCATTTGTCAGCTGGGGAGCACAGCCTCGAGTTCCCGTTTGATGTTTCCATGTTCTTTACAGCTGGAGCGCTCAGCTCTGGAGCTCACAGCAGCACAGGCACCCCCCTCTAGTGGTCCAAAGGCAAGTTCTGCAGAAACTGGAGCTTTTTTCAGGGGCTGAGAGTCCACCTGAGCCCCACAGGCAGAGATGATGGGAGGGCAGAAAGCTCTGTCCTTTAGGTACTCCTCAGACCTTTATCTGCCTCAAATGTCACTTGGAAAATATGGAAATAGGCAGGAGATGTCCCTTGCTGAAGCTGAATTGTGTCCCTTTTGCAGTTCTGGGACCAGAAGGCTCAGTACACATGGAATAATCTCATGCTTCTTTGCACACTGGTTGTAGAAATCACTTGACTGGGAAGTTAAAGAGTGATTTAAATATTGTTAAACTGGGGAAATTAAAGTTAAGAGTCTGTTAAAATTACACAGCTGTGGTCTCTGTACCTGGACTTCATCTTCCTCTGGTATTGCAGCTAATAAATGTCATATTTAGGGACAAGAAGAGCAAAAACCAGTGGCAGATTCCTGCCCAGCCTCTGTCTGCTCCTGGAGGTTGTGTCCAGCACAGGAAAAGGTGGGTGAGGGATTGGAACACAGGAATGGTTGGTTAAAACTCTGTATTGGAAAATCACTGCTCATTCAGAGCCTGATGGGTTTGTCAAAGACATCCCTGAGTTTTGTTCACAGATAATCTCAGATGGGTCTGTAACCACCAATCCCATGGCAAAGCTGCATTAGGGAGATCTGGGGAATTTGGACAGACTTTTGGTGCTTTTCTGATATGAAACCTTCCAGTTCCTAAAATGGGATTACAAGAAAGCTGGAGAGGGGCTGGGGACAAGGGATGGAGGGACAGGACACAGGGAATGGCTCCCAGTGCCAGAGGGTGCTGGATCCCAGAAATCTGGGATTTTTGACCTTTCTGTGCTTTCTGATACTGACCCCCAGGAGAACACTGCTAGTAATAGGTATGGGACAAGATGGAGGTTTTGGGGTGTTGTCTCTTTCTGTCTTCTTCTTCCTTCTTCTTCATGATTTCAGGTAGTAGTTTTTAGTTGGATAAAAAATCCCACAGTGTGGGTCACAGGAGTTTGATTATTGGGTCAAAAGTATAAATAATAAAGGTGTTAGTTCTTTACGTGACTGCTTAGCTTTAAAAGAATTTGTAAATAGCTAAATTTGCCTCCACTTTGGCCACTTTTAGCTGACAGCTAGAAGTGCTGCAGAACTCTCTGTACTTTAAATAAGATTTAACAGGTGTCCCTGCCATGGCAGGGGGTGGCACTGGATGGGATTTAATGTCCCTCCCAACCCAAACCTACCTGAGATTCCCTGAGCATTGAGTTGTAGATCTCCTTGTAGCTCTCTCTAAATCTCATTCCTGCACTCAGAGTCAGCACAAAATCCATTCAGGACTCTCTGTAAAGAGAATTCCAGAGCTCAGCCTGGAAGCTGAGAACCAGAACACAGCAGTGAGGCTTCATCTTACAGGGTACACACTGAGATCAATGATCCTATTAATAGAGGGAGCCAGGTCATTCTGGGTGGAAATGACCACTTTCTGCATCAATTAGTCATGGAAGCAGTCAAAGGTGGATGCTATTTTAGGCATGGTTTTGGCAAGGGTTGAAGGGTCTATAGAGGAGGTGGTTATAAAAAATAACCTTGGATTGTGTGTCTGGGGGTTGATTCAGTTTGAATTAAAATGAAGGGGGAAAAGATCCCAAACAACAAAGCCTGTAAGTGGGGGGCTGGTTTCATAAAGGGCAAGTTTGGGGAAATTCAATAAAATTACTTAATAAAGTCAGCTGGTCACAGAAGCCCAGGGAGCTGAATGTGGAGGTGTGGGATTTTTTTAAGACAAAAGGACAAAACCATGGAATTGGCAACTCAGTGCAGGGTGAAGGGAAGAGTAGGTGGCGAAAATTCCCAGGTGGCTCCAAAAATAACAAGCTCAGGAAGGATCAGAGCAGTGATGGTGAGGTCTGAGGTTGGGAGCACCAGCTCAGCTACAAAGGTGGCTCTGTGGGAGAGGTGGAAGAGCAGAGCAGGATCCTGCCATGCTGTGGGATCCTGCAGGAAAAGGCGGAGCTGGGTTCATGAATAAGAGAGGTGAGGATGGATGTGGGGCTACCAGAGTCAGTTGGGATCAAGGCTTTAAATGATGAGGGGCAGCAGCTCCACAACAACAGAGGAGCTTTAGAAAAGGCTGATGAAGGAGAGTTTGGAACTGAACAGTCCCATGCTCGAGGCAAAAGCCTGAGTCAGTGCATTTAATACAGCAGAATTCTGTGTGATCTGCAAAAGGGGATGTGCAAACAGCAGGAACAATGGTGTTTGAACCTGTGGGAATTTAACATTTCCAGAGAAAGAAGAGAGAAGTGAAGGCAGAGAGTAGGAGGGAACAGGACAGGTATTTATCCTGGACAGATCAAGACAGGCTCACTCAGCCAGTCCCCTCTTTCAGCTAGATAGATCCTGCAGGCAAAGGGAATGCAGACCCCTCAGCATGGACTTCAGCAGAGGATCTGATAGAGTTCCTCCTGGGAAATTATTTTTTAAGCTGGAAAAGATGGGGATTAGTGCAAGAATTGCAAGGAGCTAAAGACTGAGCCAGGAAAGACAGGCACAGCCTGTGCTGAGAGGGGTCTGTGGGGCTTGGGGAGGGCACAGGGGGTTCAGGACTCAACCTTGGAGCAGATCACACTGACCTCACTCTCGGTGACCTTGGCTGAGGAGGCAGGAATGAGCTCATGGAATCACTGCTGCACAGAACTGGCAGGTGAGTGTGGTTCAGTGGAGAACCTGAAAATTCTGGTGACTTTGAGGACTGGAGCAAGAGAAACATGAAGAAAAACCCAAGTAAGGCTTTGGGTCCTGCATTTAAAGCAGGATTTTGCATCCATCTGGAAGGAAGGGAGGTGAAGAAACCCTGAAATGCAGCCATTGTGTTGCCACCTTCATGATGGAACTGAGAACTGTGAAAGGTTTGAGGCAAGAACTGATCAAGCGTTTCCACAGAGGTTTCACATCTTCACACAAACTGCTGCTCAAACCTCCAGCGAAACAGCTGCGGTTTGAGAGGGGGAACAGAAACTGCAGGCAAGGCACAGGAGGTGACACAGAGTCTGTGCTTCAGCAAGGAATGGAAAACCTGGGTTGTGGAGCCAGGCTGGGAGAGCAGTGATCCATTTAATCTCTTTTAATTAATCAGCAGGGCAAACTTTAGGCAAGGAAGGGGTGACCCAAGAGCAATGATGGCACAGACACAGAGCTGGGGGGGATTGGGACAGGAGGGAAACACCCAAATCTGTCCGAGGAGCTGTGGGGGCAGGATGGTTTTCAACACCTTGAAACACCTGGTCCCTATTGAAGGGATGGCTGGTAAAGGAGAGATGGGACAAACTGAGCTGCACCTTCTATTAAAACACTGTGGGAAGTACAGGCAAAGAAGAACATCAAGGCTCTTTTGTGACTCAAATATCTGACTCAAGAACCAGTCTTAGATGGACATTTCCTGATGAATACCAAGAATTTTTGTTTTGTTTCCTTGAGGAGGCCACAGTCAAATGGTCTCACTGGGGCCACAGCACCCTCTTTGCCTGTCCCATACGCATAGACCCACCTGGAGACACCACTACACCCAAAATGACATTTTGGGAAGGGTTTGCCCTTGCTCTGTTGTTGAGTCTGAAGTCAAACCTGCTGCTTGTGTTTGGTTCACCCCATCCCACCCTCAGAGCCCAGGGCCAACCCCAAACCAAGAAATCTGGGTGCTTGGTGGCAGCTGCCTTAAAGGATGGTGTTAATGAGAAGGCAGGTTCCTCCATCCCCACAGGAGTGTGCCAGACCTGCAGGTCACCTCCTGTCCCCAAACCTCCTCCTGCAGGTCACCTCCTTTCCCCTTCATTTCTCCAAATTCCCTGGGATTGGTGTTGGCACTGCCACATGAAGATATTCCCTGTCCATGAACTTCATCAGCCTCTTCTCCTCCTCCCCCATAACATCAGCTGCCCTTTGTGCAAGGCATTGCTATTTCTGTACCCAGATCTGAGTCTGTCTGGAGAATCAGCCATTATCTGCTATCACATCCTGCAAATGCTCCTTTCTCTAATTAAGCAATAATTAATGGTTTCAAAACACGAGGTGGATTCCTAAGTTCTCTGCACTGCACAATAAGTAGCAGGTCTGTTTTCTTCTTTTCAATTTCAGTTTCAAAAGCTCATGTTCCCTTTCAGTGTTCTTGTGTCTGCAGTCAGTGCTCAGCAGACACCACTGTTTCAGCAATACCTAATTTGTTCCTCACATGAAATTATACTAAAAATAAATTAATATCTCCTTTTTTTTCTGCTTTTTTTTTCTCTATTATGGGCTCCATACCTAAACCTGAGGAAGAAAACTCTTTTCAGATAGTTTTACCTCAGTCCCCTGCCCAGGCCCTGCAGCCAGGGCAAGGTTCAGGTGGTTTCTGTGTTGCATGAAAAATACAATTTTTAATCTCCACATTGTGTTTTCTTCACACTTCCTAAAAACAGGGGGCTTCCTACTGAGGGAATTTAGCTCCTGCCTGTAGCATATGGGCAAAATTTGGTTGCAATCCTCACACTTTGTTTTTGGCAGGGACAAGGTGTGAAGCCTTTAAATGAACATTCTCTCCTTGGCTGATTTTTTTTGCACCTGTTTGGACAAGGCAGGGGAAGGGGAAGCCCAAGCACCTGACAGCACCTTCAATGCTGCCCTGCAGGGGCTGCAGAGCCAGGGGCTGTGACACTCCTCCCTGGGTGCTGCTGCCCCTCTCCTTGCCCAGCCCAGCATCCCCAGTGCTGGGATCACCACACACCACTGGGGCAGCACTGCCTGGCTGTCAGCAGGAAGATTCTCCCCTCCCTGAGCCCTTTCTGAATGGGTTCTCTGCCCTGCAGAGCTCAGGTCTGCTGAGAGGAGCCCCCATGGGGACCCAGCCGTGGCTCAGACACCCTGGGCAGGAAGCAGAGCTGCTTGGAGGGACACAGTGCCCTCCAAAAGGGCACTGCCACCCTCAAGGACAAGGTGGCTGTGGTTCAGTGAAGCCACAGGTGACATTCCCCTCCCTGCAGGGTCTGCAGCCTCCTCTCTCCTGGCACAGAGCCTGGAGCTGGGCACTCGGCTGCCAGAGCCCTGGGCTCTCACTGCACCCCCATGATTTTTGTGTCTTGGGTGCCTCTACCTCAAGAGGACCCCAAGCAGGTCTATTTTTGTAGATTTTTTCCCAAGTGAATCAGAAAATCTCTGTGTGGGCTGCTGGGAACTCTGCAATGGCTGACACAGTCCATATGTTTGTGCTGAGCTGGTGGCACCAAGATGTTATTTCAGAAAACAGCAGCTATTAGCTTTAACCACGGAAAACTAATGTTTGGGGGACTCTATTTTTATCACTCTTATCACTGTTCCTACCCCTGATTTATTGACATGGGTAGGGAAAATGTTGCCTGAATTGGAGCTGTTGTGATGCCAACACTGAGTTCATATTGGCTACAACTCTTAATATGGAGTTGCTGTGTCCCATTTTAGCTGGATCTCAGCTATAAAACAGCACAGGCAGCTGAGGTAAGGGATCAGGGAAGGTGACTGGCTGGTCAATGGTTTTCAGTGGAAAGAAAAGGGCTCAGTTTGCCTGAATTTTCATCTGGGAAACTGTCAGAGTTCCCCAAATTTGCTAAAAACATCCCAGCAATGCCTGTGGCTTTCATGGAAAGGACAGTGAATTCCTGAAGTTCCCTAAAATTTTGGCTTGAGAGTTAATTCTGACTTAAAAGCTCCTTATTTACTATTTCCTACATTTCATTCACTGGTGTCAGGGAGAGCCTGGGTGCTGCCAGTCTCCCACGCTCCTCAGCCCAGCCCCTCCTTCCCAGACTGGAACTTCTCCCAGCAAACTGGGGAGAGCCAGATGCCAGGCAAAATGAGGGTTTTCTGCAAAATGCACAGCAGAAAAGTGGAAACAAACCTTAGCTGAAGCTAAAACTTCACCTGCTTGTTAGCAAAGCAGCTGTGATGTTGTTCATGATGGAGCAGGGGATTGACCAGCTCAGTTCTGCCTCGCTGGTACCTTGGCTCCTGCACAGGCTCCTCGTGTAGGACAGAGCTGAGGGCTCTGAGCCCATCCTAACCAGAGCCACAGAACCACAGGATGTCCTGATGGGAAGGGATCTGCCAGGATCATCCAGTCCAAGCCCTAGCCCTGCACGAACACCCCAACAATCCCACCCTGTGCCTGGCAGTGCTGTCCAAGCCAAAGGGATGAATGTCCAGCACAATTTGCTGCTCTCTCCTGCCTCAAGGTGTCCCTGGGCAGCCCCAGGCTGCCAGGCCAAATGCAGGGGTGCTAATCCTGCTCTTCCAATCAGCACTGCCCAGTGCTGGGACTGCCCTCCCCCAGGAAAGGGGCTGGGGTAGGTGTGGGCACAGGCTGTGCTCACTGGACTGAGAGGTAACCCAGCACACCCTGAGCTGCTCCTGCACATTTCTTCACCTTCCAAGGGCTCTGTGTCCACTCAGGGCTCAGGCTGGAGCTCAGGGCAAGGCTCTTCCCTCCCCCAGAGGTGCTGGCACTGCCCAGGCTCCCCAGGGAATGGGCACGGCCCCGAGGCTGCCAGAGCTCCAGGAGCGTTTGGACACCAGGATGGACAGGCTGGGATTGTTGGGGGTCTGGGCAGGGACAGGGGCTGCACTGGCTGATTCTGGGGGGTCTCTCCAGCTCAGGGGATTCTGTGATGATCTCCTGGTCCATAGAACAGCCCAAGCTGCAGATTCCAGCAGCTCCATGACCACAGGACAGTGGGGCCAGGCTGGCACAGCAAATCCACTGAGCTGCCACGGGAGACCCCAGCACATCCCAAAGGTGTGAGCTCAGGGACAGGAGAGGGGCTGGACCCAGCTGGGCTGGGACTGCTGTCCATGTGTGTCCAGTGTCCCAGGGCAGCCTGGCAAGGCCAGTGCCTCCTTCTCGAGGGCTCTGAAGTGCAGACCAGCCCAGACTGACCCAGTGTGGGACTGAAGCTGTTCCTGTCCCATTTGGGTGACCCCACAAGGGGCTGAGAGCTCTTTGCTGGCAGAAGGGAGTGGGCACTGGACACTTCCCCACTCTGCTGTTTGCTCTCCTGCTGACAGGGGTGCCAGGTCCCTGCTCCCTCCTGCCTGCCCATCCCACTGGGAGCACCCAGAGCCTCCATGGGAACATGTGCTGAGCACAGCTCTGTGTTGGGTCTTTTGTCTCAGGGTTGCTCTTCTGGAGAGCATTAGATCAAATTCTCATGGACAATTAGAACTGGGAGAATATTAACAAAGGAGAAAATTATGCATTGAACATTTTGCTTGCAAAATTCACTGAATAAATTATTCAGATTTAATGTGGAAGAATAATGGAGGAAATAATTGAATAATGAAATATCATAAAATTAATGGACTATTCTATTAATAATTTTACATCTCAGTCTAATACAATAGAATGGGGAACAAGAAGAACAGAAAAAACTAATTTGGCATGTTTGGATGAAAAGAGAGCAATGGCTCTGTTTGTGACACCACACACAGCATTGCCAGAGCTCATGAATTTATCATGACTCCTGTGCTGCAAAGTGCCTGTGCTGAGTTTTCCAAGGCCACAGGCAAATCTCCAACTTCCACCTCTGTGATGACACCAAAAAATCCAAAGTATCACCTGAATTTGGCCCAAACATCACCTCATAACACCCAGGGGTTTGTGGGGCAGTCCCAGGAGCTCTCCAAGCCAACTTGCCATGAGGTTTGGCAAACCGTGGGAAGGTGAGGTGCTGCTGAGCACCTGCTGCTCTTGGGAAAATGGAAAATGCCCCAAGGGTTTGCTGGATTGGGCAGGTTGGATTATCTCCACAGTTCAGGGAAATGAATCCCACCTTGGGAAACTCAGCATCTCACCAAGACCCCTCAGAGCAGCCACAGCAAACCAAGGGTGGGATCTGATCATCAACCTCTCATCCTAGGGCTCCTTGGCATCCCCACCCTTGGCTTTGGCCAGTGAGGGGGTTGCAGGTGCTGAGTTTTCTGTCATTCCCCCAGGGAGGGGCCTTGCTGCTCCTGCAGCCCCCCAGTGCTCCCTTCCTTGCCTCCCAGAGCTGATGAACCCACAGAGGGTCAGAGTGTTCTTCAGCAATTAACTCAACTCCAGAGACTGTAATTTGTCTTGTTCATGTTACAGCACCAAATGAATTTCCCTGTGTTTAATAATCATTCTAAAAGCAGATCACAGGGCCGGGAGGGAGGGCGAGATTGTATCAATCATTTGTTTCCCAACTCTTTCAAGGAATTTCCTACTGTGTTTAATTTCTTGCTGCTAAGTCCTACATGAGCCTCGGGAAGGCGGGCACTGCTATTATTATTCATTTTTTAATCATCAGAGAAAACTGTTTAGCTGCTCTAGAAAATTAACATGCTTCCAAATTCAGGAGGAGCCAACAACTGGGAAAATGCAATTTTCATGGACGCTGTCATATTCGTCTAAGTGGTATAATTTAGGACAGCTTTATTTAGGGATTTTTGAAGGGAATTTAGTTAAAGCCCTTGGATTTGTGCTGCAGAGAATCACTTTTGGGCCATTTTGGGACTGGGCCATTCTCCCACTTTGCAAATGAGGCAAGAGAGAATTTGGCTGGCTCAAGGATGCAGCAGCATCCCTCATCCCAGGCTGGGACCAAGGCAGCAGCTGCCAGGTACAGGCACAACCTCTGCAGCTACAGGACCAAACTTTTGCTATGCCCCAGCTGGATAAGGGCAGAAATTAGAAATACCCACAGAGAAAGAGCTCAGAAAACAGAAAACAGAGCAGGATTTGCCCTGATTAAAGGGGAGGGGGGAAAAATTGCTTTTGCCCTGAAAACCAACTGAGCTTGAAGGAATTGTCAAAAATCAGTGTAGATAAATCATCCATATTCTGTGGGGAAAGGCTGCTCTTGCCTCCTTCTGCCTGAGCTCCTGTGCTGGCACAGCTCTGAGGTTGGGCTCCAGGTGGGTCCTGAGGGGTGCACAGCCATCCATTCCCTTCCAGGAGACTTTCCCACAGGAGCTGGGCTCTTCCCAGTGGGAATTTCTCCTTCAGGAGATGATCTGGGTGTCTGCTGTGACATCCTGGGGATATGACACATTTGGGCATCTTGTGACTTTTCAGTGATACTGATGGGAGACATTTCCCACCCGCTTTTCCTCCCAGGCAGCAAATGTGCAAAATCTGAAACAACCTAAAGGAAGGAATTCTCCAAATGCTGGAGTCTCACACCTATTGAAAAACTATTAAAATAACAGGATTTTTTTTCAAAGGACAACTTTTAAAACAACAGCTCTTTGTTCCTTTTTTTGTCTTGTTCCCAAAGGCGTCCCCAGCGCAGGTGTTCCGTGGGAAGGGGACTCTGTGCGGGGTCTGGGGTGGGTTGGGGTCCCATCGAGAGGCGGGGTGAGGGAGAGCGCTGGGTCCGCACTAGAGGGCACTCCTGCCCTGCAGAACCCGCATCTCCAGCCCGCAGATCGCTGTCGCCCCCGCACATCCAAAACCTCCCTGCGGGCTGCAGAGCGCTCATGGAATGCGGGACCCCCGTCCCTGAAGGGTTTGTCCACGACGGGACACCCTGGCTTCAGGTGGGGCTGCACACAGGATTGGGATTTCTTGGGCTGATGGAGCTCCCAGCCCTGCTGGGGAGTGTGGAGTGGCCAAGCAGGAGTGGCCAAAGCACTGCCCAGGTGGGAGGGAGTGGCACCAGGACACGAGCTGCTCCAGGAGAGCCGGTGTGGCTGCCCCGAGTGAAAATGGTGCTTCCCCAGCCCCCTGGAGACCTTGGGAAAAGCCAACAGGCACCGCAGGGATGGAGGGTGAGCCAGCTAATAAAGCCTGCTTGGATTGATAAAGGCCTTTTACAGAATCCTTATCAAAAGCTTTATGGAAATTGGGAGTGCAGAGGACAAAGGTCCTGGCTGGTTGACAGCAGGAGGAGGAAGGTGGGGATCAGCCCTGATGGGGGAGGTCTCCCACAGCCCCCCTGGGCTCTGTGCTGGTCTCTGGGCAGCTGCACACACTCATGGGCTGGGAGCAGCAGCAAAGCCCAGCATTGTCTGGAGATGGAAAGTTACTCAAAGCACGAAGGAGAAGAGCAAACTGTGCCTGTCTGCAGGGGGATGTCACAAACCTGTGAGAACAGCCCAGGAAATGGGAGAGCAAGGCTGGAGTTGATGAGTTTTCAGTGGGACAGCTGCTGACAGAGCCGGGGCACAGCAGCACCCTTGGGGATGAGGAATTCCATGAAAGCCTGTGAGTGCCCCTGGGGCAGGAGTTCCCAGGCTGTCTCCAGCAGGAACTGACACCACAGCAGCCCCTGGAGCAGGAGCCCCAGGCCACCCCAGAGCAGCAGCCACACGCAAAATCCCGCAGGGATCCACTTCCTCTGCCTTGTTTTTATTTTGCTGTAGGGGCTGAGCTGGGATGATGTGAAATATGTGTGGCAAATGCACTCCCCACATCACAACTCCTGTGTGGAGCTCCTGGGCCTCAGACAGCAACTTCCCTGTCTGCAGCTGGTTTATTTAGAGGCTGCTGATCTGTCTGGGCAGCTGCTGCAAGCTGGAAATCCAGCTCTGATCACCTCTGCCCTGCCCCTTCTCTAGGGGTAGAATAATAAACCCTTGTTCTGCCTTCATAAAGAAGGAAAGTGGATCACATTTTACTTGCCCAAGTTTCTCACTGCAGGGAATTTTAGGGCTGTGCTTGACCCGTTGTTCCCCTGCCTCTGAGTCTGGAGGGGTTCAGGCATCACCCACCCCAAAGCTGATTTCAGGGCTTCTGCAAAAGTTCCTTTCAATAACCCCATCTCCAGACCTCACTTCCCATGGCTGGTTTCTACCCTTGGATATTTGGAAACTCTTGTCTCCTGAGTAGCTCTGTGCAGACACAGATTGTGCTGTGCTGGCAAAACCGACTGATAAGGAATTTAATATGAAAGGCTGCTCAGGGAGGAGAGGAGTAAGATTGGGTCAGGTGATATTCCCAGGAGCTGGAGCCTGTGGCTGTGCACAGCCACTGCCCCTGTCTGATGTGACAGTTCCACCCTTCTGATCAGGATTTTTCCAGTCCTGCCCTTCTGATCAGGATTTTTCCTTGCTGAAAGCTCAGTTAGGAAAGCTCAGATTCTTCTGCCCCAGCCCTCAAGTCCTGTTACCTTCTTCCCCAAACCAGTGATTTCCAGGCTTTCTCATCCTTTCAGGCCACTGCAGAAGAGCTCCAAGGACGTTCCCCCAGGCTGGCTCTGGTCTCTATAAGGGGATGCCCAGGCTGGAGATGAGTACTCACAGCCCAAACCAGCCCTGCCCAAACCTCTGGCCATTTGCTGGGTCATTTTGTGGAGGTAAAAGTTGAGATGAGAAAGACTGGAAATGAGGTGGGAATTAGAGACACAGAGACAACACCACCACCACCAGATCCTCATCTCCTCCCCAGACATTTTGCAGATTGTTCACCTGTGTTGGCTTCAATCTGTGCTAATGAGCTCAGTGTTTCCCACCCCTGGATAGAGGGGGAATGTGTGGAGGAGAGGGGTTCATTTAATGAACTTTGATGAAGTTTAATGAAGATAAATGCCAGATTCTGCACCTGGATGGGACAAACCTGGATGTACAGATCGGGGAATGAGAATGTCTGAGCAGAGACAGGGGCTGCACTGGGTGATCCTGGTGGGTCCTGAGGAGTTTCTGAGCGTCCCCACTGAGCCTGAGCTGTTCCATGCCCAGAGGCTGAGCAGGGACAGTGACATCCCTGCAGTCCCATCAGCTCACCCTTAACCCCTTGGGCAAACACATCAGGCACGTTGTCACTGATGACACCATCTGTTCCTCTGCTCATGTGAAGAGCATCGACTTCAGGGCACAGCCAGGAGTGTTTATTTTGTAGATGGTTTGTGAGCTCAGTCATTCACTCTGAAGCTGAGAGCTGAATCCACAGAGAGATCAGAACCCTGGCTGTGGAGGAAAACCCTCACTCTCAGCCCACACTGGATAAGGCAGCTCCCACCAGAAGCACTGCAGGGCAATGTCTTCTCTTTGCCTTCTCCTATGGAAACTGCTCTGCTTTTCCCCCATAATTTAAGCCTGCTGGTGGTGAGCAAGGCCCAGTTAATTTGCTGATCTTGTTTGCTCATTAATTCCACTGAATTACTTTATTTACCAACATACTTCTTCTAAATTACTTGATTACTTAACTAAATTTATTTATTTACAGTAGATAACAGAAGAGAAAAACAGCTGCAGTGGATCCCTGCTGACAGTCCCCCAAAACACAGCCTGAGAGTGGCAGTGAAAACCCTGGATTTTGGGTGCTGCCAGCACATTGCATAAGCTCTGGGCAAAGCACCGATGTGTCTCTCAGAGGGGGACATTTACTCAAACCTGGGGGCACATTTTCATGTCATTTTATTGTCCCCAGATGTTGCTTGTCCAAATGAGGACAAGCCCAAGCCCCTGAAGCACAGACTGAGTGGTGTGGACAGCACAGAGTGAGCCATAGGGGGATCCTAGCAGTGTGATACCTCCTAAATTATGGGATTAACAATGGATTCAGTTGGAAACCACAGAACTCTGAACAACCAACTGAACAAATGGAGACAAACCAAACTCCCTTTGGCTTCTTCATTCCTACCATGTGTGTTAAGTTTCTTGTATAGGTTTTTATATTCCAGAACTCTGAAATCATAGAAAATCCTGGGCTGGAGGGACCCCCCAGGATGACCCAGTGCAGCCCCTGGTCCTGCCCAGACCCCCCAACAATCCCAGCCTGTCCATCCCTGGTGTCCAAACGCTCCTGGAGCTCTGGCAGCCTCGGGGCCGTGCCCATTCCCTGGGGAGCCTGGGCAGTGCCAGCACCTCTGGGGGAGGGAAGAGCCTTGCCCTGAGCTCCAGCCTGAGCCTGGGCAGTGCCAGCACCTCTGGGGGAGGGAAGAGCCTTGCCCTGAGCTCCAGCCTGAGCCTGGGCAGTGCCAGCACCTCTGGGGGAGGGAAGAACCTTTCAAACAAGGACAAGCTGAGAAGAGGAGCAAAATCCTTGTAGTTCTCTGCAGAGCCCTAAAAGAAAATGAACAACAGCTTTTCCAGGAGACCCTAAGGGAGTTGTGCTCATTATAAAACCCTGAATGAGTCTGTGTGATATTAGAGGGACTGATGTGAAACAGATTTCAAGGAGAACTTCCTGAGGCCACCCAGAAGAGAGTGCTCCTCCCAGCCCTGGGCATTTGGCATGAGCTTGTTTACTCCTACAGAAGTTCCTGCTGCTGGACTCAGAGTAGTTAGGGAAGATGGTATCTCCAGGAGCTGCTGTAAGCCAGACTGGAAATATTTGTTCAGGAATCCATGGTTCTGTGTCTGCTTGGTGTCCAATAAGTACCCAGGGGTCCATAATGGGGCCCAGTGAATTATCACAGCACAGATTATGGACTCTTTCTTTACTATTCAGCTCTGTCAGACCCAAAATCAAGTCAAGCTCCACCTGCTAAGCTGATTTAACTTTTCTGCTGCAGGTAAGGTGTTGTCTCCTACCCCTCTGATCAGCTTTGGCACTTCAACATGCAGCAATGAATGCATCTTCCCCTGGGCACAGCAGAAAATGCTGCTTGGTCTGGTGGTCTCATGATGTAGTTTGGGTCAAACAACCTCCTGTTGTCACATTCCACCTATTTTGTCCTGAGTGTGTGGTGCTGTTACAGGGACAGTCTAGAATGCTGTTTGGCTCTTGAAAGTTCAATGGTATCAGAAATCCTTTTCTGCAGCAGCTGGACACGTTCAGCATCACTCCTGACAAACCCACTGCAAACCCCACAGCAGATTACAGCCCACAGTTCTGTGCTGGACCACCTGTGCTGTTTCCCCCTTGGAAAGCCTTGGGAATTCTGGAGCAGCAACACAAAGGTCACCAAGGCAAGTGAGAGATTCTGTCACTGCCTTCAGCTTCACCTCTATGGATTTTACAGATTTCCAGCCCCAGGGCCAAGGATTTTCTGCAGTAGCCAAGGATTGCTGAGCTCTTCATCCCCTCTGGCTCTCATTTCTGGCTGGTTTAGATGTGCAGGAAAGCAGGCACGTTGCCAGATGCCAGAGGAGGTTCTAGCACAAAGTCTGCCTTCCTGCATTACTTAATTGCATTTGTTGCATCCCTGGTATTTATGTGTTTTCTTCCTACAGGGCTGTGAGGAGGCTGTCAGTGGTGCTGTGCATTCCCAGACCTTCCATCTGATCCCAACAAGATGAGTTTTTGGAGAATTTAACTGAGGACAGGCAGTGATATTGCCAGAAATCACCATGGGATTTTCACCAGGCTCTGTTTTGGGTGATTCCCACTGCTGGGTCTGATTTGTGACCCAGCAAAATGACCATGGCAGTGTTTGCTCTTTGCTCCCTGAAATACTGTGTTTTACAGCTGAGAGGCTGCTGCTGGAGCAGTCACACCAAAATAGGGGTGTAAATCCCTTTTTTTATGCACTTCCAGTAGTAAACCCTGATATACTGCACCCCTTATCCTGAGGATGGGGAAGAACTTTTTTTGCCCTTGCTCATGATCAGCATTCCATCAGGACTGAGACTCAATAAACTGATTTTTCCCCTGCAGCCCACAGGGTCTGGCCTGGCTTACAAGTGGTTAAGCTCCTGCAGCTCAGCAGCTCATCTGTAATTAAGGGCATCTGTCAGTAAAACATCCTCCTCTCTGGGGCTGACAGGTGCTAAGGGCTGCTTGGGCTGGGGTTTATTCCCAGGGAGCTCCAAAGGCTCTGCCAGTCCCTCCTGGACACCAGGGGACCTCTGAGCCCTCCAGGCTGGTGGCCCTGGGCTGGTGGTGCAGGCTGGGGGGCTGTGCCTGTGCAGTGCAGGTTTCCAGCTGTGAAAAATAAAGTTCACTTTTCTGGTAGATTTAAAATGGTTTGATAAAAGACAGTAAGAGACAAACAATAAAGCAAAAGGTTATAACAGCAGGTGCTTGACATCAGCCAAGAGCACCCCTTCTGCTCTAGAGACAGCCCTTAAATTCATCAGCATGTTCACAGACCCATCATACATTTTCAAACTTTTCTACAAACTATTTTCTATATTCCAGGAACTGTTTTACATGTTTACTCATTGAACCTGCCTTTTTAGAGCATGAGTGTATCTTGGCTGTGGCTTTAATTTATTTTTCTTCTCAGTCTTCATGTGGGCTGTGGTCTTCAATTTCTGCAGATGGTTGGTGCTGATACTGGTATATCTGTAGCAGGTGCCTGTTGTTGGATGCTGCTGGGAATCAGGGAAAAACAGCCTTGAAGCCTTGAGTTTCTCAGATTTCACAAGGACAGGAGTTTACAACAATGATTGTGCACCTGCAGGGTGTGTGAGAGCCATGTGAGTGTCTTGTGATGTTTTGCAGAAAGTGTGTTTTCAGAGAGGTGTTGCCTTCTTGGACTGATTTTCTATTCTGTTTTTCACCTACTACCCTATATAAGTCAGTGTTTCTGTAAATAAAACTCTCTTTTGCTTTCCATTTCACAAGGAACTGTGTTGCATTATCATTTTCACTGCTCACCTGTAGCCTAAAATGCAACAGGTGTCTTCACTGAGAGTTATCCAACCAAGCAGGCAGTTCACTTACTACAAAGACACTTTATATGTTATTCCTAAAGAAAACTATATCTATCTATCTATCTATCTATCTATCTATCTATCTATCTATCTATCTATCTATCTATATCTATCTATCTGTCTGTCTATTTATATATCTATACATCTATACATCTATATATCTATCTATATATCCATATATCTATATATATCTATATATCTATACATCTATCTATATATCTTAAAAACCATTTCAACACCACACATATAGCATCCAATAATAATATTTGTGAAAATACCCTAATATGTATTTATATGCATATGTATTTATAACACAGCTGTGCACAATCCCTCTGCTTCTGGGCACTGGGATACTCAGAAATAGCAATTTATGTTTCTCAAGTGTTCCTGCACATTCCTGGAAAGGACTTTGGGCTGTGCCCACAGATCTCCCCAGGCCTGCACGGCACCAGCAGCTCCAGAACAAGCTGGGCTTTGCTCTTTGCTAAGCTAAAATGGGTCAAGGGTAATTTTGACCAATTTTGTATCTGAGGAGGGCTCCAGGGAGATGTTACAGCAGCTTAAAGAGAGGCAGCTGCATTCCAGAAATAACTCCTGTTCCCTCAGCACAGGGAACAAGCTGGGCACCCTCAGAGCAACATGTTGATTCCAGCTTTATTTTTCTTTCCCAGGACTTGAGGAAACTCCCCCTGGCTTCCAAGAAAACTTTACAAGGGTACTTTAAAGGAAGGCAGGAACTTTGGGCAGTGGTGGCCACTGGGCTGTCACAAGCAGCAGCAGGCAGGGAGAGCCTGGGGCAGCCAGTCCAAACTTCCAGGGAACTCCCTGCCTTGTAATGTTCTATTAACTCTACCAGTTTTATCTTCTGATTAATATTTTCCTTTCTAGAAGGATATAAAATAATGTCAAGTATGGCTACAGGAGTGAAACGAGTTTTTTCTTCTCCCTGCATCAGATCAAAACTGCTGCTGAGATTTTGTGGTTTTCTTATAATTCAGAGGATGCAGCTTCTGAGCTCTTGGTAAAATCATTATCAGGTTTATTCATGCAGAGTTTTAGAGTCCACCCCATTGTCTAGCCTTTTTGTGAGCTGAGGTGGCCCCTCATCCCCAGTTCAGACCTGAGCTGGGCTCCAGGGACTCTGGGCTGCTCACAAATCCTACATGATGTAACAATTTCATTTGCTGGAGATAAATACCCTGTAAATAATGCCAGCAGAGCTCGCTGTTCCTTCAGGAGGGATGTTTCCATCCATGGAAAACAAACATCTGGGCTTTGGTTTGTTGCTTTATTGCTGCCTTTTGCCTTTACAGAGCAGCAGGAGGTCACTGTCCAGGGACTCCCTTTATATGACTTTTGTACAGAAAATGCTCTTGAGCATTGCAAAGATTATCCATGAATCATGCCCATAATGCCTAATTTGCTGTACACAAACATTTCCACTTTGTAGCAATTTCCCTCATCTCTGGGTGAAAGCAAAGAACACAGTGGAAACTCTTTATTTTCCATGAAAACCAGAGGCACTGGAGCTGTCGAGTTCTGCTTTTCAGACTTCTCATCTCACAGGTAAAATTGGGACAAGTCCACAGTGTCTTCCAGGAGTCTGGATCCAAAAAGCAACCAGGAAGCATCTGATAGGAGATAAAATCTAAAACAGTGGTTGGACTCTGCAAGGATACCTAATACCAATGTGGGCAGATGAGATTTAAGTTTGTTGCAGATAAACAGGTAAATTTTAACTAACTAGGTGAATTTAGTATTGGTAACTAAAGTTTATATTGGTTCTACAAGCAGAAAGCTTCCAGAATATGGGTTTGACCAGGGCAAAAGTCAGTGCTGGAAACTGGACATCCAACTGTTGTAGATAAACACATCTGTAAGATGGGGCTTGCTGAGATAAAGAGAGCAAGAAATGCACATTTTATGCCCAGATTGTGTAATCTCATGAACTTTGAATTCTTCAGCCCTCACAGTCATCACCATCTCCCACCAGAGTATCTTTATCCTAATTTAGTCACCAAACCTGGACAAGGTGGGCTCTGTGTCAGGACCCAAGCAGACAAATTCACCAGGACATGGAAAGAAGATGAAGAAAGGTCTATTCCAGAAGAGAAGCAGAATTGTTTCAGCAGCCCAGGGAAGCTTTGTGCTGTCAGACAAAGTGTTGGTACTGGATTTGAACTCAAGAAGTATCTCATGTAGAAATTTTAGGGCAGAGCTTTCCACCTTCCTGATAATCAAGTGGTTTCTTTGAGTAGAAGCTAAATCATAGCACCTGGCTATAAACACAGATCCAAGCATGGAAAACTAATCAAAATCTGATTTCTGATTAGCCCAGCTCCCACTGAACAAAAAAAATCATTATGTCTTCGTTAGCAGTAATTTCATAATGACCCCAGACAAACTTTGCATTAGGACTTGGCCAGGAAGGCACTGCATGGAAGGGCAAAGTGTTCTATTCCTCCAGACTCCACCGGGAGAAAGTTCCTTTATTGTCCAGCCTGTTGGCAGCTGAAGCTGCCCTGCCAGGACCTAGCAAACAGATAACCATTCCCATCTCATCTAACAATTATCATTCCTCCCAGTTCTCCTCATTTTTCACAGTAGCTTTCCCAGCAGAGGTGCTCAGAAGAGCCCCCCAGCACTGCAGGACAGTGTGACAGTGACACAGCTGTGTCCTGCTCCAGGGTCTGTGGGGTGGCACAGGAGTTTGGGGGGCTGCCCTGCTGATCCTGCACAGCCACAGAGCAACTGGCAAAACCCACCTGCAGCTGGCAGAGCATTAGCACACAAATCCTGGGATGGACTCATGACCCTCGTCCAGCCAGGCCAGATCTCACTGCAAGTGTTCAGGAGAAGGATTTCCTTCTTGGCAGCGGGAAGAAAGTAATTTTCAGGAGTTTTAGGGGTAAAAACAGAGCAAGGGCAGCCTGGCAGGCACCAGGCCCTTCACTGGGGGTGCAGG
This sequence comes from Erithacus rubecula, assembly GCF_903797595.1. Classification (NCBI taxonomy): domain Eukaryota; kingdom Metazoa; phylum Chordata; class Aves; order Passeriformes; family Muscicapidae; genus Erithacus; species Erithacus rubecula. The sequence goes on along the minus strand of NC_136673.1, from coordinate 9,923,638 downwards.
TCCAGTCCTGGGGACAGGGCACAGGGTCACACCTCAGCAGTCACCATGAGAAGGGAGAGAAGAACGGGAGAAGCTCCTGGGATGGGCAGAGATCAAACAGAAGCTGGAATGTGGGGACAAGCCCAGGCTGTGGGGACAGTGCCACAAGGGCACAGGACTCAGCACAAGCTCTCCAGGTGCTCACTGGTGCCAGGGGCCTCTGCAGCAGCCTCAGCTCCATTCCAGGCCAGCTCTCAGCACTGCAAGGGTCTGCACCAAGGTTAAAACATCCAGGTATTCTGCAAGACACTGACACTGGAAAACATGGCAGAGTTTCACTCAGGAAAGCAAGGACACAACCCTTGCAGCACCAGCCAGCCTTTCACATTCACCACTCCATCACTTCTCATTACCAGAAGCATTTACTTCTCACCAAAGTGCTCCCAGCACCAGCACACATTTAAACCACATTATCTTTCAAGTCAAGGTCTGAACACAGGCTGTATCAAAGTGCTGCATTATTGCCTTCTGCCAGGCAGTCTCTCATGGCTCAGCCATGTGTTCCCAGGCTCCAAGCCCAGCTGCTCCTGGAAACCATGCTCCAAGCACATGTTCCTGCATGGGATGCTGGTTATTATTTTCAGCTGTATTTTATTGGTGCACATCCTCCCTGTGTGCCCCCAAAGGGCTGCTTTCAGCAGGGTTTGTACAAAGTTGTTTGATTGGCTTCAGGCTTCTTTGTGAGTTTATCCAATGCCAAGCTCAGGCACTGAACCCATGCCAGGTAATTCATCATTTCTCTTTAAAAGCTACAGACAGGATCCTGCTCTTAGCTTGTCAGATAAAGGCCTGAGAATTGCCTTTCAGCCCACCTAATGAGGGTTTGTGTTTTTCTACGCTTGGAAGGATGGATGGTCTTAATTTCTGGTTTCTTTCAATGAGAGCAATTTTCTTCCACAAAAAAGACCAGGAATAATAGACACAATGTGGCTTATTCTGAGTCACCCTTTAACCATTTGTACTTATATTTTCTCTTTGTGCATCTACCCTGAAACTCAGAGTCCCCTTCAGCTGCTGCTGTAGATTTTCCCCTGCCATGGGACATTTCTGTGCCTGAGGGTTTAATGCACAGACAGCATCCTCTCCTGGACTTGCTGACAGTCTCCACAAATACTTCCCTCAACTCTGAGGTGTTCCAGACAGGGCTCTTCTATTCCAGCTGTGCAGGAGTTGCCTGTTGGATGTGAGGAAGGTGAGACAAGGTGCACAAGGGATGTGCAGGGCCAGAGCTCCTCCTCCTGTGCACAGAAATCCCCAAGGGCCAGCCCAGGGCACCACGGGGGGATCTGAGGAGGAGTCTCCCATCACTCAGGCACTGCCCACACTGAACAATTCCACACGAATATTCCTGGGCATCACAGGGGTTCTCATTGGCCAAATGCTAAATCCAAAGTTCTGTTCCCTGTGATTCTTGCTCTCTCCAAATTCACCCCACTTTTGTGGCAGTTTCACCCCAGGCTGGAAGCTCAGAGTGTTCAGTCCCACAGTCCATCAGATTCAGCACCTGAAGGGCACTACAAGGGAGGATGGAGCTGCAGGGAAGGAACAGAACAGGGACTGCTAAGGAAGTATTGACCTGTGAAGAACTGGAAGGAGAAATAAATACACAGCTGATTCCAGTGGGGAGCAGTGGGCTGTAAGAGAATCCCAGACTGGTTTGGGGTGGAGCTGACCTTACAGCTCATCCAGTGCCACCCCTGCCATGGCAGGGACCCCTCCCACTGTCCCAGGTGCTCCAGCCCCAGTGTCCAGCCTGGTCTTGGGCACTGCCAGGGATCCAGGGGCAGCCACAGCTGCTCTGGGCACCCTGTGCCAGCCCTGCCCACCCTGCCAGGGAAAAATTCCTGCCCAATATCCCATCCAGCCCTGCCCTCTGGCAGTGAAACCATTCCCTGTGTCCTGTCCCTCCATATCCTTATGAAAAGTCCCTTTCCTGTTCTCTTGGAGGCCCTTCAGGAACTGAAAGGTTTCAATCAAGTCACCTTGGAGTTCTTCTCCTCTCCTCTCCTCTCCTCTCCTCTCCTCTCCTCTCCTCTCCTCTCCTCTCCTCTCCTCCTCCTCTCCTCTCCTCTCCTCTCCTCTCCTCTCCTCTCCTCTCCTCTCCTCCTCCTCTCCTCTCCTCTCCTCTCCTCTCCTCTCCTCTCCTCTCCTCTCCTCTCCTCTCCTCTCCTCTCCTCTCCTCTCCTCTCCTCCTCTCCTCTCCTCTCCCTCTCCTCTCCTCTCCTCTCCTCTCCTCTCCTCTCCTCTCCTCTCCTCTCCTCTCTCCTCTCCTCTCCTCTCCTCTCCTCTCCTCTCCTCTCCTCTCCTCTCCTCTCCTCTCCTTTTTCTCTTTTCTCTTTCCCCTTCTTCTCCTCCTCTCCAGGCTGAATAATCCTAATTCCCTCAGTATTTCTTCATATGAGAGGGGCTCCAGGTTTTGGAGCATCTTGAGACCCCTGTTCTTTCCTTTTTTGAAAAAAAAAAGTGCAATAACTATGAAGAGCCCAAATATCATCATTTCTTTGTAAACTTCTCAAGCTGCTGGGCTGGGGAAAAGGGAATCATCCATCTTGATGTCCTGACAGGGATGAGCTGAAGTAGAATAAATTCCAGCTTTGGGTTCACCTTGTGGTGGTGATTTTGTGTCTGATGGGGTTTGGTGCAGTTGGGGAAGAGAATTGAAAATCCTTGGAGCAGCACATTCCAGCAGTGCCATTTCACACCAGGATTAGGAGAAAATTATTATATGAAATGTTTGCAGAGGCAAAAGCACCCAAATTTCAGAGGCTCCATAGCTCAGGGGTTAGAGCACTGGTCTAGTAAACCAGGGGTCGTGAGTTCAAATCTCACTGGAGCCTGGGGAGGGTCTGCACCTCCTGCACAGACCTTGCTGCTTTATCTTCCTGCTTGTTCTCAAAGTGTTCCTGATGTTGTTTTTTGGGGCATCCACCCCAGCCTAAGTGACATACAATCATCCCCCAGCACCTACACCAAACAACAGGCAAAGAGCAGCAGAGAAATCAGCAGTGGTCAGAGTTGTATCCTTGGAATATTTTAATGTGCAGCAATCAGAGAAGGGGAACACCAATAATGGGATTTGGAGCTTTCTGGACCCTGAGGACTTTGGGAGGGTCACTGATGGACAAAGCTGGAATGGCTGCCAGCTATTTACAGTCAGAGCTGCTTCATCTCCTCAGACATCCGCAGGACAATCAAATTATGGCTCCAGAGCTCAGTAATTGCAGAGCTGGCTGAAAACATTATAAATATGGTTTGTGGAGGAGCAGTAGCATCAGTCATCTTCAGAACCCTGCTGGGGGGCCTGGAAAGTGATAATTTCTAAGAATAAAGTAATAGGTAGGACTTAACCTATTTTGCATCTTGAATTCCATGAATTGCTGTCCAGATTTATGAGATTTCCTCCTCTGCCATTGCACATCTGTTTTCCCTATTCATTTTCAAGTAGACTCCCTATATTGTGTCCAAATGAGCCAAACCAGTGGTGGAAAAGGTAATTTCTGAATTTCAAGAGGGTCTTTTCCAACCAGGGGAAGGAAGGCTCAAAAGTCTGAAAGACTTTTGTCTTGTGGAGGGGGACACAGGGTGACATGAGGGATATGGGGCTTTGTTTGCCTCTCCCCAGGCTGGTTCCTTCCAGCTCTGTTGTCCCAAAAAAGTGAGCTTTGGAGAGTTGATGTGTTTTCTCCCCATTGGAAGTGACCTGCAGGAATTTCCCTGCTTTCCTCTGTATATACCCCAGTAAGGACAAAGAAACAGAAACCAGCAGGGTTCCTATTAATCTGCAATTAATAAATGAGCACAAGTTATTGCTATTGTAACCCCAGGTCCTGGAAAATGGACAGATTGGTTTTACTAAAAGGGAATTTATCTCCAGGCTGTTGTGGCTCTACCTGGCTTCCCCTGACCCTCATTCCAGCTTTCTCTCTTTATTTGGCTTTTAGAGGAGACCACAGAGCAAGGCCCCAAAAGATCTTTGTGGTTCAAGTTCACTTTTGCAATCAGGCTTGTGGGTTCAGCTGAGCTGAGCCTGGTGGAGATGGAAATGATCCTCTGAAAAATTAATGTATTTCCTTTCTGTGCAAAGAGGACAAATGTTCAGGATGTGTTTTGCTGAATTCTTAATCTCTGCAGTAGCTGATATTGGTGCCAGAGCTCCTCTCCCAGTGACCCTGCTGCAATGCAGAGCACAAACTCTCTGATGCTGCTGGTGAACACCAGCCTGGACCAGAGGTGATTTTTACCAGGGGACCTTTGTATCCATCACCCATCATCTCCTTCTCTTCCAAGCTTGACTGGAGGGGGAAGGAGGGAAAAGTGGTTTATATCCCAATCCTGAAGCCCAGATAAATGTGGGAAGAAGGAGGGCAGCTGTGCACTGTCCCCAGGGCATGGGCAGGAGGCTGCCAGAGCTCCAGGAGCGTTTGGACAGTGCTGCAGGGATTGGAATTGTTGGGGGCCTGGGCAGGGACAGGGGCTGCACTCAGTGATCCCTGAGGGTCCATCCCAGCTCAGGAGATTACAGCGTTCTGTGATTCATGGTCTTTGTTACCTGTGAGATGGAAATGTTGCAGAATGTTCAGAGGTGTGGGAAGGCTGTGCAGCTCTGCCACAGGGATGGGACCAGGCTGCTCCCATGGGTTTGTGCAGGGACCAGGTTGTGATCTGCCCAAGCCACACCCAGACTGGCTTTTATTGCTTTGTTTAGGGGGATTTAAAGGTGTCTTCCTGTCTATCCATGAAAACTTGTTTTTGACACTTCAGAATATCATTTCTATTTTTTAAACCCATCCTGGACTCTGTGCATTTCTCTGGAATACTTTTATTCCTGGGTCTCCCTCCAAGGGTTCCAACAAGCTGGACAGAGAAATAATTTCTTTCCTTATAAACAACACTGAATTTTGTGGCCCAGCAGCCTTGCACCACCGAGGTGCCCCAATCCAGAGCTGCATTTCCTCCTCCTCTTCAGTCCTAGCAAAGGCCACAAATGCCTCAACTAATCCATTTCTTAAGCCATGTGGGAAACAACAAACAGTTTAATCCAGGGAGTGAAGCCTTGAGCCAGAGCCAGTGCAAATGTTCCCATGTTTAAGGAGGTTTTGGACTTAGTAATACAATTGACACTAATGTTAAAATCCAACATACACAGGGATCAAAGGGGAGCTTTGTTGCCTCAGCCACAGAAAGAATAATTAATAAAGTTGATAGGACTGCAGAATTTAGAGTGGGAAAACATCACCCAAATTTATCCATTTTCCAGCTCTCTCATAATGAATACGCTCAGCCCATTATTCCAAACAAGATACTGTGGGTTTAACAATAGTGTTTAAAAAACAAATAGGAAATGTTTCTGAAATAATAATAAAGAATATGCAATAACAGCTTCATAGTCCAGTGTACCAGGAGCAGGGAGCTGCTCAGCATCCACAGGGACATCTGTGCCCATCTTTCACCCACATCCAAGATGATTTCTCCAAAGCCTTGGTGCAAAATTTTTCCCAGGGACATTGTCATCTCCCAGCCTTTTAAGCATTGGAACAGGTTCTCCTGGGAAGTGCTGGAGTCACCATCCCTGGAAACATTCAGAAAACAAGTATATGTAGCACTTTGAAACTTTTATGGTACTTTGAGATACAGTTTAGTGGGCACAGGGGTGTTTGGCCAAAGGTTGGGCTTGATCTTGGAGGTGTTTTCCAGCCTCAATGTTTCAGGGATCACCTGGGTTCTGTGAAATCCCTACCTGAGCCCCAAGGCCTGAAAAGAGCATGAAAAAAGCCTGAAAAAGGCCTGAAAATCCAGCACTGGCAGCTGCAGGGAGAGCTGCTGGCTGCCCCAGAGCCTGAATGCAGACACTACAGCCCAATGTGAACATGGACCTGCTGCTACCCAAGACTTCCAGGGCACCTTCCAGAAGCACTGAAAATCCTGGTGGCCCATTTGACTGCCCAAGGCTTTGGAATGTGTGAGCCTCTTCAAACACAGCCCTGGCAGCCAGCAAGGCTCAGCTCTGTGCTGGACAGAGCTCAGAATGGAAAGATTATCAATTATCACCTGTCTTGGGTTGCAATTCAGGATGTAACCAACAGAATGAATTATATCACCAGCTGTTAAACCAGCTGGGGGAGTGATGCTTATCACCATGGGAGATCCTCTGCTAATGGGCCATCTTTAAACCAGCTGGGACAATCATCTTTATCTTCCCACAGCCCATCCTCCCTCCAGGAGATATCTCCTGTTCATGGCCATTGAGTCCCAGTGCATGGCTGATAAAATTCCATCATCCCACTGGGAGATGCTCCAGCCAGGGCAGGAGCCAAGCCTTTCCTACCCAGAGAAAAACTGAGATTTTGGACACCAAGGAACCTTCTTTCCACTGGATTTCAGAGGAAAACCAGACCTTTCCACATCATCCCTGCACCTTCAGAGGAAACTGCACCTTCTCCAGGAGCACTGCTCCAGCTGAACCACATCTGCCCCTGCAGGAGGATGCAGCCACCATTGAATGGGACTGTGCCACCACCCTGACTGACTGACTGTGTCAGCTTGGACTCTGACTCTGGCAGGGTTGGAATTATTCTGTGTAATACTGCATTTCTATTTTAATTTTCCTAGTAAAGAACTGTTATTCCTAATTCCAATATCTTTGCCTGAGAGCCCCTTAATTTCAAAATTATAATAATTTGGATCGAGGGGATTTGCATTGTCCATTTCAAAAGAGGCTCCTGCATTTCTTAGCAGACACCTGTCCTTCAAACCAAAACATCCCCACATCCCAAACATTGCTCCATGAGTGTTTGGAAAGGATTACACCCTGTTCAAGTAGAAAACCCCAAACTAGCAGCTTCTGTGGGGATAGGAGATCCCATAGACAGGTAAGAGTACTGGCAAAAATGCCTCAAAGCCATTGGGGCAGCACTGCAAGGCTCCTCCTTAGCACACAGTGTGCTTTGCACAACTCCCTGTTCTGGAATCCTGCAGCTCCCAGGCTCTCCCTGACTCTGCTGCTCACCCTTAACATTTCCATGGCTTGGAAAATTTCTATATCTTGTCTTTTCCACAGCAGGGCCCTCAGGGTTTAATGCTGGCATTATGATTTTCCTGGACTCCACTGGGGAGATCCCACTGACCTGCTCAGGGCAGCTGGAATATAAGTAACTATCCTCATTCCTGCAGGCCATAACTCCATAAAAAACCTGGGAAAGAACATGAGATTGTTGTAGTCGCAGCAGATTTAACCAAACTATAAAAAGCAGTTAGTGCCAATTGAAGCCAGCTTTAAAAAGCCAGCCATGCCCAGTTTCACCCAGGCACCCTGCATGGTTCCATGCAAATGGAACTGAAGGGCAGACCCAGGAATCTGCCAGGATGAATGGCACAGGAATGCCAGGTACTTAGAGGGGGATGGAAGGAGTTTATTAGAGTTTAGTCTGTCCACAGGAAGGCTAAAAGTAGACATGAGTAACTCATAGAAATACCACAGGAGTAAACAGCCAGAAGGAGAAACAACTATTTTAACTCAATTACTTGATGAGCAAGAATGAATGTTAGGCTGGAACTAAGAAAAAAAAAAAATTAAAAATCAGAGAAGTTATTTTTTCAAGAAGCCATGGAGGAGAAAACCCCTTGAGAGGTGAGAAAGGGAAACAAGAGGTTCTGGAGGAGTTGGATAGCACAGCCAGATTTTGTGAGCACAGAGCTCCTGTCCCATGTTCTGTTCAGTGACACCATGGAATCACAGAACCCTGGGATGGTTTGGGCTTGGAGGGACCTTAAATTTTATCTCATCCCACCCTCTGTCATGGGCAGGGACACCTTCCACTATCTCAGGCTGCTCCAAGCCCACCCTACCTGGCCTTGGACACCTCCAGGGTGTGAACTTGACTAAGTTCAGCCCCATCCTGTGGTGGGTGAATACCTGTGTGTATTTTGTGTATTTTTTAAAGTCCTTTAAGTAACTTGTGTCTCCAAATGCTTCTCCCATTTTCAGAAGCAGGAGGCAAAGACTTTAATTCTGCTTTCTCCTGCACCCTGGAGAGCCTGTGATGTACCTGCTGATTGCCTCAGCTCCCCCCTGGCTGGGAGGAAAGCAGTTCATTCCCTGTGCAGAGAGTCCAGTTAGAGAGCTCCTTGTTCTAATAATGGTCATCTATTTATAGCCTTTCATAATTTGTTTCATGATAAAGAGATTCTGCAAGATGGTCCTTGATTCTTGCAAGTTTGTAATGGTTTTTTCCCTTCCTGTGTTATTGAAAGTAGCTTTTGTGCTCAGCAAAATGCCTGTAATAAAGGCTATTTCATGTGTTCCGAGTAAATGACAGGGACTTTAATAGGCTTCTGAGGAAAGCTTAGAATTTCTCTTTGTTTCCCTTCAATTCTTTTCAATCTCCTGTGTCAGATGGGCCTGGCTTAGCCCAAGCCTTGCAGAGCAGGAGGCACAGAGCACAAAGCCCTCAATGCTGCTGCCCATTGCCAGCACAGCAGCTCAGCCCAGAGCCCTGGGGGTGACACTTTGCCAAAAGCACAAGGGTCAAGTCTGGAGATTGCCCTGCCTGTGGTCAATTTGCTCAATTCCACAACTTTCTCACACCAGAAATGACAATTATTTCTGGGGCCAGCTGTTCAATATTTTGGCATTGGTACAAGTGCCCTGATAAAATGTCTCTGCACCATCACAGCCACAAGCACTTCCATCCCATCATGGACTGCAGAGCACAGCAGCACCATCTGCACTCCACAAGGCCATCTCCAGATCTTCCCCATTCCCTACAGCATTTTGAACCCAGAGAACAGTTCTTGTGCCCGTGCATCTCCAGGGACAGAGCTTGTGGCCTGTCCCACCTGCAGTGCTGCTGGGGGATGTCAAAGCCCAGGGAGAAGTCCTTGTCTTGACTGTCTCTGTGTCCCAATTATCATCCCTCCACACCTTTCTGGGGGAAACAGGATGGGGAGATCCCCACCCCTGCATTCTGCCAAGCCCAGCAGATCCTCACCAAGTCCTGGGCTGGAGGTTTGCATTAGTCAGGGGTCTGCTTTGGTTCTTCCCTTCTCACCTGCTCCCAGCTGTGTCTGGATTCTCTTCAGAGCTGAAGCTTTCAGCAATTCTCCACTGGGCTCCAGTTTTGTTAACCAAGAGACTCATGGAATCTCCTCAGCAGAAAGGGACTCCCCAGGATCAGCCAGTGCAGCCCCTGTCCCTGGCCAGACCCCCAACAATCCCAGCCTGTCCATCCCTGGTGTCCAAACGCTCCTGGAGCTCTGGCAGCCTCGGGGCCGTGCCCATTCCCTGGGGAGCCTGGGCAGTGCCAGCACCTCTGGGGGAGGGAAGAGCCTTGCCCTGAGCTCCAGCCTGCGCCTGACACAGCTCCAGCCACTCTCTGGGTCCTGTCCCTGTCCCAGAGCAGAGATTGGAGCTGTCCCTTGGGAGGAGCTGCAGCCCCGGGGAGCTCTGCCCCCAGTCTGCCCCAGCTGAGCCATCCCAGTGCCCCCAGTCTTCTCCAGCTGAACCATCCTAATGCTTTCAGCAGCTTCTCACTTGTTTCCCTTCCAGACCCTTCCCCATCCCCATGTCCCTCCCCTGAACACTTTCTAGCAGCTTTAGTTCTTACACTGTGGTGCCAAAGCTGCCCCCATCACTCCTGGGGGATGTTGTTCCTGTCTGGGCAGTCCATAGCCCTGAACTCCCTCTGCCTTTCCTTTTTCCCCATTCCCAGCCTTTTTCTCCTGCCCCTTTGCTCAGACTACCCTTTGCTGAGCATTCCCAGTTGCTGACCCATCCAGGTTCCCCCTGGGATTTCTCCAGGCATCCCAGCAACAGGAGCCCTTGCTGGCTGTGCAAGGTGCACAGACTGTTCCTGCACTGCCCGTGGGATTGCCTGGGACCACGAGGAGGCATCAGTCCCCTGTTAGTCCTGCATCAGTCCCCTATTAGTCCTGCATCACTCCCCTGTTAGCCCTGCATCACTCCCTGTTAGTCCTGCATCACTCCCCTGTTAGCCCTGCATCACTGCCCTGTTAGTCCTGCATCACTCCCCTGTTAACCCTGCATCACTGCTCTGTTAGCCCTGCATTAGTCCCTGTTAGCCCTGCATCACTGCCCTGTTAGCCCTGCATTAGTCCCTGTTAGCCCTGCATCACTGCCCTGTTAGTCCTGCATCACTGCCCTGTTAGCCCTGCATCAGTCCCTGTTAGCCCTGCATCACTGCCCTGTTAGTCCTGCATCACTGCCCTGTTAGCCCTGCATCAGTCCCTGTTAGCCCTGCATCACTGCCCTGTTAGTCCTGCATCACTGCCCTGTTAGCCCTGCATCACTGCCCTGTTAGTCCTGCATCACTGCCCTGTTAGCCCTGCATCAGTCCCTGTTAGCCCTGCATCACTGCCCTGTTAGTCCTTCATCACTCCCTGTTAGCCCTGCATCACTCCCTGTTAGCCCTGCATCAGTCCCTGTTAGCCCTGCATCACTCCCTGTTAGCCCTGCATCACTCCCTGTTAGCCCTGCATCAGTCCCTGTTAGCCCTGCATCACTGCCCTGTTAGCCCTGCATCACTCCCCTGTTAACCCTGTATCACTGCCCTGTTAGCCCTGCATCACTGCCCTGTTAGCCCTGCATCACTGCCCTGTTAGCCCTGCATCAGTCCCTGTTAGCCCTGCATCACTCCCCTGTTAGCCCTGCATCACTGCCCTGTTAGTCCTGCATCAGTCCCTGTTAGTCCTGCATCAGTCCCTGTTAGCCCTGCATCACTCCCCTGTTAGCCCTGCATCACTGCCCTGTTAGCCCTGCATTAGTCCCTGTTAGCCCTGCATCACTCCCCTGTTAGCCCTGCATCACTGCCCTGTTAGCCCTGCATTAGTCCCTGTTAGCCCTGTATCACTGCCCTGTTAGCCCTGTATCACTGCCCTGTTAGCCCTGTATCACTCCCCTGTTAGCCCTGCATCACTGCCCTGTTAGCCCTGCATCACTGCCCTGTTAGTCCTGCATCAGTCCCTGTTAGCCCTGCATCACTGCCCTGTTAGCCCTGCATCAGTCCCTGTTAGCCCTGCATCAGTCCCTGTTAGTCCTTCATCACTCCCTGTTAGTCCTGCATCACTGCCCTATGAATCCTCCCTCATTCTCCCCCCAGGGCAGCAGGTGGAGGGGAAGCCTTGCCCTGCTGCCCAGCTCCAGCTGTCCCCTCTGGGCATCTCCTTCCAGGTGATCCCAGTGCCAGAGATGCAGAGCATGGGCAGCAGCACCAGGGGTGTGGAGAGCTGCAGGGTGCTCCTGGATCAGCCTTGGGCTGTGGGAGGGCAGCACCAGGATCTGCTGCAGGAGCTGGAAAACACCCAGCAAACCTGCAGAGAATCCCTCCTCTTGCAGTACAAGAGCCAGGCTGATGATGGCTCCAAAATAAACCTTCCCACAGCTTTCCTCCATGGTTGGGCTTTTTTGTAGACCCAGTTTCACAAAAGGATCTCCCACTGCCAGGGAATTCTGCTGCTTCTGCTCAGGATGAAGGTGAAGCACCCTTAGCTTTGCTTTGCTTTGCTTTGCTTTGCTTTGCTTTGCTTTGCTTTGCTTTGCTTTGCTTTATTTTGTTTTCTCAGCTGCTGTAACCAAAGTGCTTCAAGAGTTTGTGGGGGCTGGAGGGCAATTGAGTCTCAGTCTCCAGTTGGTTTCCAGCACACCCACAGCTGTAATTCCCCAGTCCATCACCAGTATCACACCTGAACAATGAATCCAGAGGATGAGTAAGGACCCTGAAATTGGCTTCCTCTCCCAATGAGCCTTGTGTTTCCTCTCTCAGGAAGGCAGAGCTGCTTAAGGTGTATGTTTGCCTGTCTCCCCCTTGTTTCTCTCTTTCTCCCTCCCCAGCAGTGGGAGCAGCAGGAGCTGGTCTGCAGGGACACAGCCCAGCCCTGAGCACACACAGGCTGCTCCCTGTGCTGGGGGTTTGCAGGAGACCCCACATATCACAGGGGCTCCATCCCAGTGCTGCCAGGGGGTGGCACATTTACTCTGGAAGAAAAGCACATCCTAGGACTGAGTCTGGTTGTGTTTGCAGGGGGAATTTTCCTAGGAACCATTCAGGAACTTCCTGACTCAGACACAATTGGCTGTGACTGTGCAGCTGCTGGGGGAAAGCAGTGGAATTATTTTGTTATTAACACTCATGTGGCCACATCAGCTCAGGATCCATCCCATGTCCTTCCCAAGGCTGAGGCCACATGTGAATGTGGAGCATTGAGAAGTTAAAGGATCAGTTTCAAGGAGTTCCTTTTCTGCCATGAAATTCATAGACTGAGCATAAACAAAAGAGGGTCAATATCCCCAAAGAGAACAGAATGAACCTTTTCAGTTGGTTTCATTGGCAATGCCCTTTTTTTTCACAGTGACTGGTTGTCTCCGTTGATTTTGGAATGGGCAGTCAGAACTGAAACAAAGCTGTTGCACTTCTCAGAGTGGGAACTGAAATGTTAGATTCTCTGCTGACTTGTGCTGGCCCCACAGTCAAATGTGATATTCCCCTTGGCTTTTCAAAGTGTTAATGAAGTCCAGAGGCGACCTTGACTCTTATTTTATATTTCATGGAACATTAATGGCAAATTCAGCCCCCTGGCCCCAGGCAGCAGATGCCAAAATGCAGCCTTGGCTCCATTTCACCCCTTCAGCAGCCCTGGGGCAGAGGCTCAGCTGGCTCAGCCCTTTCCCTGGGCTGGGGCTCTGCTCTGCTGAGTGCACACATTGTGCATCCTGAGCCTGTGCCCCAAGGCGAATTTTATCCTCATTACAGCCTTGGGTCCAGCCCTGAACCTTGTCCAGCCCCTGGATGTTGTCCAGAATCTCTCTGCACTGGAGCCATTCCTGGTTCCTTTTCCTGCTGGACACTGCCATGGTCCACAGCCCAGCTGTGGCATGCACTGGGGGATTTGGGCCTCTGAACTTGTGGGAAGCTGTTCCATGGAAATGTTGCTGGGGGTTCAGGCACAATTCCTCCTGTCCTGCTGGACACTCTCTTTTGCCTTTTCACTTTGGGACAAGGCCATGTCCTTCCTGCAAGGTGAGAGCACTGATATATTCTGATGACAAACCCTGGTTTTCAGTCCTTTCCTTTTGCTCCCACTAATTTAAGTTACACTCTGTTCTGCAGTTTCTATTTTCTCCTATACCACAGCTCTCCCTGGGGCTTTCAGAGTCATCAGAGCTTCAGAAATAGAGAATTAATCAAACACTGAGGTAGTCACTCCTACTAGAAAGTGCTGCTTTTACAATTCCCCACCTGGAGTACAAACAGCATCTCCTTGAGATTTCACAGAGGAATGCATTGGTGTTGAATGCAAAGATCAGGAGCATTTACTACATTAAACTTCAGGCAGAAATACTCATCCAATGTCTGGAACTTTGAAGGGAAATTGAGGCAACACTGAGATTTGAGTTCCCAGAAGAATTTAGGAATAGAGGCTCTGATTCAGGGGCCTGTAAAATGACTGAGGCTGTAAAATCCTGCAGGGGTCATTGGGTTATGCCCAAGACCCCCCACAGGACATGTGGGGAGGTGAAGCTGCACCAAACAGCAAGTGCAGCTTTGGGGCTGACTCAGCTTGAGCATCAGCTGGAGAAGGGAAAAGGTTTCTGAGCACTACATAAGAAAACAGCTGCCAAAGAGCTGCAACACCTGCAGAGTTTTCTCTTCATTTTCTTGATCTGTGACTCCTGAGCAGTGTCCTCACAGATCCAGTTCAGCTGGAAAGGTCTCACCTTTCTCTGCAGACCACAGGGACCTCAGGGATTTGGGATTTCAACTCTTTTTTTGGGATTTCACCTCCTGCCCCACATTCCTGGATCACAACTAAGGCTGAGCTAAAAACATCCAGGGTTTCCAGGCTGGAAGGAGTGGGCTGTGCACCTGCACTTCCCCACAGCTCCCTGGGCAGGGCTGGGATGCTGGGGGTGAGCAGCATCACAGGGCAAGCAAACACAGCAGCAGCTGGGGTTTCACAGCACAGGATGGGCCAAGCACAACTCAGAGCTGAGAGCAAGAAAACCAAAACCAAAAGTGTTTCACTGAACAAACCCAAAGCTTGGCCAGTGATGAGCATCTGTGTGTGGCAGGAGGGGTGTGGGAGCTGCAGCAGGTGCCTGAGGCAGCCACAAAACACAGAAGGTACAGCACGAGTGACCACACTGAAGTCAAAATTCAGGAATCAATTCAGTCTTTTGGAAATCCTGCCATGACAACAGTGGGATGCTCCAAGAAGCTCAGTTGTCCTCAGGCAAAGATCCACCCAATCTGTAGGTGCCTGTGAGAGGCATCCAAGTGAAGATCCTGCCTGAGGCTGTGCAGGGCACAGTGGGAGCAGGGAAAAGCAGCTCCATGTCTTCTCCAATTATTCATGGGTCCTTCCCCTGAGCATGGGGGAATGTAGCAATGAGAAACCCTAGAAGTTTGTGGCCACACAGAGCAGCTCACAGGAACTTCCTTAGGGAAGTGAGAGGTGAGTGAAAAGGGAGCCAGGAGAGGGATGAAGGAGCCCAGGAGCAGTGGGGGAGCTGGCTTTGGGTGATGCAGCTGCTGGGAGGCAGCAGGCAGGTGCCTGGCAGCCCCATTTCCTGGCACTGCAGCCTGGAAAGCCCTGTGGGAGTTTCCTGTTGCTCAGCTCTTGTGGCTGAAGCAGCACCTGCCTCCCTTCCCCACATTGTGCTGGGCAGTGGGGGCAGGATGTCACTGGCCAAGAACTCCTCAGAAAGAAAATGCCATGAGACTTCCAGCCCTTCTCCAGGCTGCTGGGCAGTGGCAAAGGCAAAGCAAAACAATGTGTGGGAAAGAATTTGCCAGGTGTATCCTGCAGGCCAAGGAAGTGCCAGAGCTGGGCAGGGGTGGCCAGACCTGGTCCCATGGAATGTGGAACACATCTGGAGGGAGCTCAGCAGCACCAAGATTTGGATCAGCTGAGAAGAGGCTGCTCTTGAGGCATGGCCAGGGAAAGGTCTGAGCAAGGTTGCAGTGCTGGAATTCCTGAGGCTGGACTGGAGCCCTGCAGAGATCCTTCAGAGGTGCTGCGAGTCCCTGGAGCAGAGCACCAGGAATGCCCAGCCTGTTTGCAATGCTGTGACAGTGACCCACTGTCCACACATGGTGGATACACTCCAGGATTCCAGTGTACAAACAGCACTGGGTTATTACTACATCACCTTACAGACCACCCACATGTCCTATTTAATTTTCTCTTTCATTTCAGAACCAGGTCACTTCCACACCCATCCTCCCCTGAACTCCAGAGTTCTCACTCCTGGGATCCCACAGCATCTTCAGCAGCTCCTGCTCCTGGGGTTTGGCTGAACCCACCCCTGTCCCCTTCACCTCTATTTTTTTGGTCGTTTTTCTTCCCCTCTCCCTCCCTGCAGCCAAGGGAGCAGCTGCTGTGGATGCTGCAGAAGGCAGCAGCTTCCCATCAGCTCTGACAGGAGCAGCAGGGCCCTGCTCCAGTTCCACCAGCAGATCCTTCCCCATGTCCCTGGCTGGAGGGATCCCCATCCAGGCACCAGGGAATGCAGCCAACAGCTGCAGACAGGTCACTGGGAGGACACCCGGGCTCTGGGGCAGCCCAAGCACACGATCAGGGACAAGCAGGATTAGTGTCCTGTGACATCCCAGCTGCTGGTTTTGGGCACCCACACAAACAGCTTTGTTCCCTGCACTGGAGCCAGCCCTGCCCCTTCCTGTCCCATCAATGCAGCACTGGGAGCCATTGCAGGCAGGACAGGGAACAGCCCAGGCAGGAGGGGAGATGGAGCAGTGTCCATCCTCCTGCAGCTCAGCCTCCCTTGTAGGACCACCTGTCCCAATCATGCCTGGGCACACCTGGCTGCTCTGGGATGGTGCTTCCATCTCCCTGGAAAGCCTTGGGGTAGCTGTGTTCCCTCTGCATGTCATTGGGAGGGAATTTCTCCTCTGATTCATTGCACTTGGCTTTGCAGGAGAACATCACAATCCTGCATGGCTGTGACAGGGCATGAAGGGTGGGAAGTGTCCCCATAGGATGATGAAGAGGGAGACAGGAGGAGGAAGAAACTGCAGAATACATCCATGAAAACCACTAAATATCCTCTTGCCCCTTGTTCAGCTGGAAGCTCATGGCAGTGAGGGATGTGAATGTGATGGGCCACACTGTGATGGCACCTGGCTGGCACTGGGGTGGGCCACCAGGTACAGCAAGAGGGTTCCCAGGGAGCCCAGCACAAGGAGGAGCCCACATTCCAGTGCTCTGAGAGTGTCCCTACCTGGAGAACCACCTGCCTTGGCCTCTGGCTGTGCTTTGTCTAATGCAGCACAAGGTGCCACTGATCTTCTTGGGGGTAGTGACATAGTGCCAGCTTCTGCTCAAGTTTGTGTCCAGCAGGACCCCCAGGTCCTATTCTGCAAATCCTACTCAGCTGGGAAAGGAATAACAGGGAGAGAGAGTGGCCAGGTGCACAGATCCTTCTCTGAGAATAAATGGGATTTTGGTGCCTCTTCAGAGAGTGGTGTCAGGGAAGAACTGTGTGAGTTTGTCCAGTGCTGCTGCAAGAGCAGCTTTGGAATCGTGGAATCAGAGACTGGGTTGGGTTGAAAAGGTCCCTCAAAGCCCATCCAGTGCCACCCCTGCCATGGGCAGGGACCCCTCTCACTGTCCCAGGCTGCTCCAGCCCCAGTGTCCAGCCGGGCCTTGGGCACTGCCAGGGATCCAGGGGCAGCCACAGCTGCTCTGGGCACCCTGTGCCAGCCCTGCCCACCCTGCCAGGGAGCAATTCCCACCCAATATCCCATCCAGCCCTGCCTCCTTATCCTGTCATTCCATTCCCCTGTCCCAAGTTCCCCCCCAGCTCCCCTGGAGCCCCTTCTAGTTTTAGAAGGGACTTTAGGCTTTCCCCAAGCCCTCTCTTCTCCAGGTTGAACAATCCCAATTCCCTCAGTCCTTCCTCCTGGGAGAGGTTCTCCATCCCTTTCATCATCCATGATCTCCTCTGGACTCATTCCAACAGCTCTATGTCCTTCCTGTGCTGGGGACCCCAGAGCCGGACACAGCTCTCCAGGAACTGTGAGGGAAAGGAAGAGCTTTGAGCAATTCCAGAGAAGAGGCAGAAACACAAAAAGAGCAAATGGACTTGGACCAGCTTTTCCTATATAGACTCATTTGTTACGGAAGTACCCGAAATGTTGGAAGCTGGAAAGCTTCAACAAGCAAAAGCTGCTGCCAAGGCTTATGTTTTCCTGCAATGTTTGACCTTTAGCTCCAGAAGTCACAGAATTACATAAGATCCCTCGCTTTTGCTAAATAAAAATATTGTCATAACAGAGAAAGAGCCTTTCACAGAAAAATAAAACATAAGCAAGGACCTGAAAACATGGAAATGGGAAAGGAAAGAAAACCCCAGGGTCTGTTCCCTGAAAAACAACACCCTGTTAAAGCCAAATTTGTGATCTGGGTGAATGTGTCACGGGTTTGGATCATGTCATGGTTGGCACAGGGGATACCAGCAGCCCTGGGAGCTCCACACTTTAATCTTGAAGTTCAGTCTGTGAAATAAACAAATTTTTGCTCAATTTCCTCTCTCTTTTATATCTTCAAAAGTGTCCAAGGCCAGGGCTCAGAGCAGCCTGGTCTAGGGGAACTTGTGTGCCCATGGCACTGGATGAGCTTTAGGGTCCCTTCCAGTCCAAACCAGTCTGTGATTCTATGATTTTATAATCACTGCATTAAATAAAACCTCAGAATGCCTAGGGGGGAATATTCTATATCCTCCCTTCTTTATGAGAAATGAGAGCGAGCCAAATAAATTATACCTGCAGCTAAAAAATGATTTCAACTAATTGTAGAATGTAATCTTTTCTTTTTTTTTTTTTCTTTTTTTTTTCTTTTTTTTTTTTTCTATCCCTCTCAAAAAAATCAGGTCACCAGCAAATGACAGCTCCAATTTTTCTCTTTGTAATCACATTCCCAGCAGCTCTGGGGGGGATGAGGAGCAGCAGGACCCACCCAACCCAGCTCAGCTCCTGGGGCTCCCCAGCCAACACCCCAGGCTGGGGAGGCAGGAGAGAGGGAAAATGGGATTTTAGCAAAAGGCGGCACATTCATGCACTGGAAAGGCCCCAGTGAGGTGCTGAGGGTGATGATCCCAGCGTTTGGATCTGGTGGGCTGTTGTTGGATACTGGGAAAAAGCAGCCTTTGTCAGGCTGCTCAAGGACAAGAAACTATAACAATGATGTTATACCTGATGTTTTGCTACCTGATGTTTTGCAGAAAGCATGTTTTCAAAGAGGTGTTGACTTCTTGGACCAATGAGTCTTTTCTATTCTGTTTTACATGAACTACCCTATATAAGTGCAGTGTTTCTTTAAATAAAGTTCTCCTTTTGCTCCTCCATTACACAAAGAAGGAACTTTGTGGCATTATCCTTTCCACTGTTCCTGTAGCCAAAATGCAACACCGGGCTGTAATTCAGGAAAGTGCTGGAATTTACCTCCTTCAAAACTGACAGAAATTCAACAGTCTAAAGAGAATTCCACTGCTCTGCAGTGCTGCTGCCCAGGCTGGAGCCCCAGCTCTGCATTCCCTGTGCTCCCATCCCACTGGGAACCCCTTGGAGGCTGGGCTGGGGCAGGGGGAGGCACAGCAGGGACCCTCGGGCATGGCCAAGGCACAGTGTCCTGGTTTGGAGGAAGGTGTCTTCCAATAAAGGCAGGAGATTCTTTTTGAAATGCAGAATGTAAACCCCCTCCTCCAAATTGTTATTATAATAATTTTGAAATTAAGGGGCTCTCAGGCAAAGAGATGGGAATTAGGAATAACAGTTCTTTACTAGGACAATTAAAATAGAAATGCAGTATTACAAAGAACAATCCCAGCCCTGCCAGAGTCAGAATCCAAGCTGACACAGTCAGTCAGTCAGGGTGGTGGCAGCAGTCCCATTCAATGGTGGCTGCATTCTCCTGCAGGGGCAGATGTGGTTCAGCTGGAGCAGTGCTCCTGGAGAAGGTGCAGTTTCCTCTGAAGGTGCAGGGATGATGTGGAAAGGTCTGGCTTTCCTCTGGAATCCAGTGGAAAGAAGGTGCCTTGGTGTCCAAAATCTCAGTTTTTCTCTGGGTAGGAAAGGCTTGGCTCCTGCCCTGGCTGGAGCATCTCCCAGTGGGATGATGGAATTTTATCAGCCATGCCCTGGGACTCAATGGCCATGAACAGGAGATATCTCCTGGAGGGAGGATGGGCTGTGGGAAGATAAAGATGATTGCCCAGCTGGTTTAAAGATGGCCCATTAGCAGAGAATATGTGCCAGGAGATCAGGGGCACTGCCCCAGCTGGTTTAACAGATGGGGACAGAATCCTCATTTCTGGCCACATCAGCCCAGCACACAGCTAATGAACCATCACAGGCTGATGAGTCCTCCAGCCACAGCTGCAGGAGCCATGAGAAGCTCCAAACCAGACCCATTCTGCCAACTAAAGATATTTCTGCAGCTCCAGCACTGGCCTGGGTCCCACAGCCTGTGGGGATCCCCTCCACCTCCCCTCCCTGCACAAGCACTTGGGACCCCAAAGCCAATGTGAAGCTCTTCACGTCTTTCCCTTGCCAGTGTGCAACATCCAGCTGGGAAAAAAATTATTTCTCCTTTGCTATTTTCCTTTTATTTAGTGAATTGCACATCAGGTAGGGGGATTACAGTTGGAATTAATCTTGGTTAGGATAACGACGAGTTTAGGACTGAGCTTTAATTAGAAATGGGTTACTTTGGAGGTTAAAATATACAATTAGGTTTTTCTTTGTGTCTGTAGGTTTAGATAAGTTTTAGGGTTATATCTATGGGGATGATTAAACTCGAGGACTTAGATTTTAAATTTCAAGAGATAATTGCCTTTGGGCTGGAATTAAATTTGAAATAATTTGAAGGATTAGGCTGGTATTAAGGTTAGATATGATTAACCATTGCATTATAGTAGATTACTGTTAAATAGAATCTCAGGCTGATTTAGGAGTTCAGTTTGAATCTAATTATAATTAGGGCTATTATTTGACATAGACACTGATTCCTGATCAGGGGAGAGATGAGAATTTGCATCAGGGTCTCTCTGCAGCTGCATTTCCAGTTGATGCCCCTGATTTGGGACTCCCCATGAGGGGTGAAAGCAGAAATTTCTGTGACCCAGCAACCCCCAAATCCCTGATGCCACCAAGAGCAGCTCGGAGCTGTGCTGGCTGTAAGATTGCTTTGTTTGCAATCACTATTTCTGTTTTATGAGCACAGGAAGGATAAACAGAGTAGGGTTTTGTTTATAGCACGTTGACACTTTCCCAGGTTTCCAGTCATTCAAAGCAAGGCAGGGAAAGATCTGATCATTTAAATCTATTTTCCATTCTCTGCCTTAGCCTTTATGAATAAAACCAAAGATTGTTTTTAGAAATAACACTCCTCCATATATAAATCCAACTTTTCTGTGTAAAAAAAAACCCTCTTGATGTTTAGTCAGTGCTGTTTTATTCAGTTGCAGTAAAAGCAAGGAAGAGAAGCCTCAGTCGGCTGTTTATTACCAGGGATGTTATTTTTTGTACTTTACAGGATGCATTTTCTGTCAGAATTTGTAAAATATTAATCAAACAAACAGAAAACAGTACAGAAACTACAACTTGAAATGAAGATGATTTCACAGCAACACTAAATCCATAATGGCACATTCCCCATCTTTTTTCTGTCAGCTATGCCACCTAAATGCTTCATTTACAGGAGGTTTGCTTTTGTTTTGGTATTTCTTGACATTTTATTGTCTCGGTTTCATTGAAATGAGAACAAAGCAGAGAAACTCTCTGTGAATAACAATGTTAAGAAGCAATTAGCCAGTAGAAATCAAAACACACGGTGCTGCCATCAGAGTGACAATGCAGCTCAGGAGAGAAGAGCTGCACTCCAGTGGGGGCTGTTCAAACCCTGCATCCCCTGTCCTGCTAGATCCACCCCACACACCAGGTTCCTGGAGCACAGGGAAGTTGGGTTCTGGTCCCATCTCCTCCCAGGCTGCTCATCCAGGGCACACCTGGGGTCACCTGAGGCTGAGGGACACGGACCCAGCTGGGAAAGTTGGGTTCTCCTCAGGCAAGGTGGATCCTCCTCTCCTGTTCTGGACACTCTGGAGGCCAGGATGAGCCTTTGTCCCAGTGAGGGGGGGCTGCAACAAAACTTTCGGGTTCAGAGTATTGAGGGGTCAAGTGGCAAAAATAAAGGAGTGACAACAATGGAGTTGGCAAAAAACTAAAGAACTTTAACGGGAAATAAAACGGAGACAATGCCCAGAAACTAAATGCTTTATGGGGACAAATTCCAAAAACCTGAAACAAAGGAGGTGTGACAACAGACACAGTGCAGGGAGAACTTTCTTGAACTGTGGCCATATAAGGGGAATGAATAACCAATAGGGGAACAGGACTTGGACTAATTAACATAACAACACTAAGGACTGTGGGAAGAACACTTCTGTTCACCCTAAACGGTCAAATATTTCCTAAGGCTTGAATAAAATGCCTATTGGTACTTTATTCTCTTTCCTTTCATGAAATCTGACTGACTCTGTGTCCCAGCCAGGTTGACTCCCACAAGCCTTGGGAGCTGCAATCTCATGACAAAGGAGCTTTGCAATCCTAATTCCCATGACCAAGATTCCAATGTTTTCCACTCAGCAGTTTTTGCCATTAAATATTTCATACATTGTGATTTTTTATTTTATTTTATTTAAGGAATGTGGGGTTGTCATAGCAAATCCCATCCAACATTCTGATTTTGGGGGAGGATTTCCAAACCTTTGCTGAGTACTGAACGCACCTCTGCATTATATTGAATTTTGGGAATATTTGTTATGTTTCTGCTTCTGCAGGGGTTTCCTGTCTTTAGTATATAAAGTAACACTTCTTCATTAAGGTTTTCAAGATCTCCATGAATACTCCCTCTGATATTTGCTAAAAGAGCCTCAACAACTTCTGCATTTTACGTTTTTCAGAAAGAAATAGATTTGGATTGACGTCACAGACCATATTTGGGCTTCATTAAAAGCTGGAGCTTGTCTGACAGATGCTTTTTATAGATTAAAAATATTTGTGGTATAAGGATGTATTTATATGGTCTTCAAGAAATTTTGGCAGATCGTTGTACCAAAAACAATGGCTGCATTTTTTTCTTGCTAATTCAGATCAATTTTACCCAGCTGGTGCTGCTGCCCTGACTCCTCTTCATTTGTGGGTTTTGATCTTGCACACAATCATTGCACTTCATCAGAGGCTCCACTTTGTATGTCAGGATCAGCTTTAGTCCAAAAGCATCCACATTTCCCTTGCTTTAGGTACTCAAGTGTAGAACTTTGGTCCTCCTATGGGACTATTCTTGCACCGGGATTTTCAGCACCTCCAGTCTGAAAAATCCATCAGGAACTCAATTTCTTGGTGGCCCTTGCCCTGATTTCTGCCCTGGCATCTCCTGCTGGTTCACACAAATGGGATGGAGGAGACAGGAGGGTAGGGAAGTGCTTGGAAATCACCCCCAGGTTTTATTCTTTGTCTTTAATCTAGATCTCTGGTGAATTGTATCAAAGCCATTTTGACATTTTAAAATGTGCACTTTTCTTTGACCAGTGGTGATGAGGTTTTACCCTAAAAATCTACTGGGGTGACCAAAAACACCAATGTGGCATTCCTCCACTGTCCCCTCAGGAAACTGCCACTGCCATGGCTGTGCTGGTGTTTGCTCCCTTCTCAGCTCCTGGTTTTACAGATTCTGAACTGTAAATACATACATGTTTGTTTGTTTGTGTTTACATTTATATATTTTACATTTTATGTAAGTAAATAAATATGTATTTATATATGCATGTATCTGTGTGTATATAGATATATATATTTTTTTATACATATGTATTTATATATTTGTAAAAGAAGATAAGACAGCAGCTGAGCAGTGACATGGATGGCCAAGAAGTGGGATGGGATGGGATGGGATGGGATGGGATGGGATGGGATGGGATGGGATGGGATGGGATGGGATGGGATGGGGTGGGGTGGGATGGGCCAAAAACTTCTGGTAGGGAATAAAAGGTGAAAAAATCAGAAATGGTGGGAAAGGCAGGAAATGGGTTGGGTAGAACTGAGTCAAGTAGAAAACAAAGATGGGCAGAGCTGAGTCTGCCCTAAACCCCTTTATGAGGATTGACTCTGGCCTGAATGGCCTGAAGGGTCTTTTCCAGCTGAGCCTTTGAGGCTCCACAAGACTGCTGGAGTCACTTGACGTAATCTGTTGGAACAAGAGACATTCCAGAAATAGTTTTCCAAAAGAAAAATACTGAGTTAATGCAACTTTTTCTTAACTCAGTGATGCAGCCGGGGGAGAATTTTCAGAGCAGCCCCAGGGGGAGCATCATTAACATCAGGCTAGTTTGTTGCCACACAAAGTTTTTCCTGCTTCTATTTCTGGTCTTTACTCCAAGTGGAATCCATTCCTGAGGGGGGGAAAGGCAAGATTGTGTTTGTTTTGTGTAAAAAGCAATCTTTTTTTACTTTACAAAAACAGCCCACTGGAACAGGATGGGGTCATTTCTGACATTTTTTTCTTGGTACTGTTTAACATTTGATCCCGTTCCTTCACAGGGCAGAGATGTGCAGGACTGAGGGAGAGGTGAGGTGGATTTTACCCTATGGTCCCTATCCTGGTGGCAATTCCTGCCACAGAGTTCAGGTCCAGAGTGAAAAGCTGTCATTTTTCATTTTTCAGGGATGAGCCACCACCCCAGGAGCACAAGGGAATCCCCAGCCCTGTTTTCTTTCTCCAAGCCCTCTGTTTTCTGAGAACTCACACATCACTACCCAGCAGCTCTTTGGGGATGAAACTGACTTTTTTTACTGTCAGCTGGATGCTTTTACACAAATTTGAGGGTTTCTGTGCCCTTCTGGTCCAACAAGGACTTGTGCAGAGTTTAGTGTGGGTGAAAATATCCTGGAGATGGGAGAATGGGCTTTTTGGCTCTGTTTCCACCAGCCAGGGTTTCTCATCCCAGGAGAGCTGTGCCCAAACTCTGTGCCCTCCCCTCCTCTCCTCTAACAGATTTTCTTCTCACCAGTCTCAGAGGGCTCCTAGAAATTTTTAGAGGACATTTTTCCCCAGGCTTCTCTGAAGGGGAAGCAGGCCACTCCTGAAATAGAGGTGACCTGGGTGGGAAATTAGTGTGGGGCTCCTGGTATTCCCAGAGTAGGAGACCAGGGCTGGCCTTTGTCCAGCACTGATCCCCAGGATCAGAAATGCACTGGCCAGTTGTGAGGACTCGTGGATAAAAATGCCAAGAGCAGGGAAATCCAGAGTGACCCTTTAGTGCAATAACCTTGTAGCATCCTTGTAGACCTGCCACGGGTCTTGCTGCTGATTCCTCATGTGGGAAGCTGATCCAGGAAGGGAAGAGAAAGCAGAAAACCCACAGATGTCACTTTCCTAGCTCAGAGAATCCCGGAGTCAAATAATCCCAGAATTGCAGAATCCCAGACTGGTTTGGGTTGGAAGGGACCTTAAAGTCCATCCCAGTGCCACCCCTGCCATGGCAGGGACCCCTCCCACTGTCCCAGGTGCTCCAGCCCCAGTGTCCAGCCTGGCCTTGGGCACTGCCAGGGATCCAGGGGCAGCCACAGCTGCTCTGGGCACCCTGTGCCAGCCCTGCCCACCCTGCCAGGGAACAATTCCTGCCCAAGATCCCATCTAATCCTACATTCTGCACCTGGCAGGTGCAGCCCTGTCCTGAAATTCTGAGCAGCATGGAGATGTCTCCTATCATTTCTGGAGGACCAGGAGCAGCATGGATGCTGGCAGGAATCCTGCCAGGGTGGGAGAAGCCTGGTGGGAGAGTGGGAGGAAGGAAGGGGTAACAGTGTGAGACCTCCAGAGTCAGGACAAGCTGAATAAAGAGAATGTTTTCCAATTTCAACTTCCAAGTCAGGATGTTCCTGATTTACTTTGGCCAGAAACAGGGTGAACAAAAAAAGATTCACTCTGACCTTGATTTTTTTCCCTTTTCTTGTTTCCTATGCCTTTCCTAAGGTCATTGGCCATTCTGGGCAGCAACAGTTCTGGTTTTATGTGACTCCAGTCTGTCAGGGGATTTTCCACCAAGCAGTGAAAGGCTCAGCCCTGCCTTGGGAGTAGGGACTGGGAAGGAGTGTTGAAAAGCACCTCAGTACCTGCAGGTGGAAACTCCCTGTGTTATAAAAACCCAGACCTGAATAAAGCAGCTTGGGCTGCCTGGTCCTCCAGCAGACCCAGGGAGCTCCTCAGTGCCAGGTTTGCTGTTAATGAGGGTGCAGACACAGAGCTGCTCCTCAGCTGCTCTGAAAAGCCTCAGCCTGGGGATTTGGGGCTGTGCTGTCCCTCATCCCCTCCTGTCAGCACCCAGCAGGTCCCAGGTGGCCTTGAGCCCTGGTTTGAAGGACAGGTGTCTGCCAATGAAGGCAGGAGATTCTCTTTGAAATGCAGAATGTAAACCCCCTCCCTCCAAATTGTTATAATTTTGAAATTAAGGGGCTCTCAGGCAAAGAGATGGGAATTAGGAATAACAGTTCTTTACTAGGAAAATTAAAATAGAAATACAGTATTACACAGAACAATCCCAAACCCTGCCAGAGTCAGAATCCAAGCTGACACAGTCAGTCAGTCAGGGTGGTGGCACAGTCCCATTCAATGGTGGCTGCATCCTCCTGCAGCGGCAGATGTGGCTCAGCTGGAGCAGTGCTCCTGGAGAAGGTGCAGTTTCCTCTGAAGGTGCAGGGATGATGTGGAAAGGTCTGGTTTTCCTCTGGAATCCAGTGGAAAGAAGGTTCCTTGGTGTCCAAAATCTCAGTTTTTCTCTGGGTAGGAAAGGCTTGGCTCCTGCCCTGGCTGGAGCATCTCCCAGTGGGATGATGGAATTTTATCAGCCATGCCCTGGGACTCAATGGCCATGAACAGGAGATATCTCCTGGAGGGAGGATGGGCTGTGGGAAGATAAAGATGATTGTCCCAGCTGGTTTAAAGATGGCCCATTAGCAGAGAATATGTGCCAGGAGATCAGGGGCATCGCCCCAGCTGGTTTAACAGATGGGGACTGAATACACATTGCTGGCACATCCTGTATTGCAGCCCAAGACATCTGGCCAGGCTCCTGCTCCTCTGCAGGCTCTGGGAAAGCTCTCCCACCATCAAGCACCAGTAGCTGCTGACAGCTCAGGGAGGAGTCCCTTTTACACCCCCAGCCCCAAGCTGAAGGCACTTCCCAGGCTGGGAGCAGCTCTGGCAGCTCCCTCTGGGGTATCAGAGCTCCTGGTGCTCTCCAGAGGGGTGCAGGAACCAGGCAAGAGCCCCCAAAGGGCTTTCTGCCATCTGCCCAAAGTCACTGAACTTTGCTTTATGTCTGAGTCCTCAAATGGCAAAAAAGAAAACAACATGGCCAAGGAGTGAAATAAAACATGGATTAAAATTAAAAACAGAGCTGGAGCTTGGCTCTGATCCCAAAGAGGGGTGTAAGGTCCTGGTTTCTCCAGGTTAGCTGGATCTAGAACTCCAACTATTTTCTTCTTCCCTGCTCTAGAAATTGTAGTTTATTTATATTGTAATTACCCACTAGAAAAGTGGGCAATCAAATTACTAATGGAGAATTTTCTCCCCTCAGAGCAATATTTTTATCCCAAAACATTTTGCTGATAGTTTGCTATTTTCATGCTCCCAAAAAAATAAAAACTGAATGGGGGCCCAAACATGAGTGTTTATCCTCATAATAAATCCTGAACTCAGCACTGAACAGGCTGCCTTGCCTTGCCTTCAGAACATTTATTCCTCTGCAGGCTTGGTTACATTTCATGCCTGGCTGCAGCAGTGATAGTGTGGCTGTTTGTGCCCATCAGCACAGCTGGACTCCCACTCCTTTGGACTGTAAATACCTGCTAAAAGAACATCTGCCACGTGGAAACCCCAGCATCATAAACAGGAGGAGGGGAAGCTTGGGAGACTGGTGAGGCTGTGAGGAAAAATTGGGAGTCTAAAGGCACTGAGGAATTTAATGGAAAGGTGGAGCATCAAGGTGGGTGGAGGTTGGGCACTTTCAAAGGGTGGAGATGCCACCTCTAGAGGCTCAGGTGGAACTAGAGCAGATAAAATGTGTTATTTGAAGCTGGAAGGAAGCTGTGACCTCGTTGTCATTCCTGACACTTGGTGGATGAGTCCCAGAGCTGGAGTGAGGCCACTGATGGAAATATTTAAGGCCAGTTTGGATGGAGGCTCTGAGCAACCTGATCCAGTTAAAGATGTCCCTGCTCACTGCAGGGGGGTTGGGCTTGATGGCCTTTAAATTCCAACCCAAACTTTTCTGTGATTCACCAAGATTTCAACATTTCCTTTTCAGCCATGCACGGGGAATGAATTTCTGTTTGTTCTCCCTCATAAGTTTGTTTGCCAAGAAATTATCTCATGTATTGATCAAATTCCTGACTGTGACACTGAGGATTACCAAATTCCCAGTTTTCTGCACCTGTAATTTCCTCTGGGAAGAAGTTTGTTTAATGTATGGGTCAGCACCTTGCTCAAGGCCTGACCCACAGAGAGCACCTTCTTTGGAAATGTCTGGGAATCAGGCAACAAACATTTTGGAGAATCCCTGCCCTGGATGGGGCCAGGCAGTGTCACAAATGGGAATCTGTGGGTCAGCACTTTGAATTTCACTTTCTGTAGACACTTTGATTTAGGGAAACTCAGAGAAAATATTTGCTTTAACTTTCCACTGGTCAATATTTACTTATTCTGTAAATGAAGGCTGATGTTCATTGGAGCAGAAGCCTGCACTTGTTGGAAAAACAGGGATTCTCCTCCCAAACAGGTGTCCACAGGAGCAGGAGGCAGAACAGCCAATGCAGCAACATCTGGGCTGCCTTCAACATCTGGGTTGGCAAAGCAGAGGAGACTCCAAAAAAACAGAGCTTCAAACACAGGTGAGCAAAACTGCAGCACCTTTGTCACTGCTGGAATTGTGAAATGGGGAATGTTCCTCTGCACCTTCCCAGCCTTTGCCAGGCTGCAGCTGAGAGAGGTAAAAGTGTCCTTTGTCCCCTGGTGAGGGCGTCACCCTCCCCAGGACCCACTCTGGCTCGGGGGATGGTGTCTCCTGTGGCCTGTGCTGCCCTTGCTGTGATCTGGTGGTTTCATCTCCCTTTCCATCTCTCTTTGATACCCAGGAGCTGCCCCAGCAATGGGCAGCACAGGAGGAGCCCCTGGATATTCCCAGCCCCTCCTGCTCAGGGCTCCAGAAAGCTCAGCCATGGTTTGCCCTGAGGAGCTGATCCAGCTGTGCATTGTCCCTTCCTTTGTGCCATGTGAGTGTCACTGGCTGCCACATGGACCCAGAGATCCAACCCCACCCAAGGGCTGTTCCCACTCCTCCCATTCCTCCATTCCTGACCTCCTCACCACATGTCTTTGGCTTTGGGAGAGGACTGAAGCAGCCCCTGTGCAGACCAGTCTGCAAAATGCTGCATCAATATCCAGACCTGTGCCAACACCTTCAGAGGAATTGGCCCAGATCCTGGGGGGTCTGAGCTCCCAGCCCCATACAGAAGGGCTGCTGAGGACAGCTCTGCAATCCAGAGATGCTCCTGGAATGGGGAATGTTTAATCCCTGTTCCCAGCAGGTGCAGCAGCACTAGGCCCAGTGGGGCTGAAGCACTGGTGCCTCACAGGAGTCCCAGTGCAGACCAAAACACCCTCTGAGAGCTGCCCAGCACTGCCTCCCTGATGTGCTGCTGCAAACCCCCAAAATTCAGCATCAGCTCTGTCTCCAGGACACTTCCATGGGCCAGAGGATTCCTTAAATAAACAAAGGGCGGCTGGTTTTCCAATAAATCCTTCAGGAGCCAGGAGGAATTTGATTCCAAACCTCATTTATAAACCCTGTGCTGAAGCCTATTAAACCAAACCAGCCCTGGCTGTGTCAAATAATTATTTTAAGGAGATTTGTTACAGTCTGGAGCAGAGGCTGCAGCCTCCAGCTGCGTTATTGGGATATTTAATCCATTCTTGTGAGGAGCAGAGCACAGAAAAAAGCACACAGAGACAAGAGCTGGACTGGTGCCAGTGCCAGAGGACTGGAGAGCTTCACTAAGGACTTCATTTGCTCTCTTGGGAGTGGGGATGGCTCTCAGGAAGGCATCCAGGGCTCTCTGGATTACAAGGAGAGGAGCTCTGCTCACTCTTGAGTAGCAACAACCCAAGGTACAGACAAATTTGGGGAATTACAGCTTTAACTGCACCAAAAAACTGGGAATATGGAATACCCTGCTGCTCATGGATGCTCCTTTAGGAGGGACAAAGGCAGTGGGATAAATTCTTCCCTCTCAGTGTGAAGCTAGAGCTGTTTCCTGTCCAAGCCTGGGGTTTCTGGCTGGACCCTTCCCAGGCTCTACACTTTACTCTGGGCCCAGGGACCTGCTTGGGTCACCACTGAACCCACCACCCCACACCTGCTCCCAACTTCTTCCCTTTTTATGATCATTTTCTCTCTTCCTCTCCCCTCCCCATCACCTCAGTGCTTCCAAACACTATTTCAAAATGGCATTTGAGACCTTCAGTCTCCCTCTCCAGAGGACTCTGAGCAGGGGGGGTGCTGCCCTCCTGCTCTTTGGGGTCTCCAGCTTGGCTGCAGCCAGGGCAGGAAAAATCCCCATCACAGGAAATCCCCATCACAGGAAATCCCCACCACAGTGCATTTGGTCTCTGCCCTGATGCCTTCCTGTGGGGGTGCTGATGGGGGGACCTGTGTGATCCCTCTCCTGCAGGCACAGAGGAGCCATGGAGGAGTCACAGAGGGTTTCTGGTGTTCCCCAGGTGTTATTCCCAGCCCCAGCTCTCCCCAGGCTAGAGCAAGGATGGGCACAAACATCCCCATTGTGTTCCCAGTGCAGAACTTGGCCCTGGGCTGCTGCTCTGAGTCTGTGATGAGCACTGGGGCGCTGGGACCCTCCTGGGCAGTGTTGCACAGGAGGTTTTGGGGTGTCCAGTGACTAAAACCTTACAAAATCCCCAGGGAGCAAAGCCCTGGCTCTGCCTGGCAGGGCAGATTTGCTCTGACAATGGGAGGAACCACTGCCAGCACTTGTTGCTCATTCCTGCAGCATCCAGGCATCCCCAGGAGCTGCTCCCTGCCATCAGCACCACAGCACATCCCAGAGCCCCCAGGAGCCAATGAGCAGTGCCTGTGTTTGAAAACAAAGGACAAAATTGGTACCATTAAAGATAAACGCAGCTGGGAGTGGGATAAAAATCTTCACACAGTGAGAAAGTGGGAAAGTGAGCAGGGAAAAAGTCACGAGGAAAGCTGAGGATTCCCAGATGGAGAACACATGGGCAGCTGAGAGAGCTGAGGCAGAGAGATAAAAGCAAGGCTCTGGGTGTGCTGCTGGTGCTGGGGGTACCAGAAATGCAGGTGCTGAAAATCAGGGAGCCAAGTCCCAGCGCAGTCCCTGGGGTGGCTGCAGTGAGGGGAGCCCTGCGGGCCTCCAGATGTGCCCCCTGGAGTCACTGAGCTGCCCAGAATTGCAGAGCTGCTGTCTCTCATTGGTTTGGCACCAGTGTTAGGTTGGATGCTCCTGTTGGATGCTGGAGGCTTCAGTGCTGGGGTAACACCCAGGTACCAAAGCAGAATCTGGGCTGTGGAATGGGAAGTTGCATCCAACAGGATGGAGATTGAAATTCCAGCTCAGGCAACATTAGTAAAAATCTTTCTTCTGCTCTGAAGCGTGTGGGTAGCATGAGTTGGAGAGGGAGGGACAGAAACCTTTTTGGGGTCTTTTATTTATTTTGGAAGCGAATTCCTTTGATGTCCAGCTGAGCGTGAATCAGGGTAACCCCTGGCGCCAGCAGCAGAGAGCCCGCGTGTCCCGCGGCAGGCGCAGGCAGGCAGGAGCCGAGCAGCCGCCGTGCCCCGGCCGTGGCCGCTCCCGCCCGATCCCTGCTCCGGGAACGCGCTGATGCCGAGACCCGCCTGCTGCTGCCACTGCTGCGCTGTTCACCCAGCACAATGACACTGCAGATTGGCGATGAAAAGCGTCATCAGCTGCCAGCGACAGCCCGAAAGGCCCAGAACACTGTCCCGTGCACTGATCCCAGCGCCTCCATCCCCTCTGCATCCCACGGGATGAGATCCCGGTGCAGCACAGCCCGCGGGATTCCCGTGGGTTGATCCCGGTGCCTCCATCCCCTCTGCATCCCACGGGATGAGATCCCGGTGCAGCACAGCCCGCGGGATTCCCGTGCACTGATCCCAGCGCCTCCATCCCCACGGGATGTGATTGATCCCGGTTCTCCACAGCCCGTGGGATTCCCGTGCACTGATCCCAGCGCCTCCATCCCCACGGGATGTGATTGATTCCGGTTCTCCACAGCCCGTGGGATTCCCGTGCATTGATCCCGGCGCCTCCATCCCCACGGGATGTGATTGATCCCGGTTCTCCACATCCCGCGGGATTCCCGTGCATTGATCCCAGCGCCTCCATCCCCTCCGCATCCCACGGGATCTCATCCCACGGGATCCCGGTGCGGCACAGCCCCTGGCACGGAGGGAGCAGGCACACAGGGATGTGTCCAGGGGATGTTCCGCTGTCTGCAGGCAGAGCACGGAGCAGGTCCTGGCTGGAAATCAGCGCTGTTAATGAGCGGCGGCGTTAATTGCGCTCGCAGCGTCCCCAGCTCCGTGTCCCGCCCGCACCTGCAGAGTCGGGAACAGCCCCGGCACCCCCAGAGCCCCCTCCCCTGAGCGGGGGTGACAGCTCTGGGCACACTCCCAAGGGCTGAGGCTGCTAATTGCTCCTGGGTTCTATAGAGCTCGCGGCTTTTGCTGGGATTTCGGACATCTGTCTGATTGTGACGGCTCTGAGAATGGTTCCCACTGCCGGCGCAGCTTTGAAGCTTCAGGAAGCAGATGGATTCAACTGACAAATTGGAGCTCGCTGAGTTTTTCATTTAATTAACTTTTAATTGGCAAATTTGGGGCTCACGCATTTTTAGTATAATTAGCTGCTTAAATTAGCTGTTAACAGAGGTTTAAATTTAGAAGCAGGCTTTTTATATCCCGTTCTGGGTTTATACTGTATCCATGCTGTGATTCCTTTTCAGCCAAATGTTTTAACTCCAGCACACCAAAGGATGAGGAGGTTTGGAAGCTGCTACAGAAACTTAGGGCAAGAAAAATGAGATGCACAATTCCACAGGATTATCCCTTGAGTTTGTTTCTGTGTGGGGTTTCTGGTCACTCTGCACCACGAGAAGAGAGGAGAGGAGAGGAGAGGAGAGGAGAGGAGAGGAGAGGAGAGGAGAGGAGAGGAGAGGAGAGGAGAGGAGTGAGAGGAGAGGAGAGGAGAGGAGAGGGAGAGGGAGGAGGGAGAGGAGAGGAGGGAGGAGAGGAGAGGAGAGCGAAGAGGAGAGGAGGAGAGGAGAGGAGAGGAGAGGAGAGGAGAGGAGAGGAGAGGAGAGGAGAGGAGAGGAGAGGAGAGGAGAGGAGAGGAGAGGAGAGGAGAGGAGAGGAGAGGGAGGAGAGGAGAGGAGAGGAGAGGAGAGGAGAGGAGAGGAGAGGAGAGGAGAGGAGAGGAGAGGAGGAGAGGAGAGGAGAGGGAGAGGAGAGGAGAGGAGAGGAGAGGAGAGGAGAGGAGAGGAGAGGAGAGGAGAGGAGAGGAGAGGAGAGGAGAGGAATCAGTCCTACAAACCCAGTTGTGTCCCCCAGACCTAAGAAGCTCCTTGAAGTGGGTCCCTCACACTCTGTTTGGTTGCTGGAAGCAGAGGGACATGGAGATGACTTCAGACCACCTGGAAATGTTGATCTTGGATGTGTTCTTCAAGGCTTCTGAGCTCCTAATAAGAAACAGCTCCATAAATTGGGATGGATTGGGTCAAAGGATGAGCTACACTGAAGGAAGAGTTCCCAGAAGTGGGGTGTATAAAAGGATTTAAACAAGCCCCTCCCCAAAAAGAGAGAATCTTTTGATTTTTGCAGTTAAAAAGAGGAGAAAAGTAAACTCAGCAAAGATATCAAGGAGGTGATGATACAGCTGTGATTTGTTCCTTTTTTCAAGGCTGCATCAGTTGACTATTTTAAGAATAAATTCACAAGCAGGGTGAGCAGATCTATATTGTTCCTAATCCCTCAGATTAAGGGCAGCAGAGAAGGCAGAGCAGCCCAGCCAACAGAGAAGGCTAAAAGCTGCTCAAATCAGGGCTGGAAAATGCAAATCTGCTCCTTCCTCAGCAAGAATAAACTGTGCATTTTTCTTCTCTTTGCTAAGTTCTGTAGAAATAGAACAAAAATATGTTGTGGAGAAATGACCTTTCACCAAACTGAACAAGAAAGGCATGGTCAGGTCTCTGCTCTTTCCTGGTAAAAAGGTCAAAAAATATTTTAAGAACTGCAGAAAGAATGGAAATGTGGCTAAGTGGAAATTCAAGTGGAGTAGGAAACAATAGCATGGATTAGGTCATTCCCTGCAAGAACAGGGAGAAAATGGCAGAGTGCTCTGGGCCTTGGTTTCCTCTCCTGTTGTGAGACCAAGCTCCCAGGAATTGAACTGGGAAACTGGATTGAACTGGTAATGAGAGCCCCCAGCACCATCCCTGGGGTGACAGAGGGGCTTTGGGCCTGGGTGGTTCCTCCAGGAGGAGACACATCCATGGGAAGTGACACAAGTCTAGAAGGAGCAGCTCTGCCTATTCCTGCTGTCAGAAACTTTTGGGGGCCTTGGGAGCCTTCATCCCTCCATTAATGATCCCACATTTAATTACTGCACACTTTCAGTAGCTTCTGGTTGTCATCTGCCCCCAGCACTCCCCCAGGATTTAGGTTCTTGGGCTGACAGACAGATACCAACTGTCCAGAAGCCTCCCACACGAAGCATTTGCCAAGGATTTCCACAAGATTTTAAAAACCCAGTTCCAGGAAGAGCTCTGATTTCTGTAGAAATGTTGAAAATTGGGAAGGGAAGTTATTTTTCTACTGAGCAAACGGAAAAAAAAAAAAAAAAAAGTAGGTATTTTCACTGTAATTTCCTTTAGAAATTTCTGCAGCTATTGCTGGAATTTAAAAAACAAAAATTTCCAGGCACTGTGGGTTATGGGATCACAGTTTCTCCAGCTCCGTGGCTCTTGGGGAGCAAAAAATGTCCCTGGCACAGGGTGCCCAGAGCAGCTGTGGCTGCCCCTGGATCCCTGGCAGTGCCCAAGGCCAGGCTGGACACTGGGACAGTGGGAGGGGTCCCTGCCATGTAGGGGTGACATGAGCTGATCATCAAGAGCCTTTCCAACCCAAACCAGGGCAGAGAGAGGAGTTTCATCCCCATCAGGACAGGAGATCCCTGCATGCCAGACCTCCTTTCCCCAGGCATTGGCATTATTCCCTCACTGGCTCATTCCCACACAGATTTTGGCCAAAACTGAGTCCAAAGTGCTTCAGTGCAGCCCAGACTCCCCTGCTCTTGTTTCACCCTCATTTTCCTTGCTGGGAGCTTTGCTCTCTCTCTCTCTGCCAGCTGCCTGGTGATTCCCAGCCCAGTATCCCAGTTCAGCTGTCCTTTCAGGCTGCAGGAAGGAGAATGTGGGACCTGGGGAGCCAGAGAACAGATGGGCAGATTGCAGCATGAATGGAAACCTTTGCCATTGAGGGGCTGCAGTCCCACCCCAGAGCCCCAAGGCTGCATGTGGGGAAATCCTGCTTGTCAGGGAGGCACAGCAGAGCCCCAGCTGTGTGCAGGGAACCTCTGCACCTGGCCAGCCCAATAAATCTGTCACAAACTCCAGCCACCGACTGCCAGCACAGCAGGGTGGCTCCTCCCGGGCTGTTTGCACATCCTGCCCAGGAAATGTGCCCTGAAAGGATTAAAGCAGGGCCACACTTCATTGATTGATCCCATCCTGAGCCTTTCAGCCCTGCACTGAAGCAGCATCCAATCCCCAGAGGGAGATTTCTAAAAGGGATTGAACTGCCAGGTTAAAACGTCGGGTTTATCAAGCTGAGTGAGAGACTCTCCTGCTTCCTACGTGATTTCAAATAAATTAGAAGCCCATCTGCTGTGCTTGGTTCCAAGAAATTAATTACTTCCAAGGGTGACAAGTTTTTACAACAAGGTAATTATCAAGCTAATAATAAAGGCAGAGGTTGGGCCTTCAACAAGAGCAGATTGCTGCCACTCCAGTGCCTGCAGCTGGGTGTTCCTGAGAATCCCTGAGGACTCCTGCCCAGGGCTCCAGGAGAGGGATGCAGCCTGATAAATTGATAATAACTGTGACATCACCCTGGCCCTGCTCAGGAGCCCCCAGGATGAGCTCCCAGAGTGAGCTGGGATCCAGAGCCCCCCAAACCTGGGCTGAGCCCCCAAACCTGGGCAGCAGGGGAGGGGATTCTGCCCCTCTGCCCTGCTCAGGTGAGACCCCACCTGCAGAGCTGCCCCAGCCCTGGGGCCAGGCTGGGAGAGCTGGGGGTGCTCACCTGGAGAGGAGAAGGATCCAGGGAGAGCTCAGAGCCCCTGCCAGGGCCTAAAGGGGCTCCAGGAGAGCTGGAGATGGACTGGGGACAAGGGATGGAGGCACAGGACACAGGGAATGGCTTTCCCAGGGTTAGATGGGATATTGGGCAGGAATTGTTCCCTGGCAGGGTGGGCAGGGCTGACACAGGGTGCCCAGAGCAGCTGTGGCTGCCCCTGAATCCCTGGCAGTGCCCAAGGCCAGGCTGGACACTGGGGCTGGAGCACCTGGGACAGTGGGAGGGGTCCCTGCCATGGCAGAGGGTTGGAATAAATTGGTCCTTAAGTTCTCTTCCAACCCAATCCAGTCTCTGATTCCATGATTCCAAGAAAAACTGCTGCTCTATATCCAATAAGGATTGGGCTGATTCAATGATCAAACCAAAGAAAGCAGACTGACTTCAAGGGAGGAAAGGAAAGGAAAGGCTGAATCTCTCCTGAAGCACCTATCATCAGAAATATAGGGACTCCAGGGACAGGGAAAAGGAATTTCCATGGTGCTTTCCAGGAAAGTATGCTGGAAAATCTGATTTCCTTATTGGGAACCTGCTCTATTAGGAAGCTTCCTGGATGTTATGCAAGCAAACCCTCACCCCAAAATTTCCTTTTCCCACTGAGGTGTCTATGAGGCTTCTCCAAGTGCTGCTGCAGCTGCACCAGGCAGGGCAAGCACTAGGAGAGGTTTCTGAAGTGTCCAGATAATATTTCTGCCACTTCCAAAATCCCCAGTGCCATGGAGACAGCTCCAGCCTCACTCAGCTCCAGTGTTTCTGTGCTGGTTGGAAACTTTCTCTTCAGCTGCATCATTGTTAAGGACCCAGGGCTGTTCATGTGCAGGCCAAGGACTTTTTTCCCACATAGCTCACGGCCAAAAATATGATGAATCAGGGATTGGAGTGATTTATCTCTATTTCAGTCTCTCCTAACTGTATTTTCTATTTCTAGCACCCACTGTCATTCAGGAAAATCTTGTAGGTGTCCAAAGACACCATGACTCACACTCTGGCTCTCCCAGCCCTCATGAACAGTTTTCACTCTGATTTTGGGATCTTGGCTTGCAGCAAGTGGCTCTCTGGAGCCAGGCCCATGACTGGGGAGGAGGAAAATGCTTGGTTTGCTGTGAGTCAGCCCAAGCACTGTGGTTTGTGTTGTCATCATTAACACATCCATGCAGCTGGAGTTATTTTAATAAACTTGGTGAGGATAATGTTTTTAATAATGGTTTTAGGTGTTAGCTCCCATCCTCCAGGAAGTATCTTCCTTTGGTTTGTCCAGGGTGAGTGAAACCCAGACCCTTGGAAGACAATGATCTCCTTTGAGGAGGAGCCAGGGTTTCACCTCACACAGGTTCTTCCCCTTGCCCTTCTCCTTCCTCCTCCTCCTGCTTGAGCTGTGCTGAGCTGAGTTTGCTGCTCTGCAGAGATCTGGCAGCACACCTGGTGAGCACCCAGCATGGACAGGGAGATGGGGATGGGGAGTGCAGGCACAGCCACCCCCAGCCTGCAGCACCTGTAAATAAAACAGAATTCTGGATCCAGGGCTGCAGGTAACCCTCAGCGCCAGCTCTGGCAGCTCCTTGTGTTTTCTTTCCCTGCAGCTGCAGCCAGAGGAGTCATCCTGAGTGGAAGTGCCACCAGAGGGGTGACCTTGGGAATGCAAGCTCCAATCTCCCCAGGGCTTTTCCCACTGAAAATTCCTCAGCAGGGATCTGACACCAACACAGCACAAGCACAGCAGGGCTCAGGGCAAGGCTGTTCAGACAGACAGGGGAGTTTTATCTGAGATCCAGGTCTGGTCATTCTCAAACAGCCCCAAACTCAACACCAGCAAGGCCTTGGCACATGTCAATTTTGGGTGGCCATCACAGGATCCCCTGCAGCTCTCCCCTGCTCACAGCACAGTTACCATTGTTGTACAACACAGTTACACCTGGGGGGAGGAGTGGAGGTCCCCACAGGGATGGGGACACAGTTGATGTGGTACCCATGGTGCTGCTGAGGAGGGGTGGCTGCAGGAGGTTCATGGGGGAATGTTCTGGTTGAAGGACTTGAGAGAAAGTAGGACACACCTTAATAGACTTTTCAAGGAGTTTTGGGGAGGATTTGACTTTGAACTTCCTTTTTAAAAATAAGAAATGGCCTACATAGGACTGAGTTTAAAATTATGCAAGTGTCCCCCGGTAATGTATAGAGCAGCAGGAAACCCCAGAATAGCATCAGAGAGGGATTTGTGCCCTCAGCAGAGACCATCTGCAGAGGAGAAACTGAGCTCTTTTGGAAAATCCATGTGGGATCACTGGCAAAGGAGAGATTCTGCTGTCCTGTCAAGGACTCTGGGCTGACTGTGCAGAGAAAGTTGTGGGTGTGCTCGAGTTAAATCTCCTGCAGGGCAGGTCCTTGGTCACACTAAGGCACATCTGAGGTCCAGAAGGAGAGTGGAGGAATTGGCCAGAGCAGGACTGTGGAGAGAGCCCACGCAGTGCCTCTGGAGGTGCAGGGCCAGGAGATGCCCTGAGGCAAAGCTCCCTGGAGGAGCATCCCTGTCCATCCCTGCCCATCCCTGTCCATCCCTGTCCATCCCTGCCCATCCCTGCCCATCCCTGCCCATTCCTGCCCATTTCTGTCCATCCCTGCCCATCTCTGTCCATCCCTGCCCATCCCTGCCCATCCCTGCCCATCCCTGCCCATCCCTGCCCATTCCTGCCCATTTCTGTCCATCCCTGCCCATCTCTGTCCATCCCTGCCCATCCCTGCCCATCCCTGCCCATTCCTGCCCATTTCTGTCCATCCCTGCCCATCTCTGTCCATCCCTGCCCATCCCTGCCCATCCCTGCCCATTCCTGCCCATTTCTGTCCATCCCTGCCCATCTCTGTCCATCCCTGCCCATCCCTGTCCATCCCTGCCCATCTCTGCCCATCCCTGCCCATCTCTGTCTATCCCTGCCCATCCCTGTCCATCTCCATCC
Organism: Erithacus rubecula; assembly: GCF_903797595.1. NCBI lineage: Eukaryota > Metazoa > Chordata > Aves > Passeriformes > Muscicapidae > Erithacus > Erithacus rubecula. The sequence continues at coordinate 9,885,091 of NC_136673.1, read as the reverse complement.
ATCCCTGTCCATCCCTGCCCATCCCTGCCCATCCCATCCCTGCCTCAGGAGCCTGTCCCAGCTCCATCCCTGAGCCATGAGTGTGTCCTGTGCCCAGGCATGGAGGCAATGGGGCAGAATTTCCTGTGGGATGGGTTCTGTGGCCTCCTGCCCTGGGAGGGGACAGTCCCAGCCCTGGCCAGGCACTGCCTGCAAGCTGCTCTCTGCCCTGTGAGCACCTGGCTCAGGCAGAAGCATCTGGCTGCTGTTCCCACATTTCCCAGAGCTGTGTGGGGACACCAAAGCACACAGGTGACACAGGGGTTGTGGAGATAAAGAACATCCCTCATTTGGAGGTTTAGAAAAGAAACCAAGCAGCTCTCAGGGATACTTGCCCTCCCTCAAAACAAATCTGGATTCATTTACCTCGTGGCACTTGGGGGCAGGGCTTGGCTCTCCTGGGGCTGGTGCCTTTTAGGAAGGTAAATCCTGCAGAGCCCACCCAGAGCTGTGGCTGCTGAACAGCTACCAGGACTTTGGGGCTGTCCAAACCAGTGGGCAACCAAAGGACACTGAAAACATTCCAGTGCCCAGTGCTTCACCAAAAGTTAAAATCTTACCCACTGTGTTTGTTATTCCCATTATTTTTATCACTGTCTATAAAAGTGGTTTCTGTTTGTCTGGTAGGGATTATCAGTGCTGGATTTGTCTCAAGGACTCCTCATCCTTGCAGTGCCTCCCTCCCCCTCATGTCTAAAATCATGAATTCCATCAAAGTGCCCTGGTTTGGATAAGGCTGGTCCTGGAGCCTGGTGACAAGGACAGGACTGGGCGCCATCCTTGTGGATCCATGGATTTTGGCAATATTCCATTCAGTCTGGCACAACTCCACCTTGGTCAGCACCTCTGCTTGTCCCCCAGTGTGGCCAAGAGCTGGACAGGCCCTGAGTCCCTTTCAGGGACTGAACATGAGGCTGAATAAAGACAAACAGGCTTGAAAAGTCAAGGGAGGATTTTTCACTCACTGCTTCTTCCCAGCAGAGGGAAGGGAAGAAGGAGCATGAGACAAATCCATGGAATCTCAGCCTCTGCTTTGGGCTAACCTCAGCTCTGGGTGAGGCTGGTGGGGTTCAGGGCAGAGCTGGGGGATCTCTGCTGGAACATCCCCAGGGTAGGGGGAAAGCTCTGCCCAGTGATATCCAGGGAGGGACAGTTGCCCACACAAGGCTGGATTGATATTTGGGGTATCCTAAAGGAGATCCTGGGGGTCTGTGCTGGATCTTCCAGCCCTGCAGATGCCCCAGGTCCCCTGGAGCACCATCACCTGCAGTAGGCAGCTGAATGCCCCAGGTCAGTGTCCTTTACCAGCAGTTCAGAACCAGCAGTGGCAGAACTCAGAACCAGCTGGACACTGCAGAGAGAGCCCTGCTGGCAGACCCTGCTCTGCCACCCCACAGGGAGAGGCTGAAATCCTGAAATCCTGGCTGCACTGGAAGCCACAGCAACATTCCCATTCCCTTGTCATGAATTCTGCTCCAAGTGCTTGGCTCCAGTTCCCCAGAGGCTCTGACCTGCCCCAGGAGCATCCCCAGGGCAGCTCTGCTCCCCACAGGGCTCCAGGCCCCCTTTCCCAGCCACTGTCCCCCAGAGACCTGGGCAATGTCCCAAAGGTGTGGCAGTCCTGACCATCCCATGCAGCTGTCAGACCCATCAGAGCCAGCAGGGACCAACCCCAAACCTCCTGCAGCCCTCAGACCCTCCTGCCACTGCCAGCGAACAGTCCAGAGGGGCATGTTGAACCTGGCTGCTGCATTTGTGCTGCTCAACTTGGAGAGGATCCCCCTCAGGGATGGGCAGATCAGCCTCTCCTGCCCTGTGCCCCTTATGAATCCCCTGGAAGGACAATGCTGGGGCTGTGCTGGCAGCTGGGAGCTCTGCCTGCTGTCCCTTCCCTTTCCATGCTGTGTTTGGGAAACCAAACCCAGAGAGAGCCCCTGGGGGGGCAAAGCAAGCAGCTCTGCTCAGAATACAGGAATAAACACACCAACCAGCCCATGGACAAATTAGCAAGGAGCATTTCCAAACACAAAGCCTGCAATGGGCCAGACCTTTCCAGTGTGCAGGGCCAGCCAGGGGCTCTCCTGGTGCTGCCAGGCTTTGTTGCTGCTGCCAGGCTGATTTACAGCAGCTCTTTGTGCACTGGGGGGCTGAATCAGTGGGAAGCAAGGCATGGCCAGCATCCTTCTTCCACTAGATGCAAACCCAGCAGAGGAAATCTCAATCCTCCTCTCAGAGGAGAAAAAAAATTCTAATAAAAGAAATATTTAAATCATCCCAGCAAAGGAAATCTCAACACTCCTCTTAGGGAAAAGAAAAAAAAATAATTATAATATAAGAAATGAGTAAAATTCTTGTTCTGGTATGATTTCTTTGATTTTAACAGCTGCTAATAGAGACTTTTTGAGGCCATGGGGAGGAGCAGCCACTGTCTGCAAAACAGATCAGGAGCAAGGTCTCTGTGTCTCTGATTAGGAGGGGGGTGGATTTTTGGGGAACACTCAGCCTGGAAAGGCAGGAAGGGAGGAGTCAGGTGGAAACAGGGGGCTGGCAGGGATGGAGCAGAGCCCCTCTGCCCCCAACCCCTCAGCAGGAGCCACCCCTGGGCCCTGGGCCTGGGATGGGCACTGAGGCTCTGTGCAGATGGGGGACAGCCTGGTGTCCTCTGCCCACAACGGGGGATTTACTGAGCAAACCCTTTTCCAGGCAGGTGTGAAATCCCCAGGGCAGCTCCTCCACATTTCTGGGGAAACAACAGGCACATGCTGAGAGAGCCCTTGGAGACAGGAGGCACAGAAACTCTCACAATGGCTCTTTCACCCAGATTTTTTTTTTTCTATTCTGACATCACCTTGGAAAAGGCCTGGTTTAAAAACCAACCACCCCCAAACTGAAAATGTTTTTATTTGAGAAGATGATCCTGTCAAGAGCAAAGCCCATCAGAACACAGGGAGAGGATGGAGGGTCCCCCTCATCTCACTGTCCCCTCCAGGCTCTGAGCCAGGGGACAGCCCAAGGACAGCAAAGCCAAATTTAGTTTCTGAATCGAAATTTAGGGAGTTTGGCACAGAAAAAAAAAAAAAAAAAAAGTTTCCAAATGTTTCTTATACTGAATCAAACCTCAGAGTAGTGGAAACACAGAGCAGATGCACTGGGGCTACTCAGGGCCCAACAGAGATTATTGAATCAGAGAATTTGAGAAAGGTTTGGTTGGAAGGCACATTAATTATCCAGTGCCACCTCTGCCATGGCAGGGACTCCTCCCACTGTCCCAGGCTGCTCCAATGTCCAGCCTGGCCTTCACAAATAGCAAAATGAATGCTATATGTATAATGTTGGAAAACTTTGCTGTAATAATTCAATTTCTTTTAGTTCTGCTATTAACAAAACTTAGAAATAGTAGTGTGATAATTTTTTTTTTTTTTTACTATAACATGGTGATGTTAAGAGCTTTTGTTCATGTAACTAACTCAGAGAATGGTAAAAAATATAGTCAGGAAATTCTTCACATTCTTGGATTATCAGACACCAGAACCCCAGGAGAGGAAAAATGTTGGTTCACAGGTTGGGGGGGAATGATTTTGAATAATGTATGAAGATCTATGAATATGCAACAGGTTGATGCATTTAAAGAAGTGTTTTCTGAGTTATTGTGTGCTCTTGGCTGAATGTCAAGCACCCGGCCCTTGTAACCTTTTGCTTTATTGTTTGTCTCTTATTGCCTTTTATTAAACCTTTTTAAATCTACCAGGACAGTGAACCTTGTTTTTCACAAGACCCTGCTCCAGGCTGAGTGGGGATGGGCAGCCCCTGGTGCAGGGCAGGACCAAAGCTGCCCTGAACCCTCCCCTGTGCCTGGCCAATGATAATCTTGTATTTTTGTCATGATTTAGCCTGTGACTGGCTCCAAGAGCAATTCTCAATTTACAAATGAAGGTGCTGGAACTGCTGCTGCCTGTTCCATTACCATGGGTACAGGATTGAGCACACACAGGGGTAACACTCCAAAGGCTGAGCAGGATGAGCAAAGGAAATGCCTGAAATGCTCCTGGTGCACTGTCGAGTGTAAAAGTGGAACATAAAGACACTTGTAGTGTAATTTCCAGCTTTCCAAAGTTCCTTTTGTTGCTAAGAAATAGCAAAACATGAGAATAAGCAGAAGAGCACTGCAGAAGACACAGATGTGCAGCACAGTTCATCAGCCATGGACACATTCATGACAGCCAGCTAAATACAGTTGTTTTCCATGTCCAAAATGATCCTTTTGTGAGACAAAAGCACCATGTATCACCAAAAATGTATTAACTGCTCTTTGGAGAGAATAATGGAAGACTTGGCTAAAATATTCATACTTCTATTTGTGGTTTCTGAAGTCTGAAACCATGAGGATCTCAAAGCAATTCATGTGGCTCATTACAGCTGAGCTGAGAGGGAAATAGTCTATTGTGGAGTTATTTTCAAGGAAGAAACAGCACTGGGAAGAGCTGAAAATGTGAGAAGTGATTCTACCATATGGTTTGAATTCTGATGATGATTCATCACTTGCCACTAAAATTTTAATTTTAGTCAGAAATTAAAGTGGAGGGGGGAAGGCTGAATATTTACTCCCAGGTTCTCAACCCACATGTGTTGAACAGCAAAGTAGGGTGCAAATGCATTGTGTTGAGCAACAGAAATTTATGAATTCCTTCCCCTAGCAAGGGGCTGAAGAATTGCAGAGGATTTGTGATTTTTTCCTATTAAATACAAAGAAATGTTGAGGCAGCCCATCATAAAATGGCCCTCTCTTCCTGAGAGTTATCCCAGGGAATTCAGCAGGAATAGCTCAGCTGAAGTTTTTATATTCTTTAATACAATACAGATGGCTAGAGAGATGGAAAGTGCTTGGTATGCAAGTGCTGAAGGCTTTCAGTGCTCATTTTAAAACACATAAGAATACTTTAAAAATGAGCCTGCATTAATCTTTGCATGCCAGAATTTATAACATGCATCCACTGAAGTGTAAATTACAGCTAAGGATTGGCAACAAATTCCTTGGCCATAAACACAGACCTTGTCTGAGAGAAAAAGCACAACAGTGCAGAGCAGAATCAGCAGAAAAGGGTTTTGTTTGCCTGGCTGTCTTGTCTTGCAGACACCTGAGTTCACAGGGATCTCAGCACGTGACAACCTGAATCAATCATTTCCTCTGAAATCCACTCTGACTTCTCATCATAAACATCAGGGAGGTTGTGGATTTTTAGAGCAGGCTTGTTGTGTGTCAGACTGAGCATGCCCATGTTTCAGGGAGCTGAGTTGTGGAAGGCTCTGATCCTGAAGCAGTGAATCCCAGGTCTCTCTGTTGCTCCAAACCTCCTGGATCTCTCTCTCAGGGATGCACCCATGTGTGCCAGGTAGAAGGAGATCTGGACAGGCTGCAGCCTCCTGATAAACCCTGGTTCTGCCAAAGGACAAGTCTCAACACCATTTGTGCACAGAAAGTGTTTTATGGCCTGATAAAAATAAAAAAACACAAGAGGAATGGAAGGCTCATTGTCACCCTGCCATGAACATTTTAAATATTTCAAAGGTTCCTCCCCCAGAGGGTGCTGGGCACTGAGCAGGGAATGGGCACAGCCTGTCTGGCTCTGTGCAGGGCTGGCTGGCACAAACCAGACTCTGGAGAGCTCAGAGGGGCTCTTTCCCCCTCTCTGCTGGGTAACTCAGTCCCAGCCCAGTCTGGTGGGGAGCCAGGCTGTGCTCAGTTATTAACCTGCTTCTCCCTCCCAAAAGCCCTTCCAGGGAGAACACTCCAAACACACTGAGCTGCATTCCTGCTTTGCCTTTGCTGCCTGGGCTCCCTGACCTTGTGCCAGAGGCAGCAGCTGCCCCAGGCTCAGCCCCAGCACCTGCAGCCCTGGCCCCTCTCCCACCTGCCCTTGGGGAGGGGCAACAAGGGCCACCTAAGCAAAGCAAATGTTGGTGGGTAAAAAGTGCTTCCATGGGTTATTTTTTGTTGTTTTGCTTGGGTTTCTGTTGTGGGGTTTTGTGGGGTTTCTTTCAGTGGAGAAAGCAAGGATGCAGCAGGTTCTGTGTGCTCAGACCTCACCTCCACTGAGCTGGGGAACAGAAACAACTTCACTGACGTAGAGGGAGGATAAGTGGAAACAGTAAAACCACAGGGAAATAAGCTTTGCTTTAATCATTTGCCCAAATTCCTGTAAGTTAAGGAGATACCAGGTGCCCTGCACTCAGAGAAATATTGCTGCTGCTGTCCATGACATCAGTCCCTGGGCTTTGGCTGCCTGGGGATCTGTGCTGTGCATCCAGCAGATGTAACCTTTGTACAAGGGTGATGTTTGCTGCTTGTATTCTCCAGCTATTTCTGGAAGTGAATGCAATAATCTTCCACTCGGATATGACTGTCTCCAGCATAAACAAACCCAGGCCAGCTTTGCACCATATTTCTACTGTCTGGAAATATCATCATGGAGGATGTTTACTTGACTTTTTCCAATTTTTTTTTTCATTCTTTGCTTTGTTTGCAGTCAAATTCAATTTTTTTAGATATATTCACTCTTCCCAATGTCTTCCCCTTTCTTTTCAGCATATCTTGCTCCAGAATTTGGGGAACAACCAAACTCCTTCACAGGAACCAGTTTCCATTTGGGATGTGACATCATTCCAAGTTGTCATAAAGTCCAAGTGTGTGTTCTATACACAGGACAGCATGGAGAGCTTGTGTTGTCTTTGGCTTTATGGCCACTGCCACAGTAATCCATGTCCATCCTGCCCTAGAAACACAGCACCTTCAGAGTCTGAGTGACCTCTCACTGCTTAGGTGACATTTCTCCTCCAGGTGGGACAGTTGGACTCAATGGGCTCAATTCCATTGTCCTGGCAGCCTCCCAGGGCTGAAACAAGGAATTGTTGATGCCCTTGAGGCTGTGGGACAGACCCATGGGGACATCCCCATGTGCTCATCAGCCTCCTTTGAAAGCAGTGGACAGAAACCAGCATTGTGCTGTAAACTCAAGGTCTGAGATGAGCTGAAGTGGCTGCAGGAGAACTCTGCCCTCAGCAGAGAAGTGGGTGGGGTGATCCCCTCTGTGAGGAGTGTGATGCTCCTAAAACCCCACATGGTGCTGGGTCTGCTGCAGTCCAGGCTGGGGAAGAGTATTCATTATCACAGGAAGAGTGTATTTTTGTGATGGACTGATTTATTCCTGCCTGGATGGGACCTGTGAGGGGTGTGACACATGGAACTCCCTTCCTGGCCACACTGTGTGGGGCAGCCTGGGAACCAGCACAGCTGCTCCTCTGTGCTGAACCATCCAGGGAGAAAGAAGCTCCTTGCAGGGCCATGGGTGCCACATTCAGGCTGTGCAGGACCCTTCTGTCCCTCTGTCACCTGCAGCTTCTCCCTGAGCTGTTGGGATGAAATCTTCCCAGCAGGATGGGTTCAGATAAGCACAGCTCCAGGGGAGGTGGGTCACACCCAAGCCCTGGAGAACACCAAAACAAGATGGAACAGCCTCAAATTGCTCCAGGGTAGGTTTAGTTCGGATATTAAGGAAAAATTCCCAATGGAAGGGGTGGTAAGGAACTGGAACTGCTCAGAGCAGCATGGGGCCATCGTCCTTGGAAGGATTTAAAAGATGTGTAACTGTGGCACCTGGGGACACTGTTGGGTGCTCTTGGCAGTGCATTCCAGAGGGAATGGTTGGACTCATGATCTCAGACACCTTTTCCAGGCTTAATTCCATGATTCTGAAAGTATCATCAGCCCCCATGCTTAGCACTCCTGGCTCTGGAAGAACCCCCTTCACTTCAGAATCCCCTGGAAATCAGAGCTAAAGGCCACCTTTAAACCACACAAATGTTTTTCCCACCAGCCCTCTCCCCCTGAACAGCAATCAAGTGTCCTACAAACCTCTGTGCTTGCTGGGATCTGCTCCCATATGGGATAACCCTGCAGGGAATGAGGAGGCAGAAAGGGGACCAGGTTAATTTGGAGTGTGCCCTCCCAGCCAGCAGCAGCGGATATTGGTATTTTTGTGCTGCTTCCTCAGAGATATTTTTAGCCACTCAAGTGACTTGTGGCAATTCCCCGAGGCCAGAGTGATTCATAGAGTTTGGAGAGTGCACTGGATCGTCATCCCACTGAAATCAGGAGCTGGCTTCAAAGGCACAGGGACTTTGAAAAATGGAGCAGGATCTCCAGAATGAGGTTTTTGGCTCTGGCTAAACTGGAGCTGTGGAATTTTCAGATTATTATATCATGGGGGGAGGGACCTTTCTGTAATGGTGTTGGTGAAAGGCAGTGATTAATCTCACAGGCTGGGGGCAGGCAATGTGCAGAGCCAGACTGAGCCATGGAAATTCCCTCTTCCCTCAGTCCTCAGCAGCTTTTAACCCTGCCCTGGACTCCATCTCACAGTTTTATCCTGCCTTCATCCCCTGCAGCCTCTTCTCCATCAGTGCACATCAGTCCTCCTTCTCCAGAGCCCAGCCCATTATCTCTGATGTGTGGGCCTTCCAGAGACTTTTTAAAGCTCTTCTTGTAGTCAGGTGGACTTTGGTAGGATTTGTGAAGTTCAGCAGCCCGAGGGCAGTGGAGAACAGGACATTTCTCCTGATCCTCCCCTCTGGCTGCCCCTTCCCACAGGCACCCCTTAGATCATGGCCAAAAACTGCTTCTCATAGACTGACAAAAGAGAAAGGAACTTCCCATCAATCCATGAGGAGATTGAGATGAGATGAGATGAGATGAGATGAGATGAGATGAGATGAGATGAGATGAGATGAGATGAGATGAGATGAGATGAATTCAGGAGAAAGGTCTTTACTCCTTGTCACCCCTTTACTCAGGAAAAGGGCACATCTTTCCCAGAGTGAGTTGAATGTGGGTTTAGAAGAATGTTTTGATGCACTTCTGCTACATGGAAGAAAGGAGAGAAGGTTTCCCAGCTTGGTGAGCTGGCAGTGGCTGTCCAGCCAGTCCAGCACCCTGTGGGCAGCAAGGAGCAGGGATGGTCAGGAGGGCAGGAGCAGCACAGGCAGTGAGCAGAGATCCTCCCTCTATCCCAGCCCCCCAGGGCAGTCAGGAGTGCTGCTGTAAGAGCCCCTGGGGAGAGGTGAGGAACTGGGGGCTCCTGGCAGGAAGGACCAACAAAAGATGGAAAAGATCTGGAGGCAGAGAGGGCAGGGAGGACAGGCTTGGTCAGAGCTGTGTGGATGGCTCTGGAAGCTGTGTCTCCTCGGGGCTGAGGCAGCAGCCAGACTTCCAGGCTTCACTCCTCAATTTCCCCGGTCATGTGGGATCTGCTGGGCTCCAGACATCCCTCACAGCAGTGCTTTGTGGGCAGATAATGCCTGGCTGCTCTTGTGAGACATGGCAACTGTCCTGACTGCAGGGCAGCTCTTATCCCTCCTGAGGTATTTTAGCCATGGACAGGAGCCAGTGGGATCATGTGCTGGGATTCAGCTCCAGCTCCTGCTGTCAGAGGCCTGGGCACAGCACACAGGCTCCAGGAATTAATTACAGCAAACCAGCCAAGCCCTCTGGCACAGCAGCTGCTGGGTGCCAACCCCAGGGCAAGTGCTGAGGCCAGGATCCTCCTCCCCATGGCAGCACTGCTAAAAAGCAGCTCCTTCAAGCCCTGTCTTGCCTGGGACTCAGCCTCCATCCACCCTGCAGAGCAGAGTGACCACAATTGCTTGGTCTGCTCCACAATGAACTCAGAATCACAGAATCCCCTGAGCTGGAGGGACCCCCCAGGATCAGCCAGTGCAGCCCCTGTCCCTGGCCAGACCCCCCCAACAATCCCAGCCTGTCCATCCCTGGTGTCCAAACGCTCCTGGAGCTCTGGCAGCCTCGGGGCCGTGCCCATTCCCTGGGGAGCCTGGGCAGTGCCAGCACCTCTGGGGGAGGGAAGAGCCTTGCCCTGAGCTCCAGCCTGAGCCTGGGCAGTGCCAGCACCTCTGGGGGAGGGAAGAGCCTTGCCCTGAGCTCCAGCCTGAGCCTGGCCCAGCTCCAGCCACTCCTTGCCCAGAGCAGAGATTGGAGCTGTCCCTTGGGAGGAGCTGCAGCCCCCAGGGAGGTTTCTCCCCAGTCTGCTCCAGCTGAGCCATCCCAGTGCCCCCAGTCTGCTCCAGCTGAGCCATCCCAGTGCCCCCAGTCTGCTCCAGCTGAGCCATCCCAGTGCCCCCAGTCTGCTCCTCAGGGCCCCTCCAGACCCTTCCCCACTCTCTCATGCCTCAATACCTTTATTATATCATGGTGCCCAAACCTGTCCCCTGGCTCAAGGTGAGGCTGCCCCAGCCCAGAGCAGAGCTGGATAATCCCTGCCCAGCAATGCTGGGCCTGGTGCTCCAGGACAGAGATGTCCCTCTGGCTCCAGGGCACTGCTGACTCTTGTCCCTGTGGCATCACCAGAACCCCCAGGTCCCTTCCCACAGCTCTGCTCTCAGACTCTCATTCCCAGTGTGCCCACCCCATGTCTCTGTAGGTGCTTACCCTGTAAGCAGCAATGCTCCTTCTCCAGGCCACATCCTGACCCCAAAGTGGTGGGCTGGTGGTGAAAGCCTGGGGAGATAGTCCTGGGCTGCCAGAAGAAAAGGCTGCTTCCTACATGGGAATAAAAACAAACCCCTGTGCAGGCATAGTACCTGGCAGACCTGGTGGCTGATTTACAGCTTCACTGCAAAGGTTGCTCCTCCACAGGCCAAAGCCTCACAGAAAAACTTCATTTTTCAGTTGTGCCCTGGCAAAGCAAGGGTAGTGACAGGTGACCACAGCCTTGGTGACAGCCTGGGACCATCTCAGCCCTGCAGGGGGGTTGGGTGTTCAGCCAGGTGTTGGAGATGCACAAAGTGCTTCAAGGGCAGTGAAACCAGCCCTGGCCTGACCAGCTGCTCTGCAGGACCAGAGAGTGAACCAAGCCCTCTGAGACTCTCCCAAGCTCAGGTGGAGCCACAGTGTGAGAAAGGGAGTGTGTGGGAAAGTGGATTCCAGGATAAAAAACTCGGAGCAGCCAAGTTGTTCTGGGGGAAAGTTTCCTGTCAGAGAGTGTGGTCACACTGGAACCAAAACTTTCCTTAAGAGCAGGCCAAAACTGAATGACTGATTGCTAATTTCTCCTCTGTGGCAGAGCAGCTTCATTCTGAGCTTATGGATTGTGCATTTCAGTTCTTTAAATGAATGGTTTGATAATAATAATAATGTACTAACTCCATAGTACTGCAGCAAATTAAATGTGATGCTCTGGATGGAGGTTAAATAGAATTAGGATTGCATTAATGTTTATGTTTGGATATTAATAGAACAAAATAACCTGGTGTTATTGAGTGGAAATCTGTTATCATCTGTCCTGGGGTAAATGCCAGCATTTGGGGTTTGTTCAGAATTAGAATTTCAGGAATAGGAATAGGAATAAGAATAGGAACAGGAACAGGAACAGGAACAGGAACAGGAACAGGATAGGGATAGGGATAGGGATAGGGATAGGGATAGGGATAGGGATAGGGATAGGGATAGGGATAGGGATAGGGATAGAATAGAATAGAATAGAATAGAATAGAATAGAATAGAATAGAATAGAATAGAATAGAATAGAATAGAATAGAATAGAATAGAATAGAATAGAATAGAATAGAATAGAATAGAATAGAATAGAATAGAATAGAATAGAATAGAATAGAATAGAATAGAATAGAATAGTCCAATAAGAGACCTACAGGAATCATCTGCCTGGGTAGGACTGACCCAAATTTAAAACCTGTTGTTAAGGGCATTGTCCAAATGTTTCTTGAGCACTGTCAGACCTGAGGCATTGAGCACCTCTCTGGAGACCCTGTTCCAGTGTTTGATCACCTTCTCACTAGAGAAATGTTCTTTCCTATCGTCTGAACCTCCTTGGTGCAGCTTCTCTCCACTCTGGCCAAAACCAGCTCTGGGCCAGGGAAGGAATCAGCCAGAAGTGCCCATGTCTGTGTAAAATCACAGCCAGGGGCTGTGTGTGAGGGAAATCATGGAATAACAGAATAATGGAATGGTTTGGGTTGGAAGGGACCTTAAAATCCCACCCCTGCCATGGCAAGGACACCTTCCACTATCCCAGGCTGCTCCAGCCCCAGTGTCCAACCTGGCCTTGTTCATATTGGCAATGATGCAAACTGAGGACACACAAAGTACTGCTGTTGAAATACATAAACATTTAGAATCTGTGCATGAACTCAAGAATGGAATTATATTTACTCATTTTCAAAAGAGAGAGAAAAGATTCCCACATCAAAAGCAGTAATGAGTGAGAGCCCTGGTAGTATATTCACTGTGGATCACTCATTAGCACCATGAAAAGCTGTGTAATTAGACAAAAATCACAAGTAGTTTCACTGAGAGGGATGGAGTACTTACTTACATCAAGAGGAAATGATTTCATAATTCCTCTTCTAGATGCTTCCCATATTTTATGGCATTATGGCTTTCATGTTGGTTTAATTGGTAGAGCAGCAGGAAATGAAAGGAGATATACAAACATGGTTTTGCCATGTATTAAAAGCTGTATTCCTGGAAACTCAGCTCAGCATTGTCCAGAGACACTTGGGACTGAGAAAACCTGGATCCAAAGTACCCTGACAAGGAAGGAGGGTTTCTGTCCTATGGAGCCAGTCTGGGAGAGCTGGGGGTGCTCACCTGGAGAGGAGAAGCTCCAAGGAGAGCTCAGAGCCCCTGCCAGGGCCTAAAGGGGCTCCAGGAGAGCTGGAGAGGGACTGGGGACAAGGGATGGAGGGACAGGACACAGGGAATGGCTCCCAGTGCCAGAGGGCAGGGCTGGATGGGATATTGGGCAGGAATTGTTGCCTGGCAGGGTGGGCAGGGCTGGCACAGGGTGCCCAGAGCAGCTGTGGCTGCCCCTGGATCCCTGGCAGTGCCCAAGGCCAGGCTGGACACTGGGGCTGGAGCACCTGGGACAGTGGGAGGGGTCCCTGCCATGGCAGGGGTGGCACTGGATGGGCTTTAAGGTCCCTCCCTGCCCAAGTCTGGGATTCTGCTCTATCATTCCATTCTACGGCAGCCCAAAATCCTGGCACTGCAGCACAAGCTGACAGAGCAGCTGACAAAAGGAAGAGACATCCCTGAGCTCTGCCAGGTGCTCTATGGGAAGAGGAACATGGGTTTAATCTCCAGAACCTTTCCCAAAGCTCTGGCCCAGCACAGGGACCCAGTGGAACCCCTTCCCCTGAACTCAGCCCTGGCTCTGCTCCTCTGCTGCAGCACAGCCAGGGTGCTCTGATTTTTATGCTTTTCTAATTGTGCTTTATTGCCTCCAGAAACCCCAGGGAAAAAGGGCTGCTTGTCATTACAGCACTCACAATTGGTGCCTCGTGATACCCAACATTCACACCCTTTCCTGGGGATGACAGTGCTGATGTTTTATGGGTATTAAAGTATCTGGGGGAATCCTTGGCTTTCATGGATTTTCAGCACCAGAGTGAGGACAGGCCAGTGCATGGCTCTCACAGCTGGATCTCTCAGCAGAGTGGGGTTATTTGGTTTGTGATAGCACAGATAGAAAAACTTGTGCTCATAGCTCTGGATCCATAATGAAAACATCAGTGGACGGAAGCATTTCACTGCTGGAATTATCTCCTTGCTCCCAAAATAGAGGTGTAAAATACTGAAAGCATTGGGAAGTTTGCATTTTCTCTTTCCCTGTGTTCATGCTCAGGCACCAAACCTTTATTCCCAGGATCCTCCCCAGGCCCTGGTGCTCATGCATGTCTCTGTCAGTGTCCTGGGGCTCCTCTCCACACCCACTGCTCCCAGTCCAGTGGGCTGGGGGTCCCTGGGCTGGGTGTCTTGAGCTGCAATACAGGATGTGGCCAGAAATGTGGATTCTGTCCCCATCTGCTGCAACTGGGTGGGGCAGTGCCCCTGATCTCCTGGCACATATTCTCTGCTAATGGGCCATCTTTAAACCAGCTGGGACAATCATCTTTATCTTCCCACAGCCCATCCTCCCTCCAGGAGATATCTCCTGTTCATGGCCACTGAGTCCCAGTGCATGGCTGATAAAATTCCATCATCCCACTGGGAGATGCTCCAGCCAGGGCAGGAGCCAAGCCTTTCCTACCCAGAGAAAAACTGAGATTTTGGACACCAAGGCACCTTCTTTCCACTGGATTCCCAGAGGAAAGCCAGACCTTTCCACATCATCCCTGGACCTTCAGAGGAAACTGCACCTTCTCCAGGAGCACTGCTCCAGCTGAACCACATCTGCCCCTGCAGGAGGATGCAGCCACCATTGAATGGGACTGCTGCCAACACCCTGACTGACTGATGGGTGTCAGCTTGGATTCTGACTCTGGCAGGGTTGGAATTATTCTTTGTAATACTGTATTTCTATTTTAATTTTCCTAGTAAAGAACTGTTATTCCTAATTCCCATATCTTTGCCTGAGAGCCCCTTAATTTCAAAATTATAATAATTTGGAGGAAGGGGATTTACATTCTCCATTTCAAAGAGAAGCTTATTCCTTTATTGGCAGACACCTGTCCTCCAAACCAGGATTTGTCACATCCTCCCACCCTGTGGCCATGGTGCCAGGACACCCCCAGGCTCCCTGAGGCTGAGAGGGACCCTGATCATCCCTGCATTGCCTCAGCTGCAGTGGTGTCAGGGTATGACATGTCTGGGGACACAGCCCCTCCTCACCCACACCTGCTGTGCCCCCAGCCCCAAGAGCCCCCTGGCTCAGCTGTGCCCCAGCTTCCCCACAGCTCTCTAGAAAGTGCTGGGCTTTGCTTCTCCTCATTCCTGCTCCTCTGGGCAGCCCCTGCCCTTGTTCCTGGTGCCAGGCAAGGTCAGCAAAGCATCACCTCCAGTGTCCTGCAGGGCTGCAGCCCCAGTCCAGCCTGCTTTGGCCCTGGCACCCACGGGCTCACACCAGAGCTCAGACTCTTGGATTCAGAGGGAATCTGAGCTCCTGACTGAGACTGAAGCTCCCTGGCCCTGCAGCTCAGCTGCTCCTCCAGGTGCTGTCCCAGCCCAGCTCTGCCTCCCTCTCTAGGACAGGCAGCCAGGGCCTGCCAGGGCTGCAGGAGAGGCCCCATCCCTGATTTTCGGGATTGCTGTGCCCAGAGGGATGGGATGACTCACACTCTGGCAGCCAGCTGGGAAGTTCCCATGAACATAAGCCAGGCTGATGGTGCAAGCAAATATCTATTCCCAAGAGTCAAACAGGAGCAACACATTCACAAATGCTATAAAGAGACAGAGAAACAAAAGCAAACCAGACCTGGGCCTGCCAAGATGAGCCAAAAGCTTCTCTCATTCTCCTCTATCCCCTGGCCAAGTGTTCTGTGCAGGCTCTTTGCTCTCAAGCTCACAGCCACAGGCTGGACCTGGGGTTGAGATTGCTCCCTTGCCTTTGGATAACTTTCCTCCTTGGAGATGGGCCTGGAGGAAGACCCAGAACATTCACCCACTTCTCCAAGGGGTACCACATTTCCTGAATTAGCAGATGTTCCTAGCACTGCTCCCTATCCCCACAATCTGCCTGTGGACCCATCACTGGACAGACACTCTGGAAATGTCCCTCTCCTCCTGACTGACCTCATTCCTGCAGCTCCACCACAGACACTCCCTTAACTCAGCACTACATTCAGGGAGCTCATGCAAGACTGACCCAGATGGCTCCTAGAACACTGTGACAGCCATCACCCATCCCTGGGGACACCAGGGCACAGCCTCTGGCCTTTCACCTGCCCTGGGAGAGCTGCAGTGACACAGCTGAGGTGTCCCACCACTGCCCACCCCATCACTGAGTGCCATGGAGCTGCCAGGGACAGCCTCTGGCCAGGGGACACTTTATGCCCCTGGGATAAAGGTGGGGCCAGGAGTGCAGAGGGAAAGGCTCCAGCCTCCTTTCCAGTCCAGAAGAGCATCCAGCACCATCCCCCTCTGTGTGAACACCTCAGACTGTGCATCTGCTGAATGAAAAACAGTTCCCCTACTTTGTTTTAGCTTTTTTGCCCAATTATTCCCTTCCTCTCCTGTCTGAACCAGAGGGACCAAGCAATGTTGCTGTACCCTACAGACTGGCCCACCTGGATTAGAACCTCTCCAGCTTGCCCTGTGTCAAACCAAGCCTCTTTACCTGGAGCACACCTGGAGCAGCAGCCTGGGCTGTGAGGCAGCTGCTTGGCCATTGCTGTTTCAGACACATCAGGACAGCTAAAGCAGCCAGGACACATCCCAGAGCTCCTGCAGAGCTGTCAGAAGAAGAAAGTGGGGTAGGACTACACAGGCCACCTCTACAGGCACTGGGGGCCAATGTTTCTGTGCCTGAGCCTAGCACCGGGGCCACCAGCCCAGGCACTGGAAATCCCCAAGCCTGGAAGCTCAGGAGGGGATTGTTTGGATCCCAGGAAGATCCTGCCCAGTCTGCGTGTTTCCTGGCACATGGGGAGTGATGCCCAAGCTCCCAGCCCTCCCTGCAGGATGTTTGGTGTTCATGTCACCACTCCAGCCCTGCCCCTGGACAGTGCAGAGCATTTTCCTGTCTGCAGGGGTGGCCTTGTGCCAGGCTCTCCGATTTGCTACTCTGCTTCCCCCAAGGACTCAGCAGTGGTCATTTTCCCATCCTGGTCTTATTTCCCACCTGCTATTTGGATTTCTCTGCACAGCTTCCTTCTCAGCTGGGGATGAAGGTCAGCCAAGACAGGGAGCTGAGAGAGACGGAACAGAAACATCTCAGGCTGAGAGTCTGGCACAAGGGCACGTTCAGCAGCAGCATCCCAGCTGAAGGCAGCACAGGAAATGCACATTGTCCTTGTCCTCAGGGCCTTGGGTCACCCATACCAGCCAGGATGGGGCTCTGGGCAGGATGACCACCAGGACTGGCACAGGAACCTCAGGCAAGGGCTCAGAGAGCCAAAATCAGAGAGCCAAATCCAGAGAGAGGGACAGGTCAGGCTTTCCCCACTTCCACACAGGCCCCTGAGAGGGGGGACACTGGAGCCAGGACTGGGGGAAGAAAAGGGTCCTGGAGCCATCCCAGCTCTCTGATGGAAAGAGCTCATCCAGGGAGGAGTGGCCACAGGACGTGTGCCAGGGGGTTGAGGTCTCATCCCTTGGGCTCAGCCCTCTGACACCTCCAGCCACTTTTCTGAATGTTATTGTCCCTTTGGGAGGAAAACAAGAACTTCACCTCCCTCTGGAGCCAGCCTGGCAGCTCTGGGTCAGGCAGGGTCATTCCCGGGGCTGTCCTGGGGGCTGGATTTGGGATGGGCTGGAAGTGGAGCAGCAGCGTGGTGGTGCCAGCCCAGTGCCAGCACCTCTCTGTGTGCCCCATCCAAGGGTGCTTACCCAGCCTGTGGGGCATCACCTGATTGGAAATCACACCCCAGAGCCCCAGCCAGGCAGGTGTGCCTCCAGCCCTCCCCACCTCCTCCAGAACCACATCTGAGGCTCCAGCAGAGCAGATGCCAGCAGATAACAAGTCTTGGATCCTCGGTGCTCTCTCCTGTTCCTCCTGCCCAGCTTTCCCTGGAGTTTTCACACAGCCATTGTGTAGAAGAAGAACTGTCACTGACCCCAACAGCTCATGGCAGGGGCAGCTTCACCAGCACATGGAAAATGCCTGGAGAAGTTGGTGACCCAGATGGGGGCTGCCCTGAGAGCTGATCTCACCAGCGAGTCTGAGGTCTGCCTGTTCCTCCAGGTGGGCACCAAACCCACATCAAATCAGACAACTTGACCATGATCCTCTGCAGCCCAAAAAACCACATTTTTGGCATGTAAATAAATGAAAAGCTGATTTTATCACCCTGTCTGGCTGCCTTGCTGGTTCCAAGGTGCATTCTTTCCCAGGAAACACCCAGGGAGGCAGCTCTGGACACCAGCAGAGAGCTGAGGAGGAGGCTGGGTGCTGCAGAAAGTTGTCACTGCTGCAGACATGAGAGAATTCCTCCAAGTGCAGCAATCAGCTGTCAGAGCAATCAAAAGGAGCCGGAAAGCTCCCGTGGCAGGGTAAACTGAGCTGTTATCCCACAGTTAAGGATTGATGAGAAGACTTTGGTTTACACTTTAACAGCCCCTTTCATCTGCAGAGCTCAGAACACTTGAAAATGTTTATAAATAAGCCCCACATCTCCCCAGAGGAGACTTTATTCCCCTTTTAACTTTGGCCAAGTGCACAGGGAAGAGATGAGCAACTCAGCAGAGATCTGAGATTGCTGCTGGGAGCAGAGACCCCTCTCCTGCTGCTCTGGCTCCAGTGGCAAAGAGCCAAATCCCTGAGACATCTTGATGCCAGACCCAGGGCTGACAAAATGGGCATCTCCAGAGGACTTCAACAAGGCCCCAGAACTGGTGTTCCTCACCACTAAACCCTTTTATCAGATGTCTTCATCTTCTGTGACTGCCTGAGCCATTCCCAGTGAGCAAACCTCCCATGTGAGGCACAGGAAAGGAACCCACAGCATATCCCAAAATCTGCAGACAGCCCAGGCAAGCCAGCACACATACTGAGATTTACCTGCCCTGAGCACAGCTGCTCTCATTTCCCAAAACCCAGTCTGCTTCAACAGAAGTGTCCCGAAACCCTCTTTAGCTGCCCCAGTGCTTAGGACATTGCTGATGACACCAGGCTGGGGCTCTGATCCCTGTATGGGACACTGGACCTGATGATCCCTGAGGGTCCCTTCCAACTCAGGAAAATGAAGTGTGGGAGCAGAGCAGCCTGGTGGGGGCAGTGGGGGCACTGAGGGGAAAAGGGGCAGGAGGGGCAGTGGGGCAGGAGGGGCAGTGGGGGCAGGAGAGGCAGAGGGGAAGTGGGGGCAGAGGGGCAGTGGGGGCAGGAAGCACAGTGGGGTCAGAAGGGCAGTGGGGGCAGGAGGGGCAGGAAGAGCAGTGGGGTCAGGAGGGGCAATGGGGGCAGAAGGGGCAGTGGGGCAGGAGGGGCAGGAAGGGCAGTGGGGAAGGAGGGGCAGAGGGGCAGGAGGGACAGGAGCGGCAGGAGGGGCAGTGGGGCAGGAGGGACAATGGAGCAGAGGGGCAGTGGTGCAGTGGAGCAGAGGGGCAGGAGGGGCAATGGGGCAGGAGGGACAGGAGCAGCAGGAGGGGCAGTGGGGCAGAGGGACAGAAGGGGCAGTGGGGCAGGAGGGGCAGTGGGGCAGAGGGGCAGGAGGGGCAGTGGGGCAGGAGGGGCAGGAAGGGCAGAGGGGCAGAGAGGCAGGAGGGACAGGAGCGGAAGGAGGGGCAGTGGGGCAGAGGGACAGAAGGGGCAGTGGGGCAGTGGGGCAGAGGGGCAGGAGGGGCAGTGGGGCAGGAGGGGCAATGGGGCAGAGGAGCAGGAGGGGCAGTGGGGGAAGGAGGGGCAGGTGGGGCAGGAGGGGCAGGAAGGGCAGTGGAGGCAGTGGGGCAGGAGGGGCAGGATTTCCCGGCCTCCATCAGCCCTTTCCTGGCCATTGTCCCCGTGCCACCCACAGCAGCCACCCAGCCTCCTGTGACTCCTCTTCCTGCAGAGCCCAAACCTCCCCGAATCCCATTTGGGCACATCCCCCACACCCCAGAGCCGAATGCCCCGGGCTGGGTGGGCTCTGCCCCACGGGCTCCGTCCGCTCGCAGCTGCGGCAGCAGAGCCGGGACAGGGGGAAGCGCAGCCTCCTGTCCGGGAGCCTTTCCTGCCCTTCCCAGAAATAGCCCCGTTGTTCCGCAGCCCCTGGTGCCAGCCCAGCCCTCATTAACTCCTTTTCTGCAGCCTCGTTAGCGCGGGGGATCAATGGGCCGATTGTTCCCCCGCGCCCTCAATGAAGGGAGATTTTGTTTATTAAAAAGTCATGCTGCTGCTGAGGAGCTCCTCAGAGCCAAAAATAACCGGGGCCGCGATTGTTTCCTCGCTGCTCGCTTATCTGCTCCGGAGCAGATGCAGCTCCTGCTAAAAATACCCCGGGCAGGGGCAGGAGACGCCAGCGGAGCTGCCACGGGCACACGAAGCTCCGGAGGCACGGGCAGCGCTCCGGGGGTTGGTGACGGTGCCGGGATGTGCCGGCGAGCCCGGCCCCGGCCCCGGGGGATGCTCGGCACATTTCAGACCCCCCGAGGCGCTCTCTGGAGAGTTCCTTTGGGAAAGCTGCAGAGGGAAGGGAGCAGAGGGCAGGAATCCGCTCCAAAAGGGGTTGGGGTCGGCGCGGGGTGTCCCCAGAGCCCGGATCTCCTGTCTCTGGGGGGGTTCAGGGCTCCCTTGGGCAGCACAGCCCAAGGAATGCAGGGCCTTGGCAGGAACACCCAGCCAAGCTGCAGCAGCCACAGGTTTGCTTGGCTCTCTCAGGCCCCTCAGATAAATGTTTGTGTCTTGCAAGCAGCCCAGAGGCTTTTCCTGCTGCTGGGGTGCAGGGTGGGCACCTGCAGGACACACACACACAGTGCCTCCCTTGTGCCACCTCTTCCATCCACCCAGCCCAGGGAATCTTTTTGCTTCCCAGAGAGTTCTCCTGGCAGGAGGTCCAGCATTTCCTGACCACCAGCCCATCCCCAGCCCCATCCCCAGCCCTCCTGGCACCAGTGGGGGGATCTGTGTGCCAGCCCTGTTCCACAGCTGTGTTCCATCCTGGCAGCAGGGACGAGCAAAGACCCAGGTGAGCAGCAGATCCAAGCACATCCCAGAGGTGCCCTTCACCCCTCTCCAAGCCCAGGGAGCATCCTACAAACACTGCACAAAAACAAAGTCCTAAAAACACTGCACACAGCAGTGATAGTGCACAAAGACAATCCTACAAACACTGCACACAACAGTGGCAGTGCAGAAACAAAATCCTACAAATACTGCACACACTGCACAAAAACAAAATCCTACAAACACTGCACACAGCAGTGATAGTGCACAAAGAAAATCCTACAAACACTGCACACAACAGTGGCCTCCCAGCAGCTCCCTGTGAACCACCCTCCCCATTTTCCCAGCTGCTCCCTGACATTATTTAACTAGTTTAATTGAAAGCCAAAAGCCCTGGAGGGCAAAGCTGGCCCAGGACACGGTGCTGGTGGTGCTGTGCCCAGGTCCACTCCCCAGAAGGGCAAGACATGAACTGTTCAGAGCAATCTGGGACAAAAAGAGTGATCCCCACCTTCCCAGCTCCCGTGGGGTGTTCTGGCAGGGACAGTGTGCATTCCCCATGCAGCAGCACACCAGAGGCAGCCCTGGCCCCTCTGGCCATTCCTGCCTCCAGACAGCTCCGTGCTCCTCTCCCTCCACAGCTGGGATTTTACTGCAGGAGCATTTCGAGGCTGGGGTGGGGGAACCTTTGCTGAAACACCCAGCAGCTTTGGAAACTCTCCCTGCTGCTTTTCCAAGAGCCTGATTTTGGCTTTCTGGCTCAAACACACCACTCATTTTTCTGCAGCAATGAAGATAAACGTCAATAAATCTTCTGCAGGCTTTCCACGAGGCCAAGAGTGATCTCAGCCCTGAAGCATTTCAGTATCCTGCAGTTCCACCCTGAGCCCCCATCCAGCAAACTCACCCTGCTGCAGAGCCTCAGATACACAAGTACCTCCTTCAAGGAGGTGCCCAGTGCCTCTGAAGTCAATGACACCTCTGTGCTCCAGGCTTTGCCTGGATCAGCTCCCAGACCAGCAGCCTGAGTGCAGCACAGAGTGCTGGCACTGCCCAAGCCCCTGCAGTGCTGCTCCTGGGGGCCCAGGTGTTCTCTTCTCTTGCTCCCACCATCCCAGCAGGGTGACCCCAGGCTCACAGCCTCTGGGGGCTGCTTGTTCAAGGCACACCTGTTCTCCTTTTTGCCCTTTGAGCAAGGGCTTGGGGAGTGGGGTGACACCCTGTCCTCTTCTGCATGAATTCCCAGTAAATGGCCACTCCTCTGGAAATGCAAAGTCCTTTTCCAGCTGTTTGGGCAGGCAGGAATGGGGGGATCCTGCACTGTGCAGGGTGCAGCAGGCTCAGCTGATGGACACTTCTCAGCCAGTGGCATTTTCCCAACACCTTTCAATGGTACCACAGCACCGTGGGTGGTGCAGGGCCCTGCTGCATCCTGCTGGCTCTGCTCCTCCCAGACACCCAGCCCAGGCAGCTCTGGGCTCCCAGCCCCTGCTGTCCAGCCCCAGGGGCACTGCCCTGCCCTGCAGAGCTGTCTGCTCCGTGGGACCTGCTGGAGGAGCAGGGAGGGGCAGCTCAGCTCCACAGCACAGCTCAGGGCACCCCTGAGGATGCTGCTTTAAGGGATGAGGGATTGAGTCCTGCACTGAGCCATCATCAGTGGGGGCTGCAGCTGGAAATGGAGTTGAGGGTCTGCAGCACATGCTGGGGAACCAGGAGCTGCACATTCCTCCCCTGCTCAGGGCAGCAGGATTGGACACACAAGGATTGGATTTGGTCACACAGTTCCATGGGACAAGGTGTTATTCTGCAGTTCCCAGGGTCTCATCCAGCCCAAAGGCTGCAAATGCTGCTCTGCTCCAGACACACCCAAGCCAACCTCTGCTGGCCAGGGTGGGTGACCGCAGCCCCTGGAGCAGAAACCCCTTCCCCTTGCAGAAGGACAATGTGAATGCTTCATTCAGCAGTTTTACAACTTCAATTCCCTTCCTTCCTCTGCTTTTCCTGGCTGAGCAGGATCTGCCTGGTGAGCTGCAGGGTCTGCAGTGCCACAGCCTTGTTTCCCACCCTAATTTCAGTCTGTTCAGCATTACTGGGGGTGGCCCTTGTTAAACAACTTGACCTTGCAGAGTAGCCATGAAAACTGTTTCCAACCACCCTGGGAAGGCTCTTATCAGAAAATGAGCTTAGAAATTCTTCAGCACCCAGAGTTGGTGCCAGGTCATGGCTCTTATCTTCTGCAGTTGCTGCAGTAAAGGGAACATCCAGTGTGTTCGAAGGAAACACAGAATTAATTGTCCTGGAGCTGGGATGGAGCCCAAAGAAATTGAGGGTACTTTTTTTTTCCATGCTCTGAGTTTCTGGTGTTCAAAATGTCTCATTGTTCCTTTCCAGTTGTTCTGCTCCAGTTCAAATGCAGGTTCACAACAACACAAGCAGCTCTTTGAAATATAATCGTTAAAAATTTGCACCTTGGGAAGGAAGGTGAGGGAAATCTGAGGGATCCTCCTCTGAAAGTGACTGTGAAAAATATTCCTGAACGTGTCCATTCCTCCCCAGGATCCCCAGAAAATCTATTTGATAGAATCCCAGAATCCCAGACTGGTTTGGATTGGAAGAGACCTTACAGCTGATCCCATCCCACCCCTGCCATAGCAGGGACCCCTCCCACTGTCCCATGTGCTCCAGCCCCAGTGTCCAGCCTGGCCTTGGGCACTGCCAGGGATCCAGGGGCAGCCACAGCTGCTCTGGGCACCCTGTGCCAGCCCTGCCCACCCTGCCAGGGAACAATTCTTGCCCAATATCCCATCCAGCCCTGCCCTCTGGCACTGGGAGCCATTCCCTGTGTCCTGTGCCTCCATCCCTTGTCCCCAGTCCCTCTCCAGCTCTCCTGGAGCCCCTTTAGGCCCTGGCAGGGGCTCTGAGCTCTCCCTGGATCCTTCTCCTCTCCAGGTGAGCACCCCCAGCTCTCCCAGCCTGGCTCAGAGCAGAGGGGCTCCAGCCCTGGCAGCAGCTCATGGGCTCCTCTGGACTCTCCAGCAGCTCCAGGTCCTTCTGCTCTCTGGGCCCCCAGAGCTGGAGGCAGCTCTGCAGGTGGGGTCTCACAAGGGACACCCTCTCCCCACTCCCAGCAAATTCCATTTCCAGCACAGGGCACACTGACATGGCTAATGATCAGTTTGCCACCAAAATGCTGCATTTTTAATTGGTCACCTTATCCCAGGGAGCCAACCTGACCCAGCTGCACATTTCCCTGGAGCAATCCCAGCCAGTGAGATGGGGCAGGCAGGGTGGTTCCCTCCTGCTCTCAGGAAGCACAGGGAGATCCAGCCCAGAGCCATGTCAAGGGGCACAGGGGTCCCTTTCCTGAGCACTGAGTTGTCCCTGTCCCTCCCAGGGCCACCATGGGGGCACTGCCAGCCCCATCCCCACAGCCCAGCAGCTGAACATGTGCTCTCCATCACTCCCATGCTGCTGGGATCTGCCACAGCCCCTGCACTGGGGCTGTTCCTCCCCTGCAGCCACAGGCCAGGCTTTATTTGGTCCTTACATGTGCACAAAGGCATGAGCTGCTTGCAAACTCCTTTGGAAAACTGCTGGCACTCAAGCAACCACAGGGAATTTTCCCACAGGGTCTCAGCCACAAAGACACCCAAACTCCAGGGCTGTTTCCAGCCCTCTGTCCTGTGCTGGGTGAGCATCAGGGGATGCTGGGGAGCTTTGTCCTGGCCTCCTGCCCAAGCCTGACTGATTCCATGCCCAGCTGAGCCTGGCTGCAGAGCTGCAGGTTGGAAAGTGCTGCAGAGGGAGCTTCAAGATCCCAAAAGATTGCAAAGGAAACCCAAGAGCCTGCTGAGAGTCACAGAGTGGATGGATGGCAGGGCCTTTATGCTCTGGCATGGGCAGAGTCTGACCTTGGCCACACAGAATCCCAGAATCATTTGGGCTGGGAAATCCCTCCCAGCCCATCGAGCCCCAGCTGTGCCCAGCCCTCACCTTGTCCCCAGCCCAGAGCACTCAGTGCCACCTTCCTGGGACACTCCAGGGATGGGCACTCCAAACCCCCCTGGGCAGTTCCAAGCCCTGACCTCCCTTCCCATGGGGAAATTCCTGCTGCTGTCCCCTCTGAGCTCCCCTGGCCCAGCCTGAGCCATTCCCTCTCCTCCTGTCCCTGTTCCCTGAGCCTGACCCCCTCCAGCTGTCCCCTCCTGTCAAGGAGTTGTGCAGAGCCAGAAATTCCCCCTGAGCCTCCTTTTCTCCAGCTGAGCCCCTTTCCAGCTCCCTCAGCTGCTCCTCATGGAATTTACCCCTTGCACTCTTCAGACCATGTGGCCAACCCTGTCCCTCTCCTCTGGGCCTGGGGTGGTTATGCCGAGTTCAGTCTTTTGCTGCAAATTCACTTTACAGAGCCTGGTCCAACCCTTGGGGCAGACAGGGAATCACATCCAAGGGCCAGTTGTTGGCTTCCCACCAGCTCCCACCCCCTGAAGGGTCCCAGAAGAGCAGAGCCCCCCTCTGAGGCCCAGGTACAGCCTGCAAACAGCTGTGGGACAGATGTGCTGCAGGCAGGCAAAGGCTCTCAGCCTGTGGGGTTGCTCTGGTAACACCCAAACACAAACCTCACCTCCTCAGGCCTCGAGCCTTGCCATCAGCGCAACAGGAGACAACAAAGTGAGGCAATCTCCAGCCTGCAGAAACCCCTGGAAGCACCAGCCTGGCTCAGATCTGCAGGAAAAAAAAAAAAGAAAAAAAAAAAAAAAAAAAAAAAAAAAGAATGCCAAGAAACTGAGCAGGCTGGGAACAGGCAGTGGGAGCAGCCCTGGGACAAATCCATGGAGGGCAGCAGAGACAGAAGAGAGGACAGGGGCAGCAGCATCCCCAGAGGAGAGCAGAGGGGCTGGGAGGAGCAGGTGACACCAGAGATGGGCTCTGGGTCCAAGTGGAATTTCCCTGGAGCTGCTCAGCCTGCAGCACTGCCATGTCCTGCTGCAGTCCCAGGGAATGCTGCCTGAGGAGCCTCTGGGGTCACCCCAGAGCAGCTGCAGCTCCACACTCATCAGGTCAGAGCAGGGGTCTCCTGCAGCCCCAGTGCTGCCTCCCACCCACCACGGGATCCAAGGTCACTCCTGGCTGGAGTGAGCCCTTCCAGCAGCTGCTCCAGAGCACAGGGCCATGGAGGGGACACAGGGGACATCCCCTGGCATGGTCTGGGCCAGCACACTGCACTACCCTTCCCATGGAGCTGCCCATGAGGTGCTGCAGGTCCTTGGAGCAGGAACCAGAGCTCTCCAGCCCTGCTCCAGCCATGGGGCTGCCTCAGGGGCTCAGTGGTTTCAGCTGACAAAGCCTCAGCTCCTTTTCTTCCACCTCCTCAATCAACCCAGGGCCTGCTCTGCCAAATCCCACCACATAGCACCAGAAGCCCTGGCTCAGGACAGACCCACCAGGGTGCTCTGTCCTTCTGAGCTACCTGCAAGCTCAGGAGCATCACACAAGAGCTCTGCCCTTGGCCTCAGCCCCTGCACATTGGGAACTGCAGCACCCAATCCATGTTTTCTGTTCAGGAGAGTTGATTCCCTTGGGAGCTGCAGTTCCCCTGCAGCCCTAGTGTGCTGCTCTGGGTTTGCTGGGGATGTGCAGGGCAGGGGACACTGTGCCCTGTGCCAGCCCCAGCCTGTGGCACAGGCAGGGCAGTGAGACTCCTGCAGCTGAATCACCCCGACCCTGGGGCTGCCACATCCTCTGTGACTCACCCCAGGCTCCCTTCCCCACCCAGCCCTGCCTGATAACAGCTGCACCTCAGCTGCTCTCACCTGGGCTGTCCCATCCCTGCAGGAGCCCTGGTGCAGGCCAGCCAAGGTCAGAGCACAGGAAGGGCTGTCACATTTAGAGAGGAGTCACCTCCACGGTGCCTCATGCCCTGGGGTCCACATTCCCCTGCTCTGCCTCACCCAGCCCCTGGTGCCACCCCAAGGAGCACAAAAGGTCCTGGGCTGCAGAAATGGGAGTGGGCACAGCAAAGGCAGGAGAAAAGCAGGGAAGGCAGGATGAAGCCAGGAGGGAACAAGGTGCTGAAACCACAGCACCATCACCCTGTGGATGATGTCAGCCTGGACCAGCCCCAGCCCTGGCTCCAAAAGCCCTGGAAAAGCTCAGTCCTTCCATGGGAAAGCAGAGCACCAGAGCCCTGAGGCTCCAATCCAGAGCATCCTCCAGGGAGCTGGGCAGAGGTTGGGGATGGCCCTGCTCTCCCAGAGTATTTCTGTAGTTTATGGGGAAAGGAGCCTCAGGTGGTCCCTGTAAACACACCTGTGCCTGTGCAAGAGCAGCCACCCCCCAGGAGAGACTCCCAGGCCCCCTCTGAGGGGAGGCAGCAGGAGGCCAGGAAAACATTTGTGAGCAAAAATTTTATTTGAAAAACCAAACAACAACGTGAGGAATTTCATCCAGAGCAATGAGTGCTGTGAGTGTTCATTGTCCTGACCTGGAACATGCAGATCTTCAGCACTGCAATTAATCTGGGAGTCACTGGTGGACCAAGGATGGAGTGGAGCCCAGGAACATCCCAAACCTCCACTCTGGCCAAGATTTGGGCACTGCCAACCCCACAGCTAAGGGGTTAAACCCTGCAGGGATCCACCAGCAGAGCAGAGCTGCCAGCCTCGTGCTGCTCCTGATTTGTGCCAGCCTTGAGGAGCCACAGCTGGGAGTGGCTCCTGGCAGCAGTGGGATTCAAACACCCAGGAACTGCCACAGGCAAGATTTGTCACCAGCAGAGAGAGTGGCATGTCAGGAGCTCAGGAGAGTGAGACAGGAGTGGAAGATTCTCCCAGGACTTTATTTCCATCGACAGCTGCAGTTATTTTGGGAACTTGGCACAATGGAGAGTGTGTTTGCAGGGGCCAGTTGGATCCAGGAAAAAAAAATATGTGTTTTTCTTTAAGGAAAGTACAACAACACTGTAGATTGATTGGAAAAAGACCAGGTTTTGTTTTTCTGGTTGTTATTTTTTTCCTTAGTTGGCTTCCTCTGACACTCTGCAGCATTTTAAGGTTTTTCCAGAAAATGAGGAGCAGCCCCAATCCTGGCAGGAGCAGTTACTGAGCCACCAGGGCTAAAAGTGGCAAAAGCACTGAAGGTTTCCAGAAGCCACAGCTGGAAATAACCAAGTACAGCACCACAGGAGAGCCCAGGGCAGCCAGTGGGGCTCCACACAGCCCCTGCTCCAGCCTGGGACTTTCCATCCCTGACTGCTCAGCCTGGCATTTCCTGAGGACTCCATGCAGCCATGGAGAATGGGGAACAGGAGCAGGATGGTCTTAGAGCAGAGAAAATGGGGTGTTCAATGGCAGAGCTTTGAATTTGTGGTGCCTGGGGGAAGTACTGGGGGAGGAATCGCAGAATCCCAAACTGGTTTGGGTTGGAAGGTCCTTTCCTTGGGCAGGGACCCCTCCCACTGTCCCAGGTGCTCCAGCCCCAGTGTCCAGCCTGGCCTTGGGCACTGCCAGGGACCCAGGGGCAGCCACAGCTGCTCTGGGCACCCTGTGCCAGCCCTGCCCACCCTGCCAGGGAACAATTCCTTCCCAAAATCCTAAACCTACCCTCTCAGCCTGAAGCCATTTCCCCTTGTCCTGTCACTCTATGGGGAGCAGGACCCAGGTGTTCATTGTTTTTCCCGAGTCCCACCTGAAATCTGCCCATGATGAGGACAAAGCCTGTGGCAGTGCCCAGCAGTTTCCCCAGCCAGCCCAGCTGTGTCTGCCCAGTGCAGAGCCCCACTGAGGAACCCTGCAGCATGGCCAGGGGGAGAATTCCCCCATCTCTCACAAGACCTGGATCAGCAGCTTTTACTTTCATCTCAGGTAGCAGGAGCAGAGTGTGCTGGGCAGGGTGGGGAGGACCAGGAGGAGGGAGAGGAGCAGAAAAGCCACAGGACCCCCCTGCTGGGTTCCACTGCTCCTGCAGCATCACTGCCAGGGGACACTGCAGGGAGGTTTGGGTGTGCCTCTCCTCACTGCCCAGGCTGAGCCCAAGCTGTGCCCAGCTTCAGCTGAACCCAGTCTCAGGTGAGCCCAGGTGTAAGGATCCCCTGAGCCAGAGAAACCCAGCACAGAACAGAGAGAATGGAAGGCCAAGGAGTAGGACCTGCATCCATTTGGTTTCAAAATCCCACCCAAGAAATGGAGTATTTGGGGAGATAGGACCCTCAGGGTTAAAAAAACAGCTGAATTCCCCAAGCCTGCCTTTATCCAGCAAGCAGGAGCTTCAGCCACTCCCAGAAACAGGGGAGATGAGGAGAGCAAGAGGATGGAACCACAGCACCCCAACATGAGTGGTGTTTAAAATCTCCAGCATGTGACCCCCCCAGAGAGCTCAGGCTGGCTGGGGGGGCCACACCTGACCCCCAAAGCTGTGCAGCCACAAACACAAGCAAGAAATCATCTTCCCACCTTCCTCAGGAGGCTTTGCCTCTCCAGCTCCAGGAGAAATCAAGCTCTGGTCGTGGTCTGTGGGGACAAAGTGGCACAGCAGGAGTCTCCTCTTCCTTCTCATGTGCAGTAAAACCCCTGTGGGGTCTGTGTCTCTGCAGGGCACAGGAGGCTCTGGCTGGCAGCTCTGGATGATGGAATGTGCCTGGACAAGGAGCCAGCAAGGGCTGGCACATTTCCCAGCAAACTTCCATCCCTCCAAAACACCCCTGTGCAGAGAGGCAGTGCCCTTGAGGCCTGTTCAGACACAAGAGGGACCAGGAGGTCCAAGCTGGCCCCTCGGGGTCTCCAGTGGTGGCCCTGAAGCTGCTCCCCAGGCTCTCTGTGTGCAGAAGAGGAGGGACAGGGAGGAATTGTCCCTTGGGGGGTCACTCGTGCTCAGAGTCCTGTGCTGGGGACCCCAAATTCCCCAGAGTGCCAAAGCTGCCTGCAGGCAGCCAGAGCACTGCCCTGAGACACCCTGGTGCACCTGAGCTGTGGGAAGGGCAGGCAGAGCAGTGGGAGCTCTGCTGGGAATGACCTCCCAGACAAGTTATTACATTGTCCACCACTTCCCTGGCATGCACACAGCAGAGGCGAGCAGGCAGAGCCCACCCTGCTCCTTGCCAGGGTTAATTCCTGGGCTGTGATGGAGCTGCAGCAGTGAGTGTGTCCATAATTATCATCTCATTAGTGCCGTGCCTGTGCTTCAGGAACTGCAGTTTTATGGCTCAGCCATAAAAGCTGACACTATTTAAAATGTGATTTTCAGGGGCTCCCATCCTACTTCCTTCCCCTCTATTTATTTTAGGAAAGGAAAGACTGGCTGGATCAACTTATCAGACTTCCTACCTCTGGCAACACTTGTACTCCCTGAAAGATCATCTAGTTAATTAACTTGATTGTTTGCATACAAATGACAAATTAAATAAAATACATAGGGCAATAGCTGCAGGAGCCATCCAGGATCCCCATCCCACACCAAGCCCTGCACTGCTATCAGTGCTGCTCAAGCCTGGGCTGGCCAAAAATAGAGATTTTAGGAATTATCTATAGAAAACACAGCAACATGGAGATCAAAATGACCAGTCAGGGAGATGAGAGTTTGTGCTAGAGGACAGGGCAGCTGAGCACAGCAGAGATGTCACCCTGATCTCCACAGGGCCATCCCACAGCCCAGGCCAAGCCAAAATTTGGCTGTCAGTTCCCATCTTTTACCCACAACCAAACAGATTCTAAGTGGTCAGAGGGCAAAGGGAAGGACTCTTCCTTCAGCTCCAGCACTAACACAATGGACCCATCTTCAAGCTTTGGGATTTAATATTTTCCTTGTAGAAAAACACAGGACTCATCTTCACATGGGGCCTTTGGCCTCCTGCAGCTCTGTCCTGCACCTCCTGTGTCCTGGGACATTGTCCCTGTCCAGCTGCACAGCTCCTCAGGGGTGCATCCCTGGGGTCTGTGCCCCAGCCCTCCCATAGACCAGGAATGTCCCCTCACCTGGACATGTCACCTGGAACCTGGGTCACCTCTGCACCCCTTCCAGCAATGAGACCCCTCCTTGTGGGGCTGTTTTCCTGCTGTGCCAGCTTTGCCATGAGAACATCTGTCCTGTTGTCCCAGCTGAGCTGTCACACGCTGTGACTCTTGTCCCTTATTTTGTCACCTGGTGCTGCCAGGAGAAGTTTGCCTCCATCACTTTTCCTGCTGTCCTTCCCAAAGCTGTGGATGCTGTGACATCCCATCCCTCTCCATCCCCACCTCTACAGGATTCCCTCTGATTTCTCCCCAGCCTCTAGATGTGGCTGGAGAGAGCAGGGCACAAAGGCACAGGGACACATCCCAAGCCCTGTGTCAAGCACAGGAGCTGCTTCCAAGAGCAGAGCAGAGCTTGTTTGGCCCTGGGATCAGCTTTTAGCACGTGAGCCCCTTCTGCCCTGGGAGCTTTGTTTGGTGCTCTGTGACCCATCACAGCTGTCCCCAGGCCAGGAGCAGCAGTTTCACCTGCCTGTCTTTGTCTAGAAAATCACATTAGGGACAACAGGGCTGCTCCCCCGAGGAGCTGACGTAGGGTCTGGGTGGAACTTTCCATGAGAAACACATGTGGCCCGAAATAATTGTCCCATTAGTTCAGGAAGGGACAAGAAATTACTTGCAAATGGCTCCTGTGCAAACACTCCATCCACAGCCCCCACCTGCTCCTGCTTGGCTCTTCTCCCTCCACCTCTCCCTCTGCCAAGGGAGGAAGGCAGGGAAATGGGGGGTCCCAGATTTTCCCAAATCAGGATCCCATCTCAGCTCCATCCCTGTGCACAGAGGGGATGGGAGTCACTCTGAGGAACAGGGACCCCTCATCCCCTCCCTGTGCCCCAGCCCTGCTCAGCCACTAATAAAAGTATTTTCCTCCATCCTTTGTCCATCCTCCCCAGCCTCGGGGCTGGCTGCACTCAGTTATCCACTTTCTCCCCAGCTCCAGGAAATGTGTGAGCTGGATGTGCTGACTGAAATGACCTCATGCACGGAAGAATTAGAAAATGAGCAATGAGGGGACACAACAATGCTTCCCCAATGAGCTGGAGGCACCCAGGGGACTTCACCACTGCTGCATTTCCTGCCCTGGCACCAGCCCAGCCGAGTTTGTGTCCTTGACAGAAATCTCTGAGTCTGGTTTTATTTTTACCTCAGAAGCTTTTTACTTTCTCCATATTTGCTCCCTTGGATTGTTTAGGGGTGACATCATTAATGCCACCTGCAGGGGTTGGTGGCACTGGTGCTGCCAGCCTCAATCCAGGGATGCTTTGGAAGAGCATCAGTGGCACCCTGGGCAGGACAATGAGCTGAGCACCCCTCACCCCCAGCCCAGCCTTGGGGTCACCAGCAGGAAGGACAAGAGCCTCAGACAC
Organism: Erithacus rubecula; assembly: GCF_903797595.1. Taxonomy (NCBI): domain Eukaryota; kingdom Metazoa; phylum Chordata; class Aves; order Passeriformes; family Muscicapidae; genus Erithacus; species Erithacus rubecula. The sequence continues at coordinate 9,853,084 of NC_136673.1, read as the reverse complement.
ACTCTGCACCCTCACCCTTAGCACACCCAGAGGATGCCACAGTGCCCAGACAAACCCAGACCAAGCCTGACCTCCATCCCCAGTGCAGACAGCTGGGTGTTCTGGTGGGTCTCCAGACAGCTCCTGGGCATCTCAGCCACCCAAATCAGAGCTCAGGGTGCTCCTGATAAGCCTCAGTAGCCCTGAGCAGGGTGAAGGGACTGTCACAGAAGCTCAGCTGTTTACTCCAGGCTGGGAATTCTTGTGTCAGTGGTTTCAGTATCAAACTGCTGAGCTGTGTTTAGTCTGTGGCTGGAAAGCAGCCTTGCTTCTATTTTGAGAATAATTGTCTAATCAGGGGTGCAAAGAATGATTTTGCTCAGTAGAAAGTTGTGTTTATTTGGGTAAGTTTGTCCTCCAGGATGGGTGCCTTGGAAAAGCCCTTGTAGAGGCTGTGCAGGAGCATCCTGGGGCACAGGACACTCCTGCAAAAAAGGCAAACTTCAAACTTCTTATTTCTGTAGAAATAAGAGAAAAGCTTTGTGCCCCTGGCTTCCAGCCAGCTCTGGAGTGAGGCTCCTTGCAGGTGCAGGTGCTCACCTGGGATGGCCACACTCTTCATTCCAGAGGTGCTCAGCAGCCTGAGCTGCATTTTCAGCTGCCACATTCAGAGTTTCCTTTGGTTTTGTAAATCACAGGTGACCTCAGCACGCATCCCTGGCTGCCAGCCACATCAGGCAGCTGATGAAATACTGAGCTGAGGGATACCTGGAGGGTCAAAGTCATCTCCTGGGACAGGTGAGACATTTTCCCACCTCTCCATGTGCTTTTTGTTCATCCCAACCTCCTCACCCCTGAGGGTGTGAGGAAACCATCACATTAACCCCAGGACCTGAGGATGTTTTACCTTTTTCACACCCTGAATCATGTCAGTTTTTTAACCTTTCAGCTCTTTCTGGTGCTAATTCCCATTTTCCCATGTAAATCCCCTGCCTGGGGAGCTTTGCCTCTGGCTGGGTGAGCTTTGTCCCATGGATGAACCAGGAGCACCTCGGTGGACTTTGCCCTGTTTGCACACAACAAACACGGCTGAGTTGGGACTATTTGCAACTCAGCAACCACTAATTTTTAGCCCAGAGATAAATCCTCGTTATCTGCCCAGATAAGATCCTCTCTATTTTGGAAGGCACCGTTTCCCACATTGGGAAATTCCCCTTGGCTGGACCAGTGATGTCCACAGGCAGCTCTTCCCCACACCCCCAATCCTCGGGATGAGCCCAGGACAGGCAGCAGCTCCACTGTCACCCTTCATGGGCAGGCAATGTCCCCTCCCCTCCCCCAGGTGACCCCTGTGATCCCAGCATTGGGAATGTCCCTCCAGCCACTTGGGCTGAGGCTGTGGCTCAAATTAGGAATTAGGAATTAGGAATTTGCCTAATTCCCATTCCCATCACACAGACTTGTGGCACTGGCATTGATCAGTCAGGAATTTCTTCTCTTGGCATGATTGGATTTTGTGCTAAAGAAAGACATTTATCTTCCCCTTCTGTGCTGTAAGCTCAGTGTCCCTGGAAGAGCTCCCTCTGTCCCCTCAGAGACATCCCTATCAGTGTCCCCAGAACAAACCCCACAGTTTCTCCATGGCCTGACTTCCCTCATCCAGTTCCCACACAGATGCTCCAAGCTCCTCACACTTCTGCTCTGCAGCACAAAGTCTTGAGAAGCTGTCACAGCCCATCCCACAGCACAGAGGGGACAGAGCTGTGGCTCCAGTGTCACCACAGAGCCCACAAGGAGACCTGAGTTCATGAGACCTGTCCTGTGCAGGGATCCCAGGAAAACATGGAAAAAGCACATGGCACTTCCAGCTTCCCCCCAGGCCTGCCTCTGCAGGGAATCAAGTGTCTCCAAGCATGTGGGGATGTGTTTGCCAAGTGACTCAGGCCAGCCTGGAACCAGCAATAAATTCTCTTACAGCACTAACCCAGCTCCTGCCACTCACCCAGGGCTATTTCCCTCTTTCCAGGGAGTCACCCCAGGTCCCTCTTTCTCCACCCTCACGGTGCCTTTGTCCCCTGCAGGGATCAAAGGTGAAATTCCCACTCTAAACATCCCAGGGCAGGTCCAGCCCTCCCTGCCTGCCTGGCTCACTGGGCTGGGATAATTCCTGGAGGGAAGGAGGTTGTAGGTTTAGAACCCAGCGTGGTTTGGGGCTGGGATGCACCAGGGCTGCTGGGGCTGTGCTCAGGGCAGGGACTGAGCTGCCTCAAGCCCAGACCCTCTGGGGGTGTCCCAGTGAGCCTGGGGACATGCAAAAATGGGGGCATGGGAAATGAAGGGATGCTGCTGTAAGTTTCCTAACAGGTTTGGGATGGAGTGAGGAGCTCAGGGCAGTGTGGATGGAGAGAGGGGGGAGGTGCAAGAAAATCTGAGTCCAGACACAAAGGGAAACCCTCCCAGCTGGGGAGGAGAGGAGATGAAAGCTCTGGGCAGTGCCAGGAGAAAGAGGAGGAGGAGGCAGCTGGGAGGGTGCAGCCACCCACCAGGCCCCAGCAGCTCTGGGGTCAGGGACTGGGTCACCACTGGGACCCCATCCATGCACCCTGACCCTGGGGTGCCAACAGCATCTCCAGAGAGCCACCAGGAGAGCCATGTCACCAACCCTGCTGTCTCCAGCCTCAGTGTCCCCACCTGGCAACACCTCTGGCTGTCTGAAGAGGGAAAACAGGCAGCTCCCCAGAAGAGATGGTACCAGCTGGGAGAGCTGTGCTCAGGTGGGGCAGCCACACATCCCTGGGCATCAGCAGCACTCTGGGCAGCCACACCACAGCCCAGCACAGCCCTGTGACACCACAGTCACATCCCTGAGCCATCCAAGGCCAGTCACAACCAGGTCACACTTCACCAAACACACCCTGAACAGCCTTTGCAAAACATTTGCATCCTACACCAGAGCACTGCATTAGCTGGGGAGTAGCATCCCTGCCAAGCTGTGCATGGACCTGGAATAGCTTTTTGTTGCTGCTTTTTGTGTGTCCCCAGAGGGACCCAGAGCTGCAGGAGGTCACTGGTGTGTTTGGGCATTTCCCTGGCCAGAGAAACCATTTCCCTGGTTCATGTTTAACAGCAACCACTGTCCATGGCAACAATCTCACTTTGGGCAAGACTGCTCCTACACCCAGACCTGGCCTCAGGAGCATCTGGCAGCTGCTCCTATATAAAAAACAGCTCAGAAATTCATGGAACCACATTTTCCCTTCTTTAGCCACACAGTAACAGGATTTTACACTCCTCAGCAAGCCGAGGGCTGGGGGCTCCACCAGTGCTGACAAACACGGCACGAACAAAAGCCAGCTACAAGAAATGATATTCTCCTTTTATTTACCAATGACCATGACAATGTAGGTTTTTTTTTTTTCTAGCTGCAGAGATGCTTTGCACTGTAAACTGGGAGGCAGGCAGTGCAGCCTGCCCTGCCAGGGCCAGCAGGAACCCCCAAACACAGCTTTGTTATCCAGAGTCAGGAGAGCGGCTGCTGCACAGAGTTTGCTTTTCTCCATCACCAACCCCTCCGTCGTCAGGGCATCGAGACACTGATATTTACACCAGGCTCCCCCAGCGGCCTGCTGCCAGGGAATGGGTCTGGCACACCAAACCTGCTGCCTTACCAAATCTACACACTTGGGAAAAGAAAAAGGCATCCACTCCGCCGGAGAACTCGGCCGCGACACACACAAATATTGCACTTGTAACTCGGGAACGGGGAGGACACAGGGTCCCTATCACACAGCAACGTGTCCAGCTACAGGAGGGCAATAAATAAACCAGGGGAGGGCAGGAGGGGGTGCTTTGCACACCTCCAGCACAGGGCAAGGAGCCGGCTCTCGCTGCTCCAGGGACCCACCACGAGCCAAGGAAGCGCCAGGCTCCTGCCGGAGCTGCTGCAGGAGCCCCACGGCACAGGGAAGCACAGCAGCTCCTGGGGCTGCTCCAGTTCACAAGGCTTTAATCCAGGATGGTGTTTGTGTCGGCGCTGCTGTCCCCTTACAGAGCCCTGCACGAGAACTCCTCCTCCTCCTCGCCGCGCCGGGCTCGCTCTCCACCTTCCAGCAGTGCTCTGGCTGGGGCAGGTGCTTCACAGTAGTCTTGTGGGAGCTCCCTCCTGCTAAATCCACCCAAAGGCATCGTACCAGCGATGGAGGAGCTGCAGCAGTACCAGCCTGCCTGGCTGTGGGTCCCCTGGGCCCCGGTGCCTCCAGCTGCCCCTGTCCGTAGGGCCTGGGGGCACAGGAAGGGCTCCACTGCCCAATTCCATGTAAACACACAGCTCCCAGCCTGCCCCGAGACAGTCCTTGGGCCTACAGCGGGGAGCTGCCTTTCTTCTGGTTGATTATGTCCAAGTAGAGGTCGGAGCGCAGGAAACGGGGGTACGAGTCCTTCTCCATCAGCCCATAAATCCTCTTCTGGGCCAGGTCGAAGCAGCTGCGGGTGATGTTCTGCAGGTTCTCCTTGGTGTGCTCCCGAGTGTAGGAGTCCAGGTTGACCTGTGGGCAGAGGAACCAGGGCTGCTGAGCAGCTCCCCAGGCGGCCACAGCGCCGGGAGCCACGCACCAGCGTGGGAGCCACCCTCACCTCCTTGCAGGACTGGATGGCAATGTACTCAGAGAAGATCTTCTTGGCCTTGGAGACCATCTTGGACTGGGATTTGATCTTCTTGAACTCCTCACAGGCCAGCCAGAACTCCAGGTTCTCCTCGCTGAACTCAGTGCGCAGGAAGGCCCTGAAGGCAGCGAGCCCGTCTGTGGGGAACAGGGACACAGCTCTGCTGCTGCTCACAGACAGGGAACAGCCCCACAGCTCTGCAGAGCCCAAACCACCGCCCTGCACTGCCCGAAAAACCCCCTGGTGCAAACAGGCACAATGCACTGCCAGGCCAGCACAGCAACACAGCCCATCCGGGGCTGAATCCACATCCCCTGCAGCACCCACAGCCAGAAGGGAGCCTGAGCTGGAGTGGGGACAGGATCCCCTGGCCTGATGTAGGATGGGGTGCCTGAGAAGGGCTGTTCTCCCATCTTTGGGATGTTCTAAAGCAGCTCCTGCTCCATGGACCCTCTGCAGAGCCCCAAACCAGGCACACACATGCATCACAGCCTCCTCCCCAAGCTGGGGGCTGCAGCCCCGACCTGAAACTCTCCCCAGCCCCTGTCACCAAGATCCCCCCTGGGCCAGGCACGAGCAGGAGGGTTGAGGACAAGGAGGAGGCTAATTTTGCTTTGTGCATCCCCAAACACCGGAAGGGATTAACAGAGGAAATCCCAGCTTTATCCAGGCACGTGTCTGCATATTCCCCTGGCAGCAAACACAAGTGGAAGGGATGGACACACACTTACATTTGTGCAGCAGCAGCTTCTCCAGGGAGTCCCCCCACTTGAGCGCTTCCTCGGGAGTGGGCCTGTGGAAAAAGGACAGCACGTTGGCAAAGCTCAGCAGCAAAAGCTGCTTTTGCTGCCTGCTAAACATTTCCAGTGGATTAAAGCCAGGCTGTGAGCCCAGCACGGCTGCTCCCAGCTCCCAAATCAGCCCCATGCTAAACTTTCCAGAGGATAAAGCCCTGCTGTGTGCCCAGGGGGCTGGCCCTGGCTCCCACCTTGGTACTGGCACCAGCAGAGCAGCTGTAGGCAGAGCCAGGCTCTGCACCAGGCAGTGCCACAGCAGCTCTGCCAAAAGAAAACCGCTGCCTTTAGGCTGGCAGGAAGAAAATCCAACCTCAGGAGGTCTGTGCAGGCAGCTGTGGCACTGGGGTGTCTGAGGAAGAGCTGGAGAAACTCCAGCTGATGCGGAGCTGAGCAGAAGTGGGATTTCAGCTGCTCCATTCAAGCAGCCAGAGAAGCTGCCAGCAGCAAGAGCAGGGAGGGCTTGTTCTCCAGCTGCTAAAGCATCTGCAGAGCAAAGTGGTTTTTCAAGCCATCCTCTGGCCAGTTAAAGTTCCATAGACAAACACTGGGAGAATGCTGCTGCCAGGTAAATTTCCAGCCAAAGACGCTGCAGTGCCACTGTGCAGGCAGGACCTCTCACCCTCCAGCAGATTTTCAGCCAAAAAATATTTTAAATGCTCCTCCAGAGACAAAACCATTGTTCACAGCCTCCTCAAACGGGGTGAACACAGTCTTCCTGGAGGTGAGGAGCTCCAGACCACAGCTTGTCCCCAAGTCCTCACTGTCCCGATCTCCACGGACCCCAAATCCTCACTCCCCCCATCCCCACGGTCCCCAAATCCTCACTGTCCCCATCCCCACGGTCCCCAAATCCTCACAGTCCCCATTCCCACCGTCCCCATCCTCGCCTCCCGCTCGCAGCACCTACTTGAGGGATTTGAGCACTTTGTCCAGTTTGCCGGAGGGGTTGGCTCCGGGGGACTCGTTCCGCCGCCGAAAAATCCCCAGCCGGTTCTTCATGTCCTTGGCTCTAGAGAGAAGAGCGAGCGTGAGCGGGCGGCCGAGAGGACCCCCAGCCCCGCGGGGACCCCCTGGCAGCGCCCATCACCTACTCCTTCATGGTGTGCCGGCGCTGCAGGCTGCCCGAGTGCGGCCGCTGCACCGCCAGCAGCATCTCCGCGTGGAACTCCAGCGGCTGCGGCTTGGACAGGTCGCGGAAGAAGGGCATGGCTGCGGGGACAGCGGGGACAGCGGGGACAGCCCGAGCTGCGGGGACAGCGGGGACAGCCCGAGCTGCTGTGCCGCCCGCCCCGAGCCGCGCTCCTGCCCGCAGCGGCCAGCGCGGAACGGGAAGTGGGAGGGCTCAGCGCCCTGAGCTTTAAATGCGGCGTGGGGCGGCCGCGAGTGAGTAAAGGCTGTGTCAGCCCCGCCGCTGTTTGGGACGGCTCTGCCGTTGCTGGGGAAACTTGAGGAAAGGTGGAAAAATCAGCGCCGAGGCGGATAGTGGGGCCTTTCAAGAGACGGCGGGGAAAAATAATCACGGCGAGGATTTACGAGGGTTATTTATAGAGCGCAGGCATCCCGGGAAGGCAGCGGGGCCGGCGGCGGGGCGGAGCGGGGACAGCGCTGCCCTGGGTGCACCCACACACGCACCCACGGGTGGTCGCAGTCGACGGTGCCAGCCCGCGTGGGGCGTGGCCGTGGGGACATTTCCATAAGGGGGCGGCCGGGATTGGCAGCGCAGGGCACTGGGGCAAAGACACCCCGCGCTGTCACCCGCGCACGGGTGACAGCATCCCTGGACAGACAGCCTGACGCACACACGGGCATGGCACTCTCGCTTTCCCCGGGCAGCAACACAAAGTTTTACAGAATTTTGGGGAAAGGACCCCCCTCGCCCCGCGAGCGGCCCCGCACGGGCAGGGATGGGGCGGGCGGTGCTGCCCCCGCGCGGCGCGGCGCGGTCACTGCACCCCGCACCCGGCGGGACGGCGCCAAACGCCCCCCAAAAAACAAAAACCATCCAGCAGCGACAATTCCTAGCGCTTGGGCCTTGCTTCTCACTCCCTTTTCTGGCAGTCTTCTCCCAATGGCAGTGATCTATCGCTCATTAAAAAGCGAGTATAATGCTATCTTAATTACATGTGGCTGGAAGCCTTATAACTGGAAAGAATTACAGCTTCCATATGTGTTTTTAATTTCTTCCATTTAAAATACGATCTTCAATCTCATCATAAAGTGCATAAGAGAGTGTTTCACTGCCTGTGGATATAATGTATTTATCAAAACTTAAGAGCATCAGTCTTTTCTCAACACACAGAGTCTGCCCTTTAAATCTGAAGCTCCTTATCTAACATCTCACTAGGCAAGTGGCTTCAGTTTTCACTTCTTGCTCTTTCTGATTCTGCAAATTCAATGCTACAGGACCTCCCACAGGTCACACAGCAAGGATGCTCAGAGATGCTACCTCTACCTTGTGAAGCTATGCCCAGGCACATGAGTGGGACGAGGGATTCAGGGCATGGATGCACCACCCCAGGTGATGTTCTCCAGACCCACAGCTCTCTCCAGTCCCAGGAGGGTAAAACACAGAAACACTGGGGAAAACAAAAGAGTTGCAACAACCCTGTGGCTCAGTCCAGTGAGCCACAGAATTATTGTAGAGGGCAATTGCTCCCTCCAGTCTCTGGTGCCATCCATACCCTCACAGACACGGACAGTTTCACTGCCTTCACACCCCCTGGGCTGTGATCCCAGCAGGACACACGTCCTGCTGCTGCCAGGCACCCACTAATGTGGGAAAAGTGGATCCAAACACGGAGCCTCCTGCTCCAAACACCATCTGCCTCCCATCACTGCTCTGCCAATGCCGCCGGCAGCTGGGGACCCGCCAGCACACGGGAGAGCCATCCCACACAGCCTCAAGCAACAATTTCAGCAGTGTTCCCACTTTAGCAGGACAGCATTCACGGGGCTGGCAGGGCACTGAGCACCCCTTGTGTGGCACATGTGGGTCACCTCTGCAGCACAGCCCTTGGCACAGGACCAGCTGGCCCACAGCAGGCAGGTGATCCCGGCTCCTGAGTGGATTTTCCAGCTGGAACACACCAGGCAAACACCTCCTAAGGAAGTTCCCCAACTTCCACGTGCTGCTCCTCTCGCACACCCTTGCAAAGAAGGAGTGGCACCAACCCAGGCTGCGACAGCCACGGGCAGGCACAGCCTCCAGCTGCAGCTACACTGCACAGTGAATGCCACGGGAAAATTAATTCAATTTTAAAATTGCTGGTTTCACTCCGGAGTTTCCTCTATAAAGTGATCTGCCCCAGCACCCCAGCATGACCACGAGGCCCAGCACCATCACCCCGTGCTGCTTCCAAACCATCCCTGGGCAGCACATCCCCCTACCTGGCAGGCTGTCCTACCTTTCCAGGTATTTTTCGGAAAAGTCCACCATGGCGTGGTACATCGGGGCCGTGAGAGGAGCGAGTGGCGGCCCGCGGCCCGAGCACCATAAATAGCCGCGGAGCCGGCGGGACAGCCAATGGCGCTGCCGGGCGCTCCCCGGAGCATCCATCCCCCGCCGGCTCAAGGTGAGCGCGGAGCGCTCCGCACCGGGGGGGCCGAGCCTCCCCCTCCAGCCCCGCTCCCCCGCCGCTGCCACGCGGCCGGAGGGACGTCCCTGCTGCAAGGACTTCATTTCCAGCGCTGGGGGGGGAAATAATAAAAAGAGCTAAAAATAGGCGGCGGCGATGCGGCAGCGCGGGCCGACAGTGCCGCTCGCTGGCACAGCCGGCGGGGCCGGGCACTGCGAGCGCAGCCCCCTCGCACCCCGAGCCGCTCGAACCACGTGTGGCTCCTCCACCTGCCCGGCACACGTGGCGCAGGGCACCGGGCACACAGCCACGGGCACCCCGTGGCCCTGGCACCCGGCTGGATCCGCGTTCTGCAGGAGTTCGTTCCCGAGCATCCTCTCTCGTGTGCTTGTCCCACCTCAGCTGCAGCTGTGTTTGAGGACAGCAAAGGCCACGGCTGCCTTGTCCTTGCTTGCACCCGCTTTCTGGCACCTCGAAGCCTTACCGGGAGCAGCAGAGGGGCTGCCCGTGTCCCTCGGGGGTCCCCGCGGCCCCTGCTCCCACCGCGCTGCCACAGATGTGCGGCGAGGGCTGAGCCTGGCCCGCGGTGGGAAACCTCCCCATTCCTCCTCCCGGCATGGGGCCAGCGGGAAGGAGGCCCCCAGCTCAGATTTCACTGCTTCTATGTCCTCTCCCTGAACCCGGGCAAGCTGTTTTCCCCAAGAGCCGGTGTCTTCCCCCTGTCCGGGCACGGTGGGAGGGGATGCTCCCAGCTGGGCTGGGCAGTGCCCCCAGCACACCCCACCACCCTCCATGGAAACAATCCATGCAAAGTGGCACCCCAGTTTATGGCTTTGCTGCTGGAAAAAGTCAGGGGGGAAAGATGGGGATCCTAAGAGCTCCTGGTACCAGCAGGGCTTGGCTGAGGTGTCTGACCCCACAAAGAGCCCTGGCACACCCTGATGCCACCCCCGATTGACACTTACAGGCTCCTGCTGCGTTTCTTGCGGGAGCTCTCGTCTCCTTCGTCACAGCTGCACTCAGGGTCTGCTCCACTCAGCTGGGGGGGAACAGAAGAACAGTGTCTGTCATCACATCAGGACACACCCACGGTGTCACTCTGTGTCACCAACCAGCAGGGCTAGCATCCCCACGGTCCCCACACCACAGCCCAGACCCACAGCACACACAGGGCCCCTTCCTCATGATGGCAACGAAACGGGACAAGCTCCTGACACAGGAACCTCCCTCTCCTCACTCACCCTTCAGCCCACGGTGTTCCTGGAGCATCCAAGGAGCCTCACGGCCCAGGCACCCTCCGGGTTCAAGGTGCTGACAGTGCACCTTCTACAGGGAGGACACTCACATCCCCTGTCCCGATGCTGAGTGGGCAGAGGGATCCTGCCACCCCCCAAGAGCCCCCCAGAACCAGGCTGGGCACCCGAAATCAATCAGGAGTTCCCAGCAGTGCCCCAGGCAGGAGAAATCAGAACAGTTCAGCTATAATTGAATCATATCATTGCAGTTTACAAGTCTGCTCTCTGACCGCTGCTCCAGGACAAACCAAGGGGATCTGGGATGTGCCTGAGCTCAGGGCAGCACCAGCACAGCCTCAGAGCCACAAAGCCTGGCAGCAGGCAGGGAGACGCTGCTGGGATCACCACAGCTCGGGGGCTTTAGCATTCCATGCATTCCTGAGCGCTGCAGATGCTCACGGCCAGCCCTGCATCCCGCCCCGCATCCCGCCCATCCAGCCCTCCACAGCTCATCCCGTGCTCCCGGGGCTGCCGGGCGCTCTCCAGGATCATCACCCCGCGGCCGGGCCGTGGGAACGCTGCGCTCAGCCCCGCAGCCCCGGGCCCGAGCTCTCGGACACTTCCTTCCATTCTGCGCCCGGCTTTCCGGAGTTTATCGGCCCCGAACAATGCGGCCCTCGCCGAGCGCCTTCCCCGGGCCGCCCCGGCCGCGGCAGACGGGCTGGCCGGGCTTCCTGCCATTGTCCGGAGAGGCTCCGTGCTCGGGGACAAAAGGCAGCAGCAGAGCTCTCCCGAGCAGTCCCAGAACTCCCTACAATGCCCCATAAAACAACCAGATCCCGGCCCCATCGCGGGAAGGGGGGGGCACACCGGGCACGATGGTGTTAAAAAGCGCTGTGGAATGAGCCCCTCTGAAAAACTCCCAGATGGGAAAGTAACCAAGAACCTTGATGGATGTGATGGCCCTGCAGCCGAGGCCGCCGGGTGCAGGTGTTGCCAGTGCTTGGCAGCTTGGTGGGGAAATTCCATATGGGAATTGTGCATCAGTGTCCTGCTCCAAAAAGCTCGGAGGCTTCATTGAGCTATTCAAAGGCACAGACCAATAAAAGTGTTTCCAGAGTGTAGCCCAGTCCCACAGTGGCTCAGCCTCGTGTCTGGCTTCCCTGAGTGCTGCACACCCTCCAGAGGCAGCTGGAGAGGCAGGGCAAGGGGAGAGGGACAATGGGAGCACAGTGGGAATGGGAGAGTGGGAGAGAGGCAAGGGTAACAGGGCAATGGGGACAGGGGAATAGGAACAGGGGAATCAGAACAGGGCAGTGGGAATGGGGTGGTGGGAGTAGGGCAGTGGGGATGGGGGGATGGGGGGATGGGGGAATGGGAACAGGGCAATGGGAGCAGACCAGTGGGAGCAGGGCAGTGGGAACAGAGAACAAGGCAGTAGGAACAGGCAGAGGTGCCCAGGAGAATACATGGGCAGGGATTTAGGCTCCAGGCAGCCAGAGCTGCTGCAGGCTTGGAATTGGGAGCTACAGGAGGTGCAGCCACCACAGTGCCTTCCCCACCGGCACAGGCTGCCCAATCCCTGCCCCAACAATCCCAGTCTAACGTGCAGCAGAACAGTTTAACGCAGGAGGAGCTCCGTTCACCTCTGTGGGAAAACATCCACAGGATGAGAGCAGGGGGCGGCTCCCCGGGGCAGGGACGGGGTGCCCGGCAGGGACACGCAGCCCGCCCGGCTCGGGCAGCAGTGCAGGGCTGCAGGCTCGGTATTGCAGCGCTGCGGGGCTGCAGGCTCGGTATTGCAGCGCTGCAGGGCTGCAGGCTCGGGGCCGCACACACAGCGGCACTCTAAGCTCCCCTTCAGGGCGCTGCTCACCGCAGCGCTCACGGACGCTCTCGGCCGGCGCCTCGCATGTGCGACAGGCAGCGAGCGTGTCCCTGACACAAGGGTGGCTCTTCTTTATTCGGGACAGGGCGGGTCTGAACCCCCCATCGCCTCCCGCACACAACTTTTGGCATCAGTCTCCAGGAGAGTTTGGACTCCCTTGCGGAAAGCAGCCCCATCCCAGCAGTCTGTAACCCGGGAAGGGCTCCCACCAGCTGGTCAGGGACTCTGAGCCCAAAATATTTCTTCAGGAGGCAGCATCAGCGTGACAGGAAGAGGGTGAACCCAGCACAGGTTTAACCCCAGGGTCTGCAGCGACCTCTCCTGCCAAGGTGCCCATTGCTCTGGAGCAGAATGTGGCTCTGAAGGTGATCCCAAGCAGCAGGACATGGTCCTAAGCTTTGAAACGATGTCCTGAGCTGGGAACATGACCCTGGAGCAATGGACTGTGATCCTGTGCCGAGCACCAGAGCCCCAAGCAGCACACAGAGCCCCAGGCAGCACCCAGAGCTGAGGCAGCAGCACCCAGAGCCCTGAGCAGCACCCAGAGCTGAGGCAGGGATGGAGCTGGTGGGGGCTCAGTGGGGCAGAGCAGAGTTTGGGGCCAGGGGCCATTCTCAGCACCCTGGGCAGAATGGGAACAGCAGCACTTCCCATGAATGATCTCTGCAGTGGCACTTCGTTTCCTGGACTAGTACAGCCAGGGCCAGCTCTGCTCTGGGGGCTCAGGAAGCACCCCAAACCCCTGGGATTCACAGGCCAGTGCAACCCTGGGCAGAGCTCCCTGGGCACAGCCTCTGCTGCTCCTCCTGCATGCTGGGGTCACACATCACTGCTGACCACAGCTTTCTCATGAGATGGACCCCCACAGTGGTCAAAGCCCTACAGAAGGCTGGTGGGGGCAGATTTTCACACTGCTGCAGGCACCCCCTGCACACTGGGGACTGTCATCAGGGATTCTCTCCTCTGCTGCTGGGAGCAGTCCTGTGCAAGCACAGATGCCCGGGTGCACCTCTGCCAGCTCCAGTCCCAGCAGACGGAGGCTGCCCAGGCCACGGGACCCGCAGGGTGTGGATGCAGTGCTGGGAATGGCCACCCATGGCCCCAGCGCTGCTGGGGTGACACGCCCTGAGCTAAGCACCTCCCAGAGCCAGGGACAGGGAACCCTCCTGGCCGCTCAGAAGGCCACGGTCATGGAGACGGGGCCACATGCGAGGACACCTCCACCCAGCAGCTGTCCCAGCAGCAGGGCCAGCCGCGGCTCACGTACCTTCCTGTGGCCCGAGAAGAGCAGCGTGAGCTGGTGGATGGAGCCGCCGTTTTTGACCAGCTCTTTCTTGAGGGTGCGGGGCGAGGGCAGCGCCCAGCGCGCGGCGGTGTCCGGGCTGTCGGAGCAGTTCAGGGTGGTGTCGGAGGTGAAGCAGTGGCCCTTGGCCTCCTGCAGCAGGCTGCCCTCGCTGTGCGTGCGGCGCCGCAGCGAGCCCTGCACGCTCAGCGTGTAGCTGGGCTGCCCGGCTGTCTCGATCATGCTGCTGCGCTTCAGCTCGTTCCTGTCCAGGTACTGCTCGTCGCTGTCCTCCTCCTCCTCGTCCTCCTCCTCATCCTCATCTTCCTCCTCGTCCTCCTCCTCGTCCTCGCCGTCCGTGGCGCTGCCCGCCGCGCTCTGGCTGAAGGTGCTGTCCAGCCGCAGCTCGGGGATGACAAAGGCTGCCAGGGAGCTGGGCTGCTCCTCTCTCTTTGCGGTGGCCACCGGCTGCTTTTCCACCAGCAGAGGAGCCTGGGTGGCCCCCAGAGCATCCCGGGGCTCGGCCACAGCCGCTGCCTCGGCAGCCGGAGGGGCCCCCGCTGCTGCCTTCCCATCCTCCGGGTGCATCTGCCCCGGCTGCTCGGCGTCCGTCTCCAGCATCTGCCAGAGGAGAAGATAAACAGGGATGAAAGCAGAAGCACCCCAAATCTCTCTGGCGACCTTCCTGGCGAGCCTTTCACCTCCTCACTCCCCACCTACAAGGCTGGCAGTGATTTGCACAACTCAGTGCTCTGCTGGGGTGGGATGGCACCGTCCCCACGTCCCCAGGTGGTGCCAAGTCACCCATTGCTCTGTCAGCACCCACTCCTGCTCCTGAGCCCGGGAACACCAGGTTTCCCCAGCTGGCAGGAGTGGGGTGGTGGCACTCAGCTCTCCCCTCCAGCTCCCTGCAGCACCGGTGGGTTTTGAGGAATGCCAGGGATTTTGAGGAATGCCACCCCCGGCTTGGTTCCAGCCGCAGAGGCAGAGCTGTAACAGCATCCTCACCCCGTGTCCCCAGGGAGCTGCTGCCCTGCAGGGATTTCCCCCAAGGGCTGCAGAGAAACCCAGCAGCTGGTGCAGCAGCTCTGGCCCCTCCTGCACCACATTATCAAATGCCAAAGGGAATCACCGGGCTCTGCCCATCTCTGCATTGCCCCAGCTCAGCCCGTGGCTCTGGGTAAGCCCTAAAAACCCACTACACTACCACTACAGACACTCCTGTCGGGGTTTTAAGTCTTTAGGGCTGGTTTTTCTAGGTTTCTTTTCAGCTAGATAAGGCCAGAGCAAGCTCTGTCCTCTCAAAGGGAAAAGCCCAAAGGAAAAAACCTCCAAGGCTGTTTTTGTGAGCAGGGGGAGCCTGTGATGAGTCCTCCCCTGCCAGAGCAGGGTCCTGTGTGATTTTTTTTGTCTAAACCAAAGGGGTAAAACCAACCCAGCAGGGAAAAAAATACCAAAGCAAAGAAAAATCCTCTCTTTAGGAGGCAATTCCCTCCTGGGGCAGGGGTTATTCCACAGGACCACCCCCAGCTAACAAGTCACCCAGAAAAGAAGTCACTGTATCACCAGCTGATATCCAAGCATTTTCACAAACCCGGTGACTAAAAAAGACACTCCCTCTGTATAAATTGACTTCAGCTTCAAAAGGCAGGAGTCAACCCATCCAGCCTCACATCCCTCTGGGAGGAGGCACCCAGAGAGAACAGAGGTTGTATCCCCTGTGACATCAACCCTGGGAGAGCCACCCTGCTGCTGGACACCCCTCATCCCCCAGAGATAGATAACAGAGCTGTGATAGATCACAGAGCTGATAACCACCCCTGGGCATCCCCAGGCAGCTGTGTGCAGATGTTGGGCTGCAAAAGCTGCTGTCACCTCCAGGAAACACCCCGGGGGTGTAAGCCCCATGTGCACAGAGGGGACAGCAAGGACACTGCCCAGCAGCACCTGCCTGAGCTCAGGGGGCAGAGAGCTGGGCTGGTTTCCAGGGAAATGCTGGAGCCCAGCTGGGCAGGAGCTCCCCTGTGTCCAGCTGTGCCTTGTCCTGGTTTGTCACACCCAGAGGGTCCCTGTGACACCTGCAGCACAGAGAGCACCAGCTCTGCCCACCCAGCCTGGCTCCCCTCAGCTGCACTTCAGCATCACCTGAACTCCCCCAGTGGGTCTGAAGACAAAAATTCAGAGACCATGATGTGCTTGGTCCCTTCATGACATTTCCCCATCCATGAAACAGCCGGATTTGGTGTCAGGCACAGAGAAATGCTCCTTTCAGCCCATCCTTGGGGCTGTTCCACTTCTCCCACACAGTAATTCCTTGTAAGAAGGGAATGTTCCCAGCCCTGCCATGCCAGGCTGCCATTTGCACCAGCGTGTGCCTCTCTGATGCTGATGGTTTATTTGTCTTGCAATCACTGTCATCATTATCTCATGAAATAATTAGAGGAAAAACCCACACAGCCCTCGAGTCACTCCCCACAAAGCCCTACCCCCAACACTGCCTATCTGCCCAGTCCTGCTGCTCACATTGCTGGGTGCCTGCATCTGATAAGGTCCTAGAAGGAAATGAGCAGGCTCCTTTAAAATGAGAGACATTTGGGGATTAAATTAAATCCTTACACTAATTCAATCAGAGCCTCTGCTGCTCTTCTCTGGCATGGAGGGGATGAGCAGCAGTTGGTTCCATCTCGGGCTGAGAGCATCACCACGGCTGTGAAACCCTGTCTGCACAGTGCTGAGCTCTGCTCAGCATCACCTGGGCTGGGGAGAGACAGGGGAGGAGAGGCAGCAATGCCATCACTGCCAGCCCACAGAGCTGCCCCTCCCTGGGGCACCAGGACTTCACCAGCACAAAGCCAAGGCCACCTTGCTGCCCACAGCTGACTGGGGACCTCAGGGATGGGAATGGACCAGGTTTCATAGACTCACAGGATGGTTTGGGTTGGAAGGGACCTAAAGCCCATCTTGTCCCACCCCCTTCCATGGGCTCCACTGTCCCAGGCTGCTCCAGCCCCAGTGTCCAACCTGGCCTTGGGCACTGCCAGGGATCCAGGGGCAGCCACAGCTGCTCTGGGCACCCTGTGCCAGCCCTGCCCACCCTGCCAGGGAACAATTCCTGCCCAGTATCCCATCCAGCCCTGCCCTCTGGCAGTGAGAAGTCATTTCTCTGGTCCTGTCACTCCAGACCCTGGTTCAAATTCCCTCTCCAGCTCTCCTGGAGCCCCTTCAGGCCCTGGCAGGGGCTCTGAGCTCTCCCTGGAGCTCTTGAGCAGCTTTTCCAGTACCCAAGGGGGGCTGACACCTTCTCACCACTTCATGTGGCCAAAGGGCTGCTGGAGGAGGCAGCAGTGGAGCCAGTGCTGGTGCTGTCTGAAGGAGCTGCTGTCCTTCCTCACTGACTCACCCAAAACATTCCATGCTCCCACTGCTGCAGCAGCTCAGGAGTCAGCAGCCAACATCTGGATTTCTCCATTCTCAATGCCTTGGTCTCATTGCTCTCAGCATCTGGGTGTCCCTGACCTCCATGTGCAGATTTCCCTTTTTTCACCATCTGCATCTTCCCCTGCACTCAATAAATTGGTTTTGCCATTCCCAGCATCTGGGTTTTCCTGTCTGCATCCAGGCAGGTCGAGGGGATTTACTCCATCCTCCCTGAGGGATCTCACACTTCACTCCCCCAGTTTCTATCTGACTGAGAGGCCAAGCAGCATTTCCTGAGAAAGGGAAAAGAGAGCAGAAGCAAGAGCTGCCTTCAAAGCCCAGGATGGCTCTCTGGGGTCATTTTAGGGAAGGAGGACAATAGGTCTGAGACCAGAGCAACAGCAAGAGAGTTCCTAAGGATGATCTCCTCATTGAAGAAATATCAACACACTCCAAAAAAAAGCCAACACTATCCTGCCTGCTCCAACATCCTCAAAACTTGCACCTGTTACCCACTCCCTGGGTTCTCTTTGCCTTCAAGGATCACTCACTATCTCAAAAATGAAGTTTTTTCAAGTTTTTTTTTTTTATTTTATTTTATTGAAACCAAACAGGGCAGAAGAACTGCAAACCCTCTGCTCCTTGATCTGTACCTCCATTTTTCTCAGTTGCTGCTCACATCCAGGATTGTTCCAGTTCACCAGCAGAGAAAATTTCAATGAGAGTCAGCACAACCTTGACTTCTCCAGCATGTCTTTAAATAATGTGGCCTTGCTGGTGGCCCACAGCTGGGACTTCCAGCTGGGAGAACAGCTGGAGACAGCACAGCTGAGAGCTGAAGCCTGCCCTGCCCTTGTCCTGGTGCCACCAGCTCTCCTACTGCCAGAAGTGCCAGTTCTGTGGCATTCCCAGGAATCCCCAGCAAGGGGAGGTCAGGGATTTTTGAGTTTTTAAGATCTCAGCTTCTCATTTCAAAGCCTCTGCTCCTCTCAGTCATGGAGCCACTGTGGCTCAAGGAATGCCTGGCCACAGGAACTTTTGATTGAGCCTTTCCTGGCTCCTGATGGGGATGCTCAGGTTTTTCTCTTTCTTTTGTGGTGATGCTGAGGAAGAGGAGGCAAAACACAGCTCAGAGAGCTGCTGTGCACCCAGATACCTCCTCAGCCAAAACCAGGAATTGGGAAAAGCAGGAAGTCCCTGCAGGCTGTTGGACATGGATGTGAGCAGGAGAGCACGGGATGTGCTATACTGTCACTCAGGAGGACTGAACAGAGCTGCTGGGATGGCACAGGAAGAGCCAATCCTGGGGCTGTCCCCAACCATGGCAGCTCCATCCTCCCTGTGTCCCATGGGGAACCTCTCTGGCTCCTGCTGCCCTTCAAAGGACTGAGATGCCTCACCTGTCCCCAAAAGCATTACACTCCATGGGAATGAGACCAACTCTCTCTCCAGGGTTATTCTGGGAGAGCCGCAGACAGCAGTGGGTTCCCTGTGCTGGAGGCAACATCCCACCCCACATCAGCTGGATTGCAGGGAAAAGACCACCTACATCATCCAGGGAAACAGCAATCTTTTCAAAGTAGATCCTTCCTAAAGCAGAAGGAAAATATTTTACAAGTTCAGTTTTTAGCATGGGATGAACTGTGCCCAGATCCACCAGATCAGAAACTTCTCAGTGTGAAACACTGTTGAGCCCCCAGGGATTTAAATAGTGATAACTAAGAACCAAGGAAGCTCACAGCTACAAGGAACAGCATCTAATGCACAGCACGGGACTAAGGGGAAGGAAGCAAAGCCAGAAATGCAAAGCAGAACTACCAAAACTTGAGAAAATTTTCGTGGGAGTCATTGTGAAAGTGCTCACGAGGTTCCCTGAACTCTACTCTCACCCTCTGTGGGGCCGGCCAGAGCCAGGGCTCTCTGCACAGCCGGGTTCCTACCCTCTCCCTGCTTCATTACTGCACAATGAATAATTGATCCCGAGCAATTAGTGTAACAGCAAAAGCAGCGCGGGTGTACCAACCCGAACAGCAGCGCCAGCAGTGCCTGGGGCAGGCAGCGAGGTGGAGGTACAGATAGGGGGAAATGCTTGTACTCCCTCAAAACCTGGCCCTGAGCTGCCCCAGCCCTGGCAGGAGGAGCCCTGCTCGAGGGAGGAAGCGCGGCAGGATCCCTGCACAAATCCCATTCGCCATGCCGCATTCCCAGCGGGAACACTCCCAGCGCACAGGGCTCTGCCCAGCCCCAGCCCCAGCCCCAGCCCCGCGCCGCTCCTCAGACTCAGCGGGAAGCGGGGTCGGCGCTCACCCGAGGGCAGGAGGGGAGCCCGGCTGCAGGCTCAGCCTGCGCCCCGCAGCTCGGTGTCACCGCCTGCTGAAGGTGCCACCACTACCCGGACCAGCCGGGACCGACCCGGGTCCAGCCCTCCCGCCGCCGTCACCAGGGGCTCGGCCCCGCCGCAGCCCCGACCCGCAGCGGCTCCGGCAGCGCCGGCTCCGGATCCCAACCCATCCCACCCGTGCCCTCCATCCCCAGCGCCACTCCGAGCGTGCCACCGCTGCAATTCCAGGCTGAACCTGCTGGATGGTCCCGAGTGCCAGTCCAGGTGTCCAAAAATATGCAAAAGTCCTGGAGCAGAAAGTCCACATTGTGGGCACATTGCAATGCTGATCCCACAGCAAGAGCCACTTGTGTCGATGGCACAGCCGTGCACAGCCCAAATTTGGGAGATAACCTCAAAGCATCCCCGCGCTACAAACGCCCCTTCGCTCCTCCTGGATGCACCTTACCGAGCCTCAAGCCCAGCCTGTGGCAGATGAGCCGTGCAGGAGCCACAGGCTCCCCAGGAGAGAGCAGGGCAGGAGCGGAGCGGGTGCCCCGGATCCCCAAGGACATCCGCGCTCCTCACGCCCTGTGCCGCTTCCTCAGCCCGAGCCGGGTCCTGCCCAGCCGAGGCGCGGCCCTCAGGCTGCGATCTTGCCCTGCGGAACGTACCAAACGCGGGCTCTCAGCTGCATCCCCCGGGCCGAGCGAGCGCCGTCTCCGCCGGCCCCGCCATGTACGCTCGGCTGCGGCTCTCCGGCTCTGCCCTGCTGTTATTAATGTCCGTGTCAGGCGGCGGCTGAAACCGCCCCAGCCTCTCGCAGACACGGCTCCCTCGTGCCCCTCGTGCTATTTCTGGCTCTGCCGGCTCTCCTGCAGGTGCTGTTACCTGCTGACAGCAGCGCACGGCCGCTGTGCCCCGAGGAAGGGCCGTGCATCCCCCTGCGAGCGCCGCGCTCCCTTTCTGCCCTGTCCTGCCCCCGAGCGACACCGAGCGCGGAGATCCCGGCGCTTCCTGCCTAAGGAAATTCTGCTGCGAGTTCGCTGCTCGTGGGGTTTTCTCCCCAAAGTGACGGCTCTGAGGTGGGGGACGCTCTGCAATGGGGCGTTCTGCCCTTTGCATCTCAACCTCTGTGAGCAGCTCGACCCTAATGGGCAAGGACAGGGAGAATAAACAGGCAGGATGGTGGATGGTGTCCATCCAGGGAACAGCCCACGCATGGCCATCCACCCTTCCTCCTCTCCTGCAAGGCCAGGGCCCTCTCACGACACCCCCTTGCACATGGGGCTGGGGACCCGACTGCCTTGGCTGGGCATTTCTGCTGCTAGGATTACACTCCACTGACAGAGACACTTGTCCTGAAGGTTCCAGAGAGAGAGCACAGTGAGGGGTGTGTGCACAGCCACTCTCAGACATGGGCTGGTTTTATGTGCCCCACAGCCACCATTCACTGATGGGTGCTCGCTGCCACAGTGACAGTCTGTGCTCAGCTCTCCTCCAGCATGGACTCTGGGCCATGTGAATGCTCCTGGGATGGAGCAGAAAACTTGTGCTGCCTCCTCTGCCTCACATGTAGGCACAGCTTTACAGTGGCACAAGAAATTTGGCACTGGAAGTGGCACAGGAAGCTCCCTGGTCTCACTGGAGACAGAGATGAGCTCAGCTACACGTTGTCACCATGGACAGCAGTGACATGGCACAGCCATGCTCAGCTGTGCTCAGCTCCCATCCTGCCTGCCCTGCTGAAGGGAGCTGGTGGGGTTTGTGCCTGTTCCCTCTCTTGGCCACTTGGCTGGCTGCAGGTCTGTGGGATGCCACTGGGAATACCTGGATGTCCCTGAGACTTAGAGCACCCCCAGCCTGAGGGTCCCCAGCCCCTCTCAGTGAGGAATGACCCAGCCACCACCCCAATGTGCCCACCCCACTGCTCAGTGCCCACTGTGATGGGGGCATAGCTCCTGAGCCAGGCTTTAGCTGCTGCCTGCAGCCTCATCACTGCAGGGCCAGTGCCAGGGGACCCAGAGCTGTGAGATGATGTCTGGGTCATAAATATCCCTGGCAGTAAAAATCCAGAGTGGTAGGAAAGGGGGAGGAAGGAGCAGATTCTGTCACTGCCATTCAGCCCACAGCTCTCAGCACCCTTTCCCTTCAGTGCTGCTCAGCAGGGGAATCTCTGCAGCATTATGGGCAGGAGCAGAGCTCTGTCCCTCGGGCAGGATGAGGGAGGTGACAACCAGCCTGATGCATTCAGCCACTGCAGATCCACTAAGAAGGACTCATCCCAATACCACTTTCACAGGACCATGAAGTTAGTGCTGAAACTTGTTCCTGCTGCCAGCAGAGATCACTGGAAGGAAACATCCACTGAGAGGAGAGGACCTGGCAGAGCAGCTCTGCTGTGAGTGCCTCCAACAGGGCCATGGCCAGAGCCACACACAGGAGGGAGGAATCCCAAACTGTCCCAAACCCAACATTGGTGGCTCCAAAGCCACACACAGGAGAGAGGAATCCCAAATGGTCCCAAACCCAATACTGGTGGCTCCAAAGCCACACACAGGAGAGAGGAATCCCAAATGGTCCCAAACCCAACACTGGTGGCTCCAAAGCCACACACAGCCCTCCTGCAGGGTGCTGGTGGCCTTGCCCTGCTGCTGCAGCAGGAAGGTGCTCGTTCCAGGGCAGGACACCTCATGGAGGGCCAGGGTGCCATGGGGGCAGGATGAAGCTGTGCCTGCCAGTTCCACACCACTCTGGGCATCAACACCCAAAACCCCTTGCCAGGAATTTTGAATACATCCTTTGACTCTGCAGAGATATCAGGGTTTGGGTAACTTTTGCAAAGAGTAACTTGAACTTGACTTCAGAAACTGCCCAGCACACGCTCACACTCCCCTGCCTTCCTGGGAGGGAAGAGAAGGAGCAGCCACCCGAGCAGGAGGTGTCTGGGCACAGGAGAGCAGGGCTGCAGCCTGGCAGCTGCAACAAAGCACTTCCAGCACCTTCACTAAACGCCAGCAGCGCTGCTCAGAGCACTCAGCCTGTGCCTCTCCACCCTGTGAAATGATCTCACAGCTCAGCTCACTCCCCCCCGCCGGCGCCGCTCCTGCCGGCGCTCTGCCTCTCACCAGCCCTTCTGGGGATTGGCCTTTGCAGCGTTCAGAGCTGCCTCTGGCCAGGATGGAAGTGTTGGCAGCTGCTCATGCAGCCCCGAGCCTTCCTGCTGGGGAGGGGGTGAGGGGATGCTCGGCTCCCTGGGTGCACTGGGAGAACATCTCCCGGAGAAAGGGAGCCCTGCTTGTTGGAGGGGAGAGCTCTGCTCTGCTGATGGCTTCAGAGCCCAGCTAACACATGAACAAAGCCAGGGGAGCTGTGGCCCATCTGCTCCAACACCTCCTCCCATGCCTTGGGTGCTGGGAGCCTCTGGAACGACACCAAGAGCCTCAGGGCTGGGCAGTGAGGCCAGGGGAGCCAGGGTTCAGTGACCCAGGGCTCAGGAGAGGTGACAGACAGGTCAGCACCCCACCCCACCCCAGCCCAGCCCCACAGGCACATCCCAGCTCCTGGGGCCTTGGGAACGTCCTTGCAATGAAGGCAAGAAGCCAACTGATGTGCAACTGTTCAGCCTGGAGGAGAGAAGGTTCTAGGGAGAACTTAGAACCCCTTCCAGTGTTTAAAGGGGTTCCAGGAGAGCTGGAGAGGGACTTTGGACAAGGGTTGAAGTGACAGGACAAAGGGAATGGCCTTAAGCTGAAGGAAAGCAGGGTTAGGACAGAAATTAGGAAAAAAATCTTTACTATAGAGGGGGTAAGGCCCTGGCTGCCCCTGGATCCCTGGCAGTGCCCAAGGCCAGGCTGGACAGGGCTTGGAGCAGCCTGGGACAGTGAAAGGTGTCTCTGCCCATAGCAGAGGGGTAGAACTGGATGATTTTAAAGATTCTTTCCAACTCAAACCAATGTGTGGTTCCATGACTCTGTACAAGAATGGACAGCTTCCTCCAGATTTTTAAGCAGAGAGAGCTGAACTGGAGCCTGACTCAGAGAGGAAGAGCATCTCTGGTCCCACAGCCTCACAAATCCATGAAGCCTTTGACTTTCCTCAGTAATGAGTTTTCCCAGCCCAGGGCTGTACTCCCTGGCATGGAACAGTGCAACAAGATCTTCTTTTGGTTTTGTGACCTGGCTGCACGTCCTCCCAGCTGGTGCTTTACCTCTCATTGGGACAGAATCACCCTCAAGGTTTCTCCCCTATTTGAGCCCCCTGACAGCACAATTCGGTGCTTGGAGGGTGTGGCCAGGTTCAGGCTGGCCCCCCAGGTGCTGCTGTGATGTGCTAGCCCTGCCCAGCCTCTCGTGTTGGTGCTGTGGAAGGAAAGGCTGTGATGAAGATCCAGGTGCACCCTTGGCTATGTCTTGCCCCACAGCAGCAGAGGAGCAGAACCCCCTGGAGCACAGCTGGCACAGCTGGGGCAGCAGGTTCCCAGCCCAAAATGGAAAGACTTCGGCCAAAAAAAAATAAGGTGCAAAAATCCTCCCATCTTCCCCACTGAAGAGCTAATCACACTCTGACTAAACTGTTATGAGACACAGGGAGGAATGGGGCTGGTCACAGCCCTGTCCCCAGTGCTGCTCACAGCCTTGTCCCCAGTGCTGGTCACAGCCCTGTCCCAGTGCCTGGTGCTGGATGTGCAAGGAAGGCTCGGGAGGTGTCCCGTGTAAGGAGGAGGGAGTTGCTGGGGCAGGGGGTGCCAAGGAGCAGGATTGTGGAGACACAGCAGGGTGGGTGCCGAGGGTGCTCGGGATGAGGAAGAGGAGCAGGGGATGGGGCAGGAGAGGCGTGACCCGCACTGAGCCGCTGTCCCCCCGCCCACCGGCCCTGGTTTCAATCAGCCCTCCATCACACACTGTTTGCTTTCGCTGACAGCTCATTTACTCGCACTTGACAAGCACGTTGTAAATAAGTGAGAGAAACAGCCCTGCCCTTCCTGAGCAGGGGGAGGCCAGGAAGGGGCCGGCCAGTCCCCCCCGGCCGCTCATTCCCAGCACCGGAGCCAGCGCTGCCAGGAAGGGCCGGGGTCATCCACGCCTGCTCCCAGCCAGGCTGGGAACGTGCCGGGCATCCACCACCTCCCTCGGGAAACAACGGGAGCACCCGTCCTGGACTCCCAAAGTCCACGCCACAGAGTGTCCGTAATTATTTAGCTTAAGGATAATCTGCATCTCTCAGATACAGCCAGCCATCATCTCCGAGGTAATCTCAGGTCACGGAGCCAGAAGGGAAGAGTAATCAGCCGTTCTGAGTGTGGAAGACACAAAGAAACAAGCAGTGAGAATCAGACGGTGGCAGCAGGTCCTTTACACACAGGGTTTGGGCTGTGCATCTTTTCCCTGGCAGTCAAAGCAGCTGAACAGCTCCCTGTGCTCTGCCCTGCCCCTGCTCTGCAGTTTGCCCTCTCTTCAGTCAGGATTATCCCAAGCTGCTGGGGTCCCAGCACTGATGGTCAGACCCAGCCCAGGGTTAACTCAGTTAATGCACAAAGCTGCTCTGCTACAAGCACAGCCATGGCTGTGGCTCCAGGCTCCACACAGCCCCACTGGGGAGGTTTGCTCCAAGCTGGCTCACCCTGGGGATGTGCACAGGCACAGGGCAGAGAGCAGCATCCCAGAGCACACCTGGACACAAGGATGAGAGGTAGAAGGCTCTGCAGATGGAGAAAATACCCACGGAGTAATTCTTGGGAGCTGCTGCAGCTGGCAGGGGGGGTTTGCAGCTCAGGGAACTTCAGCCAAGTCTTACAGTGGCAGCAGAGTCCCATTTGCACCACATCTCCCAGACACTGGGGACAGAGAGCTGGACCACAACAGCCACGCTGTCCCCAGAGCTCCTCCTGCACTGACTCTGGCAGGAAAAGCCCACTGGGAGCAGGGCTGGACTATCACAGCTGCATCCCTCATGGATTTCTCTTCCTCCATCTCCACAAGCAGATGCTGCATTTGCTCAGGTCCCCCAGAAACCAGCAGCTCTGCTCCAAAACCAGCTCTGACAGCAGCAGTGCCAACGGAGCCCTGCAGGGCTCATCCTGCTGGCCTGACACCATCCTCCCTGGGGACACTGCCAGAGGCACTGCCAGAGGCAGTGACAGCTCTGCAGAGCCTGTCCCTGAGCCACAGGGACCTTCCTGCCCTTAGTGCTGCCCTACCCAGGCAGGCCTTAGGGGGGGCTTGAAAAACAGGAGGTTTTCAACCTCCAAAATCTGATCTCTGCACAGCAGGGAGGCTCCTGAGGAGCTGCTCTGTGCTTGGCCAGTGTCCCTTTTCCAGCACACAGCTGGCACAGGGCTCAGCTCTGCTGGCACCGAGGCTGTGCTGGCCCTTCCTGCCCACCCCACAGCAAAGCCCACAGCCCCTTGGCCACACTGTGGCCACAGCAACATGAGCTGCCTCTTGCTGAGCTGGAGCAGTTTTGAAGGCTTTGCAAATCAGATTCCTGGCCAGGCTGATATTTCCAGCTTAATTTGTCCATTCACAGAGCACAGACACTGGGTTTTTTTCCCTAAATAGCCCTAGTATCAAATAACTGGTAAGCCAAGCTAATGGATCAGTTCTCCCTTGCAAGAAGCAGCTGATTTTCCCAGCTCTTGCCTCCCACTGATCTGGCATCCCCAGAGAGGTCTGTCCTGGTCAAACAGCCTGGACACAGCCCCAGCTGCAGCTCTCCCAGGTCAGGCTCCTGCCCAGCCCCGTGCCCACCCTGCCCCAAGCACCCTCCCCCATCCCTTGGGATCTCCTTCCCTGCTCCTTCTTGCATTTCACACTAGGTTTGCATTAAAATTGCATCCTGAGTACTTTACACCTTGCTGGGGTGGGAAGGTGCTATAAACTCAGTTTAAAGTACCTGGTAGCTGCTGTCATTCTCCTTTTCTCCCTCCTGGCCCCACACCCCACCAGTGGGATTTCCTTCAGCTTTGGCAAGACAAGACGAACCCCCTTTGTCACGACTTTGGAGAGCCCATGATGGCTCTCCACAGCACCCAAAGAACACCCTCTTGGCTACTGGGGCACAGAAAAGACTTTGAAAGAGATATGATGTCTTCTGGAGTGCATTTTCACCTGTGCAGTGGCCAGGCTCCTTCCACAACTCGGGGAGCAGATGCTCCAGAGCCCTGCTCTGAGCACAGCCCCACACCCTGCCACGAACAGTCTGGGCTGGGGAGGGCAAACAGCACCATGCCCCAAACGCCCAAACAGCCCAGAGCTCCTGTCATGACTCCCCTTTTTAGGACTGGTTTGAGATACTCGGATTGGAAATGTCCCTGCAGAGATTCACCCAGGATGATCCCCAGCCCAAGGCAGGATCACACCCAGCTGAGCACAGAGCCACCCCTGGCAGCCCCATGCCATGGATTCCAGCAGAGCCCCCATGTCCTGGGGCTGGCATGCCCTGCCCTGGCACGGGGCTGTGCCAGGCAGATGCAGCACAGGACAGAAGGAGCTGGCTGAGCACTGTCACCTCCGTGAATCAGCTGCCCGGGGCCGCTCAGAGTCAGAGCTTTGGTTGGTAAGGAGGTTCTCAGGCTTTGTGCTGCTGTTGCTATTTTAATCTGCCTGAAACGTGCAGGAAAAGGAATCTGGAGGCTCTGTCTCCTGTGGAGATGTTTGTGCTGACCCAGTTTGGGAGGCTGCAGAGCCACAGCCGCATCTCCCAGCTCCAGGGCTGGGCAGGGAGCGCCGGCTCCGGCCGTGCTGTGGATCCAAGGATGAGCCCTGCCCTGGAGCCAGCCTGGAGAGGCACCCACACAGGGACAGGAGCTGCTCCACCTCCCTGCACCAGCCAGGGCAGGGATCTGGGGCTTTTACCCCAAAATCCCTGTCTGCAGCACTTACAGCTCTTCAAACACTCAGCACAGGGGTTTCTCTTCTCCCGCAGCAGTGTCACTCACCAACAACCCAAACCTGACACAGCACGAGCCAGCAGAGACTGCCAGTGTCCCAGACAGCTCCGTGGGACAGCCCCAGCCCCAGAGAGGAGGATGAGGGTGTTCCCTTCACCCACACAGAGCAGGGTGTGTGGCAGAGTCCCAGAGCCCTCCACACATGCATTTCTCTGCCAGAGCTGCTGAGCCAGCACTCCCGGGCCAAGCTGGAGCTCTTCAGTGTGGGAAAAGT
Organism: Erithacus rubecula; assembly: GCF_903797595.1. Taxonomy (NCBI): domain Eukaryota; kingdom Metazoa; phylum Chordata; class Aves; order Passeriformes; family Muscicapidae; genus Erithacus; species Erithacus rubecula. Next base: position 9,825,764 of record NC_136673.1, on the reverse strand, counting down.
GCTGGGGCTGCCTTTGGGCATGAAAAACAGCACTCTCCAAATGAGCCCTCTGTGCTTTGAGGACATCTGCGGGATCAGGATCAAACACCTGAGCCCACCCAAGTGCACAGAAGGGGCAAATCTCTGCCCCACTACTCCCATGACCTCAGCCTTTTCATCAGCACCCAGAGATCACAGCTTGAGGCTCTCCCTCTGCTCTCAGTCCTGCCCCAGAGGCGAGCTCTCAGAGCAGGCTGGCCACGGGCTAGTAGAGCCTCAGCTGTCCAAATATCCAAATACAGATGCTGGGAGGTGTCAGCTCCAGCCAGCAGATGCAAATGCAGCCACTGCTCCCCAGGCAGGGCAGGAAGCTGCAGGCAGCAGTGCCTGAATCCAAACTCACTCCCCAGCTGGCAAACCAGAGCTCCTGCAGAGCCTCCTGCAGGAGCATCGCTGAGCATCGCTGCCATGCTGCAGGCAGCATCTCCTGCTCCCGCCTGCCTCCTTACCTTGCTCTCCGTGGGAGCTGCTCCTGGATGTTGCTGCTTGGTGATGTTCTCAGCCAGACACCAGCAGATCCTCTTCTTCTGCTCCTGGGAGTAAGCCTCCAAACTTAATAAGCACTCCGACTTCTGACGTAAAGGAAACACAGGCAGGGAGAAGGTCATTAGCTGTGTGTCGCAGGCCCTGCCTGGGTTTGCAAACTCCTCACTCCCCACACACCACAGCAGAGGAGGGGAGAGCTCACATCCCTGTCCTGCACCCTGACACAGGAGAGTGGGAGAGACTGGAAATCAGCTCCCTCCAGAGACAGAGAGTGGTGCAGGGGAGCTGACTGCGCCTCCATGAGCAGCATGGACAGCACGGGCAGAGCACAGGCAGCCCTGCACCCTGAGCCTCTGCAGGGGAAACCGAGGGTGGAAACTGCTCTTTGCCACATGCAAACATTAATGAGGCACCAGAGCATGAATTGGTGAGAACAAGAGCCTTTGGGCTGGGTGGGGCTGGGAAGAAGAGCTCAGGGAAGCTCCAGAGCAGCCTCCCCGTCCTGCTCCTCACCTAACAAACACCAGGATGAATCTGGGGATAAAACTCCAGAGCAGCATCTCCATCCTGCTCCTCACTTAACAAACACCAGGATGAATTTGGGGATAAAACTCCAGAGCAGCATCCCCATCCTGCTCCTCACTTAACAAACACCAGGATGAATTTGGGGATAAAACTCCAGAGCAGCATCCCCATCCTGCTCCTCACTTAACAAACACCAGGATGAATTTGGGGATAAAACTCCAGAGCAGCATCCCCATCCTGCTCCTCACTTAACAAACACCAGGATGAATTTGGGGATGAAGCTCCAGTTCTGGTCACACACTGTCTGGTAGCAACATCCAGCAAGGAAGGAACTAAGAGAAATGATGGGAAGTTATCCCAGCTGAGCCCACCTCCTCTTGTGCCCTTCCCTGCACACATCTTTCTCCTCTTGGACAAGTTTTCTTTGGGCTAGATCTCACTCACTTAAGGAACTTTCTGACCAAGCAGCTCAGCAGCTCTCTCCCAGCCCTTCAACTGCTTATCTCTCATGCTCAAAATTAAGCATTATAACATCTGCTGCCTACTGGGATTTTGCACGTTTCACTTTATAAAAAAGGGTCCCAAAATGCCCAAGGTAGGATCATCTCCTTAAGTGGCCAGATGGGAAGATGGAAAAAAAAAAAAAAAAAATAAAAAGCACAACTTCAGGACAGATTGCAAAGAAAGGAAAAAGAGCAGTTCACTAAGGGCCATAAAAAAGACCTTTGATTTCCCCCTACAATTTCCTTCCAGTAGGGCAGGTCCCCAATAGCTGCTTTTTCCCAGAAAGGTCAGAGAGAACCTGAAGCTTTGTGACTTCAGAGACATAACACAGGCAGAAGGGGAAATGCTCATTAGTCACACCATTTAAATCACTGTTTGCATTGGATGGGAATTCATTCATGTTTCATCCAAAATCCCCTAAAGTGGTAAATAAACCAAGCTCCCACATCACCTCCTGGGAAAGAGGGCTCTGGTTCAGTCCTTTGCCCCTGAGAGGAGACTTCCATGGAAGAGAAGGATTGAACTTTCTTATGCCTGGACATCCCCACACTTATTCTTCCAGGTTTAAACACTGAAAATTCCTTCCCAGGCTTCTTGAGCACAATCAGAATGAACAGAGGTTTGGGATTCAGGGACAGGAAGTGGTGGGGCTCCCCCTTGTCCCCAGATGCTGGGTGGCAGTGATGCTCTGAGCATCCCTGGAGTGTCACAGTCAGTTTTTCCCATCCTGGATGTCCCAGTCTCTCCCAGTCCCACAGCAGCAGGTCACCAGGCTGGACCACTGTGACACCCAATCATCTCCAGAGGAGAGGATGAGCACCCATTTGCTGGGATGGAATCCAGGCTGGCATCTCCCTGCCCCGCATTTGTGGTCAGAAGAGAATGAAGCAAGAACTCAGCAGAGCCCCAAAGCCACGGGGGCAGCTGTGAGCCCATCCCAGTGCGGTAAGTGCTGCACACTCCCAGCCCTGCCAAGAGCTGTGACTCCCCTGGGGCGAGGCTCAAAGCAATTCCAAGGACATCTCATGTCCCCTGGCTGTGACAGACACAGAGCTCACCTAGCCCTGCCCTGAGCCCCTCACTGATTTAATTACAGCCCATCTCTTTGATTGAATTTAGCACACAGCAAGCTCAGCTCCTGCTGGCTGCTGAGAGCAAAGTGCCCCTCTGCTCCTCCTGCTCCCCTCAGCTGCTGCAGGCTCCCTGACCTCAGCCAGCCAGGAAAATCACAGCCAGGAGAGCAGATTGCCCTCTGCTCCAGAACTCAGGCAAAGGCAGCCACCCCAATGTGTGTCCCAGGTATTGTGGGGGACATGAGCAGTCAAAATTGCATTTATCCAACATGTACACATTTTATTATTATTTTATTCCTCCACAATGACATTTAACCTCTCCAAAGTACATTTCCCAAGGAAAGAGCTCTGCTTTTCCCTAAACCTGCTCTCCCAAAATCTCCCACCTGGACTGGGGAAAGCCCAACCCACAGGGGCTGAGCACCCGTGGCTGCCTCCAAACCCAGGCAAAGTCCCTTGGGATGCAGCCAGATGAAGGGCTGGGTGTGATCTGGGATAAAACTCGTGTCCCTGGAGCCTGGTCCATGCTGGGCACCGAGCTGGGCACACAGGGCAGGCTGGGGAGGGGGACAGGGAGCTGTGCTGCCCCATGAGCTGGGAACAGCCTCCCTGTTATTGTTTTCCTTCAGGGAGGCTGCTCTGGGCCTGCCAATATTTACAGAGAGAAAGCAGGGTTTAATCTCACAGTGCTGGGAAAGGAGGATGCAGATGGTGTGAAGGGGGCGTTTGCCACCAGATAAAGGCAGGGACTGGAGTGGCTGCCAGTGGCTTTCTGCCTGCCTGCCCCCAGTGCCAAACATGTTATTGCAGTGCTGTGTGCTGGGCTCTGCAGCCTTGTGAGCCTCAGCTCCAGGGCAGGAGCAGCACAAGACCCCCACTCTGCCCAGGGGAGAGCAGGAAAGCACAGCAGTTACTGCAGAGAATGAGCCAAGCTGGCCAACACCAGCCTCAGACAGGCCCTGCTGCAAACAAGGATCATCTGCAGGGAAAGTTCCCTCTGCATCCCCAGGCTGAGACCCAACCCCAAGGCAGCCAGGTGAGAGGTCTGGCCATGCAGACAGCACAAAGGAGGATCTGTGGGCTCTGTAACCCCTAAATCCCAAGAGGAGCACCCAGGGAATGACAGCATCACAGGAGGAGCTCCCAGACCCTGCACACTGAGCTCCTGACTGCAGACACCCCTCTGTGCAGGGCTCTGTGTGACACTGCAGAGCTGAGAAGCCACAGAAATAAGGAGCCAGACTCAGTCTGACACCTCTGTGCCCTGAGCTCAGTCCCCAGCAGAGCCCAGGGCTGTTCTCTCACCTCTGTCTCCCCTGGCTGTGTGAGAAACACAGCCCCAAGGTGGGAGGAAGGGGTCATGTCATAGAATCACAGGCTGGTTTGGGGTGGAAGGGACCTGAAAATTCATGCAGTGCCACCCCTGCCATGGCAGGGACACTTCCCACAGTCCCAGGCTGCTCCAGCCCTTCAGCCTGGCTCTGGACACTGCCAGGGGTCCAGGGGCAGCCACAGCTGCTCTGGGCAATCTCCTCCCACAGATGCAGGGATGCATTTCTGCTCCTTCCCAGGCTGCTCTCTGCACAGGGTGGGTGGCAGGGTGCTCTGGGGACAGGGCTCCCAGCCCAGCCCTGGCAGCCCCTGGCCTCCCAGGCTCTGGGTGTTGGGCCATGGCCAAAGCCAGCAGAGATCCCAGAGGGGAAGTACCTCGGAAACTGCTCCAGACTACAATAGCTCCAAATCACAGAGCAAACCTTCCCCAACAGAAACAGCCAGCCTGGGAATATCCTGTGCACAAAGCACAGGCCACTGCTGCCTGCTGACTTCATGCACCACCAGCCATGGGCTGGTGAGAAAGTTCTGTTTGCTCCCATGCTGGGGGCAGTGGGGGGGACCACAGCTCTTCCTGTGGTTTCTGACTGCTGGGCACACTGGTGATGCCATAAAACAAACTGGCAGAAAGAGCAGGGGCTCTGCTAGAGCTGGGGTGCCCAGGAGGTGCCAGGAGTGCTGCAGGGGAGGATGTGCACAGAGCTCACAGGGACAGCACACAGCAACCTCTGTGTGCTCTGCTGTGGGCACAGCAATGAGGATGGCACCAGCTGGGGGATGCCCAGAGGGGTGGATGTCACATCCCTACAAGTGCTCAAGGCCAGGTTGGACAGGACCCTGAACAATCTGATCTATGGAGTGGCATCCTGGCCATGGCAGCATGGAACAAGATGAGATTTAAGGTCCTTTCCAACCAAACCATTCTATTATTCTGTGGTTCTCTGTTAAACCTCCAGGAGGAAAATCAGCCTGAAGAACCTTTTCCACCCACTGTGGAGCACCCAGGGATGACATAGAGCTGTTTTCCCAGGTCAGGCAGTTGTCCTTAAGTGGCTCATCAGGTAAAAGCCTTCACAGGAATCCCTAAAAAGAGCCAGGCACAGAGCTGCAAACACCACTCTGGCAAACAGAGCAGGGCCAGCACCTTCCTGCTCAGCAAACATCCTTTCCTCTCAGGGAAGAGGAAAACAGCTCAGAGCTGAGTGCCCCCAGCAACTCCAAGTTTACACAGCCAGTGCCAGCACAGCCCCAGAGCTTCCCACACCTCTCCCCTGGCATGGACAGAGAGCTCCAGCCTGTGCAAACAGCCCCAGGGCCCTCTGAAAGCAGGGCCTTTTAAAAATCTCTCTAGCACTGTAACTGCACCATATCAATGCTTCTTTTTGCCAACATCTGGGAAATGTGACCCCAGAATTCAGGCTGGGGGAGAAAGCCCCATGTCTTTTGGTTATCTCAATACTCAGTTCAGGCTGAGCTGTGGAACAACCAGGAGAGCAGAGTGCCCCTGTGATGTTTCTCAGCTGGGACACCAGCACTCCCTGCTGTGCTGCAGAGCCCTGAACTGGGGGCTGGCAGTGCCCAGGAGCTGCCCTGTGCCCAGGGTGATGCCAGCCTGGGGATCTGCTACTGGTGTCACTCAACATCTGAGCCAGGGATCCTCCCAGGCAGAGGAGGGGAAGCCCAGGGTCTATCTGCACAGAGCAGCAGCCTGGCCACCAACTCCAGAGCCACTGCCAGGGCTGCTCCAGCTCCAGGGACATCCTAGGGACAGCCTGGAGCAGGGGCACATTCCAGTGCAGCTGCAGTTTGGGGCTGTCATGGGGATGCTGGGTTGGGCAGGTCAGGAGTGTCTCAGCATCTGGGACACTGCAATGGGTGCACTGCATCCTCCAAAGGAGCTTTTCCATTGCTCTAACGTTGTCTCACTGCACCTGCAGCTTGGACTGCTCATCACAACCCAGAGAAATGCAAGGGCTGGGACCTGATGGCCTTTGGAGGGAGGAAAGTGGAAAGCTCAGCTCAGGAAAGAGTTAAGCTGCTGCTGTGAGTGTGGCAGAGGGTCTTATGTCCAGCTCATGTGAGATGGGTGACTCAAGGCTTGGGGTAGCTCTGAGGCATCCCAGAAATGAGCCACAGAGGAAACAAAGGACATGTCAGAGAGCAGGAAAGGATTTTTTGTCTGGTAACATCTCCTGGTCCCCAGGAGCAAAGGGAGTCCCCCTTCCACTGAACAGGACTGGGAGCAGAGCGAGGAAGGCAGAGGGACACAACTCTGTTCTCTAGAATAATCACGTCACAAAACTGGAGAGAAGGAGTCTCCAGACTGTGACTCTCCAGACTGTGATTGACCCCAGCCCCTGCAGCCCCAGGATCCTTCCCCCTGTGCAGGACAAGTCCACAGACCAGACAAGCACCATCTCTGGTCCTATTGTGAAAGAGAGGAAACTGAGATACAACTCTAACAGAGCACACAGCCCATTTCCCAGACAAAGGCTCATCTCCACTCCCTTCTCACTCAACAAATTCCCTTCAGCTGTTCACCTGGTCACATAGATTTGATGCCAGCCCTAGCCCAGCCCTTTTTCCCTCTTCCCTATCACCAAACCATCTGCCCAAGGTGTGCCAGGACAGTGCCCAAAATTCTCCTTGCAAACTCTCCTGATGACGTGTCCTGAACAGGCAACTCCAAAACTACCCAGGTGTATAAAACCTGCCGTGTCCCAGAGCATCCCTGAGGCTTGTCCTCTGTGCCATCAGTGAATTGCTTTTCCCAGAACTCACATTTGCTGTTTGGAGAGCCTGGGCTCTCCCTGGCTCCTCCCTTTGGGACAGTGCCACATCCCAAAGGGCACTCAGTGAGCAGTGCTGGCTCCCAGCAGGAGCAGAGAACACTCTGGGAAATGAATGCTCCTGTGGAATAAGCAGGGCCATGGATGGAGTGGAGCACATCCCACAGGCTGCAGCACTGATGGGATTCATTTGCTCAGAGCATTCCCTTGCAGCAGCTGAGGGTGGGAACAGGAGCAGGGCCCACAGGGACCCTCTGGTGCAGGATGTGCCCACACAGAGCCAGGCTGCCCAGGCAGCTGTGCTGCCCCATCCCTGCAAGTGTCCAAGGCCATGGCAGGGCTGGGACAAGATGATCTTTAAAGTCCCTTCCAACCCAAACCAGTCTGGGGTTGTCTCTGATGGGACCAGTCTGTCTCTGATGGGACAAGGTGGGGGACAGTGGCATTTCCTGTGCAGTCAGGATGGGCATGTCCAAGGCAAAGCCAGCTCAGGCACACATTCATGGCATCAATTTGCTCAGCTGTGGACAAGTGCTCACCACAGCAGCACAGGGAGCTGCTACTGGAAGGATTTTCTGTTGGAGAAGTTTCCCAAGACAAACTCTGGTGTCTGCAGATGAAAACTTCCAGAAGAAAAAAAAAATCAGATTTGCCAGTGCTTTTCAAAGGAAAAACTTACTGAGCTGTTTGGTTTTGAGTCCATTTGGTCTGAATATGTTGGGCCTGAATCAAACACTTGTAACAATGCATTAAACCCCTGACCTGCAGTTTCCTCTCAGCAGGATATTTCCGGAGCAGGGAAGGGTGTGAACACAGCCCTGGAGCACTCACAGCTCCACGTGGCTCCCTGTGAGGCTGCCCATTCCCACCAGCAGCAAACATTTCCTTCTGACAGCTTGTACACATCCCACCAGGCTTGTGTGCCCTGCAGGGAATAGGGAGGATGGGGAAAATGCAGACAAACTCTCACACCCCAAATCCTGTGGGGTGCAGAAATGTGGGTCCACACTGAATTCCAGACTGGTTTGGGTTGGAAGGGACCTTAAAGCTCACCTCAGGGACACCTCCCACTGTCCCAGGTGCTCCAGCCCCAGTGTCCAGCCTGGCCTTAGGCACTGCCAGGGATCCAGGGGCAGCCACAGCTGCTCTGGGCACCCTGTGCCAGTTCCACCCACTGCAGTGCTCAAATCAGCCAGAAGCTGTCACAGGCAGGGGCTGTTCAGCTTCAAACTGTGCTCTTTGGATCTAAAATCCTGAAAGGAAAGATGCCCAGGCCAGGTCTCAATGCACTGGCAGGAATTTTTAACATATCAGCTGGCAAATAAAAAAAATAGAGGAGATGTAATGGCCATAAACTAAAATACAAGGAGTTCCACCCAACATGAGGAGGAACTTTTCTCCATGAGGATGGCAGAGCTCTGGATCAGGTGCCCGGGGAGGGTGTGGAGTTTCCCTCTCTGGAGACAGCCCAAACCCACCTGGACACGTTCCTGTCTCACCTGCTCTGGGTGACCTGCCTTGGCAACCCATCTGTTCTGGGATTCTGTGATTCCAGGCACACACAGCATTCCTGAGATCACAAAGTACCACCTTCACCTCCAAAATCCTGGCTGGTGTCAGTGCTGGGACAATCAGAGCTGTGCCTCAGCCTCCAGGAGGCACAAACCCCCAAAGGGGGCAGCTCAGTGCAGACCCTCCCTCTGCCTTCCCATCCTTTCCAATCCCATTCTACATTTAGCTTTTCCAGGATGCCAAGTGTCCCTCAGAATCGGGTCCACCTGCACTCAGGATCTCCAAACCCTGCAATTCACACCTTGCAGATCCCATAAAACAAACACCCTTTGTGCTGGAACCCACACCAGGCTCTGCAGCTCCTGCTAGCTGTGCCTGCAAATAACCAAACTGCCCATGGTTTAAACTCTGTGCACTGATTTATTACACACAATTAGACAGGATGACCAGCAGTAGCTTTTTGGTGACACTTCCTGAAGGTTGGAATTTTCTCTCATGTTTATAATAAATTAAGCAACTCACAGGTATTAGAACATACTTTCTTTTTGTAGCCTGTCAGATCCAAATGCAAATTTGTGACCTTATGGGTCAGAACATTACTCAGAAAGGCTCAGGATGAGCAATAGCAGCTCAAGGCTTCAGCAGAGAGCTCTTCCTGCAGCAAAGGCAGAGCCAGCCCGGCCCCGTGGGCTCCTTTCAGCTCTCAGCAGCACTAAACACATTAGTGTTCATTGCAGATGATTTGTGGGCAAGAATCAGCAGCTCAAGAGCTGCCTCCGACCTCCCAGCCCATCAGAGCAGCACAATGGATGTGTCTGCCCAGCCCAGGGCGACAGGAGCCCAGCTGAGAGTGCCACAACCCCCCGGGCCACCAGCAGTGCCAGGGGCTGAGCCAGGACAGGGCTCAGCACACACAGAGCAGTGCCAGGGCTGGGGCAGAGCAGGGCAGGATGGGGAGAGACCCGCAGGTGACACGGGGCCAAAAAGCCAGGACAGCTCACACACCCTGCCCTGTCCCTCCTCATCTTCTCTGGTGCCACCAGCAGTCAGGGGGTGGCACCCAGACAGTCCTGATCCTGCCACACCCCAATTCCCAGCGGCCTGAATGTCCCCAGGGCACAGCCAGCTCCTCTCCCTGTCCCCAGGGCACAGCCAGCCCCTCTCCCTGTCCCCAAGGCACAGCCAGCCCCTCTCCCTGTCCCCAGGGCAGTGCCAGCCCCTCTCCCTGTCCCCAGGGACATTCTTGCAGTGGGCTGCTCCTACAGTCAGGAAGGAGGCTGAGCTTTTCACCAGGTCAGAAGAAGTTGTCACAACCAGAGTGTGGCACCCACTGGACACCAGATTTACCAGGTGATGGGGAGAGCTGTACTGGGATGGCCCAGGGATCCTCCCCAGCCCTGTGTGTGTTGTAAGTGCCACTTCCCCTCCTTCATCTGAGCGCAGGCCCACTGTAAAAATCACCCAAAGCCACCCCCCAACCAGGCCAGAGAGGCACCAAACCCTCCCCACTCCCCTGCAGTGTTCCTGGGAGCAGCCAGCCTGAAGGGACACCTTTGAGGGGACCACCCCTCCCAGCCTCCTGGTGACACCCCCACAGCCCTGGAAGCAAAGATTTGCTCTAAAATGTGCATGCAAGGAAGACAAGAGAGACAAACCTGAAGGAAATTTTCTTCCTGGCTTCCCTGTAGGAATCAACTGCTGGAATACTCCCAGGCTGGCTCCCAGAACATTCCATTCTTCCAGCAGAGCCCATCTCTCCACCTGGGGCCAGGGGCAATTCACTGAGCCCTACAAGCCCTGTGCTGCCCATCTGGGAGGTTCCTGCTCTCCTGACCCATCCCCAGCCCCTGCAGGTCACTGTTTCCCAGAAGAGAAGTCTGCTGGGAGAGCCCCATGCTGCCCTGGCTCAGTGCTGACTCACAGAACATCTCCCACTCAGTTCCCCTTTCAAACCCCAATTTCCCACTGCTGGAGAGCCCCTGCACCTGCAGTTGGAAGGTTTCTGTCCCTCACCTTGCAGCCAGGTGGCCCCTCTGGCTCAGGGCAGACACCAGCCCTGGGGCTGGGAGGGAAGGGGTGGCAGGGGGCACGTCCTGCTTGCCAAGGGGCTGTCCCTGAGCCAGGGGCTGCCCCAATGTCACCCCAAAGCTTGGGCTGAACCCCCCCATTGGGTCCTGCACATGGCAGAGCTGCTGGTCACCACAGGCTGGGAAATCCCACCCCACTGGAGACCTGTCCCAAAACAGCCCAGGAGGAACAAGAAAGGTTTGCAGAATCCCACAGTGTGGCCAACTCAGAGCTACATTTTTTTTCCCCTCTCTTTCCCAGGTGTTTTTAGAGATCTTGCCACTTATTTAAAAAGCCAGCCTTGCCTAGGGCTATATTTAATAACTTAGAAAAGCCACTCCAATCCACTGTATAGCCATACTCTACTAAAGAGACAAAACCCCAGCATATGTTGATGCATTATGTAAAGACTTTCCTTGACAGGTTTTAGTTACATGCAAGCTTGAAATGCAGTGTAAACGGATTTTCTGGAGTGCTAAAAGTACTACAACACCAAACTGCCAAAAAGGTGGTTTTATATCACACAACAAGGAACCTTAAAAGAAAAGAGTTGTGCTCTCTGCAAGATCTTTATGAGCCTGTGATCAAGTCAGAGCTACAAAAACAGTCAAAGTTTTCATGGTGAAGGAAGAGTCTGGAAGGAATATGTCAGTCCTTAGCACAAAAATGATGCTCAGCCACTGTTGTTTCTACCTGTGTTAAAAGAGTTTCAGCTACTGGGTGAACAGTTTCTAGCAGAGAAAGTCCCAAGTCTGTGGGGGAACAGGAGGTATGAAAGCAAAAATCTCACATTTTCTATCCAACTACTCCACTCCAGCCACAACAGAAGCAAGAGATCTCCATCACCAGAGCTCTCACAGCAAATCAGAAAGAAGAAGGAAGAAGAAGAAAAAAGAAGAAAAAAGAAGAAAGAAGAAAGCCAGCACTGCCAAAGACACCTCTTCACCTCTTCAAGACCTCATGAAACACAGCCAGATCTCTTTTGGTCACTTGTACTTAGGGACACTAAGCTTCTAAATCAAATATCAGGCTCTGAGTGCATTTTTCCAAGGGCCTGAGAAAATGCTGGAGAGCCTCATCCCAACACCCAGCAGAGCCTGGCTGAGTCACAGCCCAGGATTAGCTGTCACCAGCCCAGGGTGACACTGCCCTGGGACACACAGGGAGCAAACCCTGAGGGGAGGCTCAGCTCCTGCCCTGCCACCCCAGAAAGAACAGAGGAGGCAAGGAAGGAACAGCAGGGAGGGAACAAGAGAGGAGTGGAGGATGCTGCAGTGAGTGGTGCCCTGGCCCAGCTCCAGCCACTCAAGGTGAACAACTTCTATGCTGAGCATTTGCACCCAGCCTTCACAATGGTTCATTATTCCACAGTGCCGCTGAGCAATGTTTGCCTTTCTCCTCTGTGCCCTGGGGAGCTTTCCCAGACCCACCTCAGAAAATGCAAGGCCTTGAAAGCAGGAACACAGTAAAGTCACTGGAAAAGGGAAAAAAACCTCACAGCCTTCAATGATTAGGGAGGTCCAGTGTGAACCAATTTTTGCAGAGTCCTTGACTTGAAAAAAGAGGCTGTGCCAATTTGGGTGAGCCCAAATCTGATGGAGCACTTAGCTACATGTGGGTTTAGAGCTATGATTCTGTCATTCAGACTGGGCTTCCTTATTTTACTCGAGGGCTCCAAATCTGGATGTTTGAAGAGAAGAAAAGCAAAGTGCCTAAAAATAATGACAAGACATTTGGGAAAGAAATCTTGCCTCCAGAGGAAGGAATCCTAAGAGAAAACAAAAGTGAGATGCTTCAAGGAAGATCCACAGGGAGAAAGGGAAAAGAAACCTGTCCTAGTGCTGCCCAAGCTCCTTTGAGCAGCTTCTTATTCATACATTCTACAGCCATTATGTCTCTTTTCCAGACTTCTGGCAAATTTAAAGGGAAGTTAAAATCAGTTTTTTGAGTGCTCCTTTCCCCAGAAGAAAGGATCAGAGCTGTCAGTACCTGTCCAGCCTCACTGGAAAGCTGAAGTGGAAAAGAGCAGCACTCACCTCTGCCAGGTAAAGGATGCAGAACTTGCGATCTTCTGAACCTGCAGGGAAGAAAAGCCAGGATCAGAGCGAAGCTGCATCCACATTTCTGCAAGTGCAGCCACTGGCAGAGGAGCTGGCTGAGACACAGCACTGAATGAGTGTTTGTTGTTGTCCCAGTACCAGGCTGTGACCTGGGTGATGTATGTGGCATCTGCTGGGGCCGGGCACGGGCGGGACCTGCAGGGACCCACTGCCCTGCCAGGGACCCTCCTGGGGGTGTCTCCTCTGCAGAAGGGTTTGTTTCACTCAGACACCACGTGCAGGCTCTGCTGCCCAACCTGCCTTGGCACATGCAGCCTGTGGGAGTTTCCCAGGGGAAGCAAAATAGCTCCCACAGCCCCTCAGAAGAATCAGGGATGGGTTTCTCCATCTTATCCCTGTGGGCACTTCACTCCCAGGAGGACTGACAGAGAAGCTCTGGTTCCTACATCTCATTCCCAGCTTCTTGCCCCAAGTCCTGGGTGATCCTGCTGCCTGTCCCAGTCTCCACCAGTGCCAGCAGCTGGGGCAGTGCCTCTGCCAGGGATGGAGCCAAATCCCAGAGCAATGGGAAGCAGCAGCATGGGGCAGGGGGAAGAGCTCATCCTGCCCTTTTGAGCTGAGGGCAAACTGGGGTGTCCCAGCATTGGGACACTGGGGAGACCCAAACAAGGAACTTGCACTTCCAGAGCTTTGTGAAAGGAGATGGTGCTGGGGACAACACAATGACCAGCTCTGCCACCCACATCTTTCTGAATCATGGAGCAGCCCAGAACAGCTCCTCAGCTTGCTGCCAGATATCCCAGGAGGTGTCAGACTCCAGCTGCTCCACCAGGCAGGTCCAGCCTTCCCTGCACCCAACCAAAAGGGGTCCCTGAAGGTTTGCCCTGGCCCTGGTGTGTCCCCAGCCTCGAGGGAAGCCAGCTCCAGGTGTCCACCAGCCTCACAGGAGGACAGGAAACTGCCCCAGGACAGGGTCACCCCAGCTCTGGAGCAGGACACCCCTTCTCCAGAGCAGGACATCCCATCTCCAGGAGCTGGCTGGCTCCTTCTCAGCAGCACTGCCCTTGGCAGCACCGTGGGGCTGCTGCATCCCTAAGGCTCCTAATGACATTATCTGTGCCAGGAGCTGGGGCTGAAGCCTGGGCATGGCACAGATCCCACTGAAAGCAGTGTCAGCACAAGCTCTGCTTCATTTCAGCAGCCTGAGCTGCTGGATGGGAACAGGCTCTGGACAGGGCTGAAACACCCTATTCCCCAGAGGAAAACAATTCTCCTGCTGCAGGCAGCAGCCAAATGTCCAGATAAGAGCTGTGACCCACTGAGGGACTCAGGTGCCACTCCCAGGGCAATGTGAAACCCATGAAGAAGTGGCCTGGAGCCCTTTGCTGGGTGTTCATTCCAGCTGCCCTTTGTGGGGTTGCAGTTCTGTTGCCATTGGCAGCTTCAGTTTTAATGCATTTTGCAAGACATGGGGTGGAAAATCCCTGCAGGGACACCAGGACACTGTGTCACAGTGGCTGCTGGAGCCCAGCACCACTGGCAGTGCTGCTGTGGCCCTCTCAGCTGAAGAGCCTCTGTGTGTTCCCAAAACCTTCCCTGTGCTCTCCCAAGGTGAGGTGAGGGGAGCCTGGCCCTCCAAGCCATCATTCCCAGAAGGGAAGGGATGCTGGACCCTGGCAGCAGGTGCAGAATGGGCCTGGCTGGGAGCCCACCCCTCACCTCTGCACACTGAGAAACATCCCCTGCTCCCCATGGCAGTGCCCAGAGCTCCCAGCCCCTCCTCCATAAATCCCAGCAGGACCAGTGCCCATTTTCCTTGTGAAGCCCCTTGGAGCCCCTCACCCAGCACTTTTCCCTGGAAAGGCAGAGTTTGGAAGCAGGATGTTGGAGTCCACCAGCCCCTCCTGCTGCTCCTGAGCCTGGCCCTGCTCTTCCCTGCAGCAGAACCTCTCCAGGCTGACTGCCAGAGCAGGTCACAGAGGACCAACACATCCCAGCCCTGCTTCCTCAGGAGCTTTAACCAGGTTTTCCCTGCTGATGTGAGGATCCTCAGTAAAGAAAAGCAATGTTGGAGTGTAACAGCCCAGGGAATGACCCTGGTCCTCTTGGGCCTCTCTGCATTCCTTCTGCAATAACAAGTGATTTGACAAGATCCAAACCCACCAGAATTGAGTTCCCTTCCAAATTCCTCTCTCCTGAGCTGTGAATCCTGGCACCAGTACCTCCAGAGCCAGCAGCTCCTGTTCCCTGTCCCTCCAATACTCACTGCTCCACATGGCCCAGCAGCTCAGGGCATACAAAGCAGGGAGCCAGTCTGGCCTAAGGAATGGCTTAAATCCCATTTTCTCCCAGCCTTTAGGGAGAACTGCAGTAATGAACCCAGCCCAACACAGCTGGGCTGGAGGCAGGGCTGACCCCTGGCAAGGCACAAGGGGAGCTGGAGGGCAATGGCAGAGCCAGGCAGGTGCAGATTTCACCACAACCAGGTTTGCCAGGATTGCTTCCATGTTCTCTAGTCTATGGAGGGTCAGGGTGGAGCAGCAGGGCCTGATGTGCCACAGAGCCCGGAAAAACATGGGAAAGGCACAACCTGGCACTGAAGAGGTGGGAGATGCCTGGGATGAACCCCAGCTCTGCTCCCCACATCTCCTGTGACAAGGGCACAGGACATTCTGTCAGCCCCACCCTGACCCTGCACAGCCACACTGACCCTGCACAATCACACACTGACCCTGCACAGCCACACTGACCCTGCACAGCCCCACACTGACCCTGCACAGCCACACACACTGACCCTGCACAGCCACACTGACCCTGCACAGACACACACTGACCCTGCACAGCCACACTGACCCTGCACAGCCCCACACTGACCCTGCACAGCCACACTGACCCTGCACAGACACACACTGACCCTGCACAGCCACACTGACCCTGCACAGCCCCACACTGACCCTGCACAGACACACACTGACCCTGCACAGCCCCACCCTGACCCTGCACAGCCCCACACTGACCCTGCACAGCCACACTGACCCTGCACAGCCCCACACTGACCCTGCACAGACACACACTGACCCTGCACAGCCACACTGACCCTGCACAGCCCCACACTGACCCTGCACAGACACACACTGACCCTGCACAGCCACACTGACCCTGCACAGCCACACTGACCCTGCACAGCCCCACACTGACCCTGCACAGCCCCACACTGACCCTGCACAGCCACACACACTGACCCTGCACAGCCACACACTGACCCTGCACAGCCACACTGACCCTGCACAGCCACACACTGACCCTGCACAGCCACACACTGACCCTGCACAGCCACACTGACCCTGCACAATCACACACTGACCCTGCACAGCCACACTGACCCTGCACAGCCACACTGACCCTGCACAATCACACACTGACACTGCACAGCCCCACACTGACCCTGCACAGCCACACACTGACCCTGCACAGCCACACACTGACCCTGCACAGCCACACACACTGACCCTGCACAGCCACACACTGACCCTGCACAGCCACACACTGACCCTGCACAATCACACACTGACCCTGCACAGCCACACTGACCCTGCACAGCCACACTGACCCTGCACAGTCCCACACTGACCCTGCACAGCCACACTGACCCTGCACAGCCCCACACACTGACCCTGCACAGCCACACACTGACCCTGCACAGCCACACTGACCATGCACAGCCACACTGACCCTGCACAGCCACACACTGACCCTGCACAGCCCCACACTGACCCTGCACAGCCACACTGACCATGCACAGCCACACTGACCCTGCACAGCCACACACTGACCCTGCACAGCCACACACTGACCCTGCACAGCCACCCTGACCCTGCACAATCACACACTGACCCTGCACAGCCACACACTGACCCTGCACAGCCCCACACTGACCCTGCACAGCCCCACACACTGACCCTGCACAGCCCCACACACTGACCCTGCACAGCCCCACACTGACCCTGCACAGCCACACTCACCCTGCACAGCCCCACACTGAACCTGCACAATCACACTGACCCTGCACAGCCACCCTGACCCTGCACAGCCACACACTGACCTTGCACAGCCACCCTGACCCTGCACAGCCCCACACTGACCCTGCACAATCACACTGACCCTGCACAGCCACCCTGACCCTGCACAGCCCCACACTGACCCTGCACAGCCCCACACTGACCCTGCACAGCCACACTGACCCTGCACAGCCCCACACTGACCCTGCACAGCCCCACACTGACCCTGCACAGCCACACACTGACCCTGCACAGCCCCACACTGACCCTGCACAGCCACACACTGACCCTGCACAATCACACACTGACCCTGCACAGCCCCACACTGACCCTGCACAGCCCCACTGACCCTGCACAGCCACACACTGACCCTGCACAGCCACACTGACCCTGCACAATCACACACTGACCCTGCACAGCCCCACACTGACCCTGCACAGCCACACACTGACCCTGCACAGCCACCCTGACCCTGCACAGCCACACACTGACCCTGCACAATCACACACTGACCCTGCACAGCCACACTGACCCTGCACAGTCGCACACTGACCCTGCACAGTCGCACACTGACCCTGCACAGCCCCACACTGACCCTGCACAGCCACACACTGACCCTGCACAATCACACACTGACCCTGCACAGCCACACTGACCCTGCACAGCCACACACTGACCCTGCACAATCACACACTGACCCTGCACAGCCACACTGACCCTGCACAGCCCCACCCTGACCCTGCACAGCCCCACCCTGACCCTGCACAGACACACTGACCCTGCACAGCCACACACTGACCCTGCACAGCCACACACTGACCCTGCACAATCACACACTGACCCTGCACAGCCACACACTGACCCTGCACAGCCACACACTGACCCTGCACAGCCACACACTGACCCTGCACAACCACACTGACCCTGCACAGCCACACAATGACCCTGCACAGCCACATACTGACCCTGCACAGCCACACACTGACCCTGCACAGCCACACACTGACCCTGCACAGCCACACTGACCCTGCACAGCAGCAGCTCTCAGCACTGCTCTGCCTCAGTCACCTCCCTGAGCACCCACTGCTCACAGGATTTGGGGGTGCATGCCTGGTGTTGTTCAGAAAGATGGGAAAATGGGGGAGCTGCTCCTGCTCCTTTGCACAGCCCAAGAGCTGTGGCAATGCCCTGGGGAGGGCAGGCACCTGATCCCAAATGCTGCCTCCTGCTCAGCAAGGCTGGCACTGCAGCCAGCACCAGGACAAGGTGCTGCCAGGCCCTGGATGTGTGGGGAGGCTGCTGAGCACATCCAGACCTGGCTGCCAGGAGGGGACAAGCTTGTCCCATTGGGACACATGTCCCTGGGGGAGTGTGGCAGGGTGCAAGCCCTGGGCACTCCCCAGCATCCCAAACAAGGGCAGAAGGCCCATAAATCCCACTCTTGGCCCCTGAGCATCTTGGAGCTGCAGCATACAGCAGGTTGGGATGGCAAGGCCAGCAAGGCAGCAGGTGAGAAGCCCTTGTTTGGAGGATCCCAGGCAGGGATGGAGGATGGGCCTCCCAGTGTGGGGACAAAGCAAAGCTCCTCTCTGTCCCAAAGCTGAGCACACCCAGCCAGGAGAAACCAGCATCCCAGCACGTGGAAATTCCCACAGTGTCACAGCCCTGTGTCACTGGGAACTGCTGCTCATCAGCCTGTGCTGGGCTTGTAAAGCAGGAAGAGAGAGCATTGTGAAGCAGATCAGACTGATTTGCTCTCTCACAGAGCAGGAACAGGAAACAGCACAATGGCCCTGAGTCCACCGGAGATGTCTCAATTGTTGGAGGCAGCCACACGCCTGTTCCTATTCATGGGCCATTCAGTCATTCAGGAGAGCAGCAGCCAAGAGGCACAGACATCTTCGTGCTCTCTCCACCCACCTCAAGCAGCCCTGCCCCAAGCAGCAGGGCTGGAGCTCCTGAACACCAGCTGTTGGATTCCCAGAGTACAGGGAGGGGGTGGCTCAGGGCTGTAGGGACCCCATCTCCTCTGGAGAGCCTTGGGAAGCTATTCCAGACATGGTCCAGCCAAGTCATTATGGCAACAGGGAAATGAGTGGCAGAAAACTGCTCACAAATCCACTGTGTCTGTGGTGAAGGAGGCACAATTCTGTGCTGCTGCAAACAGACCTCAGTGTACAGAGCCAGGAGCAGCCCAGGGAAGCTGATTTCTCCAAGCAGGTGAAAAGAGCAGAGCTATTCCCCAGCCTTTGGGAGCAGCCAGGGGCAGCACACACACATAGTCCAGGAGCTGACCAAAAGCATTTTAACAAAGAACAATTTCTTTGGTTCCTTTCTTAGAAATAAGCAGTGCTGAGAACACACTCAACTGAGCCCAAGGAGACTTCAATGGCTTTTCTCAATGGCTCGTGGCTGTGGTGCCCCATCTCCCTCCCTTGTGTTTCTGCTCCCACCAAATAGGTCAGGGAATTCATCTGGAAACAGAAACGTTGCTGGAAATGAGAAAAAACAACTGGCAGGCAGCCTGAGTGTTCAGCATTGAGGCTCAGAACAATGTGGGACGTGAGAGACACAGTCCATCCACAGAGCTCATGGCTCAGCTGGGAAAAGTCATGGGAAGCAGCAACATTCACCCAGAAAAGGATCCCTTTGGAGAAGCAGCTCAGATCTGGATTCACTCCTTTTGGTCAGGGCCACAGGACTGCACAAAGACATTGGCTCATCACTTCCAGAGTAATTCAGGTTGGAAGGGGCCTCTCTGGTGGGCTCTGGAGTCCAATCCCCTGACCAAAGCACCCAGACCTGGGCACTCAGGAGCTCTGAATGCCTCCAGAAGATCTCCATGGGGATCCAACAACCTCTCTGGGCAACTCAGTGTCTGACCAACCTCATGACAGGAAAGCTTTTCCTTCTGTCTCATCCCCATTTCCCCTGTGGGGTCCCAGGGCAGTGCCTGGGCTGGAGGAGGAGCTGTGCCACAGCCAGCTAACTGTACATAAAACAAACCCATACCCAAAAAGCAACCACAGCACACAAGGAACAAGGTGAAACTGGGCCCAGGGCCAAGAAGTGGCCTGTAGCAAATAGTATGTGGTAGAGCAATTCCCTCATTCCTCTTTAGTTCCTGAGGAGCTAAAGGGAGTCTTGTACAGCCTGAAATAATCCATTTCCAGTCTCCCTTTCCCTAGAAGCTCTCTGAGCCCTCAGCTGGACACAAAATGTGTCAGCCAAGGTGCAGAGTGAGGGCAAGGTCCCTGTCTCTGTTCTTTCCTCCCCAGAGAGGTGAGCAGGGGATGGATGTGAGCAACAGGGAAACCGTGGGTGGCTGAAGAGAGAAGTAGCAAAGCAAAGCAGCCAAGTAAAGGTCATCAGAGCTTGGCCAGCCACCCTTGGAGCCAATCTCTGAACTCCCTCGAGGCACCACGGGGGAAACCTCAAGCCTTCAGTTCCCCTTCCCAGCCTTGGCCAGCCCCTGCTGTCACAGTGTGGCACCAGCCAGGAGACAGGTCCTGGGGAATGGCAGCTCAAATCCTGAGACCCAAAAAGGCTGGAAAGGGCCTGAGTGCTCCTGAGGTGTCCCAGGAGATGGAGCTGCCAGGTTAATGCAGGGCTAGCAGGGGTGAATCTGGCCCTGCACCCCAGCAAGGATGACCTGGAAGCTGCATTTGGAGGCACTGGAAGCAGCAGGGCAGCAGGGTGCTGTCCTGCTGCTGGCCAGAAACCTTTCAGGTAGCCAGAAAACCCCCAGAATGGCTCCAGTTGCTGCTGCAGACACTCACCCTCCTGGAGCTTGACACTGTGCAGGTACAGAGGGTTCCTCAGCACGTTGCAGCGCCCAGGCTCATCCTCCTTGGTGAAGAGCAGCAGGTCGGAGTAGACAAAGAGAGTCACCTGCAAGCACAGGAGCAGCAGAGGAGAAGCTCTAGGGAGCTCATCTCCTGGCACTGAAACAGCTCTGGAAGTGCCCTCTGCCTGGGGAGAGGCACAGGCAGCCCTTCCCAAGGGGCTGGTGGCCACTGCACCCAGCCAGCCCTACACAGACTCCCCTCACTGGGCAGCACCTCCTGAGGCTCCTGAGCCAGCAGGGACAAAGCTGCCCCACAGTCCCACACCACACAAACACACCCTGGCTGCTCCCTGCTGCCACCTCCCACTCACACCAGTTACAAATCAGAGCAGCAGGAGGGAGAAAGTCGCCCACTAATCCTGGTACAGGGCAGAAGTTGCAGCCTGACAGCAAATCTGATCACTCTGATCACCCCCACAGAGGAGCTACTCACTGCTCTCAGTGAGAAAGGAAAGTTTGGTTTTCACAAGAGCAAGACCCACAAGAGCAGCTGCAGGGGACAAACCTGACACCTCAAACCACAGCAGAGGTGGAAAGGAAGCATTGGCCCAAGCTGTGCCCAGAGCTGTGCTCAAGCAGTGCCTCAAGTGTCCCAGGGGCTGGAGCTACTCCACACCAGGGGGAAAAGTCTTGCCTGAGGTCCCCAGTCCTGTTAGTTCAGATTAATGGGACCTTTAAAATAAGGATGAGTTTCTCCACTGCTCTGGAGATCCGGGACCCAGAGGCATCCCAGGGATGAGGTTGGTGCCACAGCTGAGGTGTGAGCCTGTCCCACCTTCCAGGAGCTGGGGCACACAGAGAGCCTCAAACACCACAGAATCATGGAATCACAGAATCCCCTGAGCTGGAGGGACCCCCCAGGATCAGCCAGTGCAGCCCCTGTACCTGGCCAGACCCCCAACAATTCCAGCCTGTCCATCCCTGGTGTCCAAACGCTCCTGGAGCTCTGGCAGCCTCGGGGCCGTGCCCATTCCCTGGGGAGCCTGGGCAGTGCCAGCACCTCTGGGGGAGGGAAGAGCCTTGCCCTGAGCTCCAGCCTGAGCCTGGGCAGTGCCAGCACCTCTGGGGGAGGGAAGAGCCTTGCCCTGAGCTCCAGCCTGGCTCCAGAGATGCCAGGGAGCAGCTGCAATGTGGCAATGGCACAGTGAGTGCCAGACCTGCTCAGGGTGAGTGACTTGGGGTGCCCCCACAGCAAAGAGAAAGTTTTGAAACACTGAGCCACAGCAGGGAAGGGTTTGTGGCCTTTCAGCAATGCTTTTGCAAAAGGAGCTAACACTCAGAGTCCCAGAGGGGTGGGAGAGAGCACAGAGAGGTGACTCTGCACCCACAGGAACCCAGTCCCAGCTGGCAGCACAGCTGTGTCTGTGCCTGGTGGACACGTCCTGAGGAGAACAAGCTGGGTAAGAGTTCACTAGCACATGCTGGGTAGTCTCACATCAGGGAAGAGCATCTGGCTCTGAATCCAAAACCAAGCCCTTGCCACAAGATTTCTCCTTGCAGTGCAAATTCATTTCTGTGGGATTCTCAGTAAATACAAAGCTGCTGGTGGAGCTATAATTGACAATGAAACCAGGGAGGGGCTGATCTTCTCTGTGTTATTTGGAAAATCCCTTCCTCTGCTCTCAGCACTCTGCTGGTCCAGTGCCCACATCCACTCTCTTAATTCCTTCTGGTCTTGTTGGTAATACAAAGAATAACCAGGTAGAAACTGCGCTGTAACCTTCATCCCATGCCCACATTGTGCCAAAATATGTCCCTTTTCTGGGACATGTCTAGTGTCATCTCAGTTCTCTCAAACCCAAAGAAGAGATGTTGAAGGGATTTTGGGAGTTGCAACCCAAAGTGAAGGAGATAAAAGCCTGATCAACTAACAGATCAGCAGAAATGGAGGAAAGAAACTAAAACCCTACTACCTGTGGAAGTTTAAAGGATAGAAAAAAGACTGGGAGCAGCAGGAAAATCACTTCAAAACCAAGCAAGTTTCAATAGGGAATCTTGGAAATGGAATTACATGAGTAAGTATTTACAGGTAACATTGAGCTTTTACAGGAAGATGGGATGGATTGTACTTGGGATGTAGAAGGTAAAGCACATCCAGTGTGGGGTCTGTAAAAGCACCTCTATCAGATGCTGCTTCCAGGAAGGCACTTGATCTGAGAGCAGTTGATAGAGGTATCTCTGCTCCTCCAGGCTGTTGGGAGGAAAAAAAAACTGCCCCTTCCACCCACAGGGACAGAGACAGGGGCAGGGACAGAGGAAGAGGCAGCCCAGCTCCACGGACTCTGGCAGACCCAGAGGTGGGAGCTGGACACATCTCTCACCTGAGAGCTGAGGAGGGACTCAGGGGTGAGCCCAGGGCAGCAGGGATAAGGGGAGACTGGGGGAGTAACTTGGAGCTCTGGCCTGGGCTGCCATCAACACTGATGGACTGTCACCTGTCTGAAACAGCCCTGGGTAAACAGATCTACCCTGAAAAATCACAGGATTCATAAAAGCCAAGGGCAAACAAACAACAAACACAACTGGGCTCACCCAGGCAAGTCATAGAATTCACCAGAGCTGCTCCTTGAGGGACAAAGTAGCTTTGGGTATTTACCAGAAATAATTTCCTACCCCAAAATCAGAAATGCAGCAGCTGACAGGACAGAAGGACTCTCTGAAAACAGAGATGGGCACCCTGGGTTATTGCTGGAGTGATGGAGGCCACATGGCCACAGTCACATGGACCTTTTAGGGGGGTGTGAACAGATTTTACAGGGGGGAAATGTTCATACAGGCTAAGCCTGATGTCTCCACACTGCTCATCTGGGTGTGCTCTGCACCATTGCAAACAGCAAAGCCCCTTCTGCTGAGGGACCTGAGCAGCTGCAGGACAAAACTGGCAAAGCACTGGCACAGCAGACAGGGACATGTTGAAAGAGTTTCCTGAGGGAAATCAGGAGAAACTGAAAGCCAAGAGGGAAGGCAGGAGCAATGGTCAGTGTGCTGCCCAGGAGGGGACAGCCCTGGGACTGCCCTGCCCTGGGGGCAGCCAACACCACACCTTGTAAAGAAAAACAAGGCAACAAAATCACTATGAAAAGGTGCCCAGAAATGAAGAGAGAAAGAGGAGAAAGCCTCCTGCTCTACAGAGAAAAGCATAAAGCCAGCCAAGGCCATCTATGAGGCTGCAGGACTCCAGAAGGGCCATCCTGAGCTGCCAGAGGGGCAGAAAGGAGGGATGAGAAGGGCAGGAGCATGACCCACACTGAGCAGACACCTCAGGGCTTTGGGAGGCCCCCAGGTCCATGGGAAAGGGATGGACAAGGCCAGAGCCCTCACTGGACACCCTGTGTGCCATCCCCTGCTGGCTCCCCTGGCACTCCACGGGCTGGAGGGATTTCAGGAGACCAGAAAAGTGGGAATTGCAGCAAAGTCTAGACAGGATGTGATTAAGGCCTGAATAAGGATTGCCCCAGAGGTAAGGTCAGGGAAAGGACAGACCCTGGCAAGCCTCCAGAGAGATAGGTTGACTCCTTCAGGAGATGGGAGAAAGTTTGCTCAGGAACAAGGAAAGAGAGAAGAGTCACTTGGCACAACCCTCCACTGGTTTGTACTGGCCAGTGATGGGAAGTGGTTCTGGGCTTCTGCTGTTGGCCACCCAGAAACTCAAATGAGTGAAGCAGAACTTCCTCTACAAATATTGAAGATGACACATTGCTCACACCAACTGAATTCAGCCCCAAATCACACTGTGACATCCTCTGAAACTCCCCCAGGAGAAATGGCACTGGTTAGCAGAGCAGGAGTGGGCTCTGCCTCTCTCCCAAATTCCAAGGCTTTGCAGACTCTGCAGTTGGATGCAAGTGAAGCCAGCAGCAAATGTGATCAGCATATCCAAACTCTGCCAGTTTGAGTGGTAAAAGTTGTCTCATCCACAGGATGACAAAGTCCTGTTATGTCCCCAAATTTCCAACAGCTCTCCAATAACATGGCAGAAAAGCTGAAGTAAGAAGAAGGAGAGGAATTTGGACAGGACATGTGAACTGTGTCAGGAACTGAAATTCTGAGAACATCTGTAGTGAGTTCTGTCTGTTCCTAGTTCTGGATTGTGGATTCTCCTTCCCTAGAGATGCTGCAAAGCCATGTGGACACAATCCTGAGTCACTTCAGGGGATCCCTGAACAAGGGGATGGGACTGGATGACCTCCAGTGGTGCCTTTCAGCCTGAACCATTCTGTCATTCTGTGCTTCTCTAACCTGGCACAAAATATCTCTAAACCCCCTGCTCCTGAGCCTGCTGGGCTGCCACTGATGTGCATTTGCCACCCACAGTTTCCTCTCTGTGAGCCCAAAGGCAACAGGAACAAAAGTTGATTTCTAGCACAGAAGAATTTTGATATTTAGTTTATCCCACAATAAACTGATCAGAAGTCCTTCCAGGCATCATATCAGTATAATTACTGCACAATGAAACATTTCCCTTCTCACTGTAATGAAGTGTGCCTTCTCAAAGTGCCCTGCCAGGGCCTAAAGGGGCTCCAGGAGAGCTGGAGAGGGCCTGGGGACAAGAGATGGAGGCACAGGACACAGGGAGTGGCTCCCAGTGCCAGAGGACAGGGCTGGATGGGATATTGGGCAGGAATTGTTCCCTGACAGGGTGGGCAGGGCTGGCACAGGGTGCCCAGAGCAGCTGTGGCTGCCCCTGGATCCCTGGCAGTGCCCAAGGCCAGGCTGGACACTGGGGCTGGAGCAGCTGGGACAGTGGGAGGGGTCCCTGCCATGGCAGGGGTGGCACTGGATGGGCTTTAAGGTCCCTTCCAACCCAGAGCATGGTGATTCTATGATTCAATCCTCTATGTAAGACAGCAGAAGAGCAGGTTTGGAAAGCTCAGACAACAGGGAAGAGTTTTACCTGTGTAGTTCTGTTCCTGCTCTCCAGAAGGAGCAGCTCCTCCGACAGCAGCAGAGTCCGGGCTGGGTTGCAAAGATCCAGGGGCTATGTTTGGATGGGGAAAAAAAGAAACAAAAGAAACAGTCAAACCTTCCAGCAGCAGTGTGGTTTGTGAGATACACTTTCCACCCACCAAACCCACTTTGTCTTCACTTTGAGCTGTAACTCACTGGGGAGAAGCCACCCTGCACTGTGCTCAGAAGGACACAAAGTCTGCAGTCCAGTCAGAGGAGAAAACAAAGCCTTGCACTCACACCTACGTCAGCCCAGCTGTGAAAAGACAAGCAGCCCTTGCCTCTGACAGGGGCTCCCTGCAGGGGGGTCAGGGGTGTTTGTCAGCAGGAAGCACAACCACACTGCTGGCACCTCAGGTTCCCACGTCCCTCAGGCACCAGTATTTGTACCTGATCACTCTCAAAGCAACTTTCCAGAATTCCTTTCCCTTCCTGTGCCACAGCCAGCCCCCAGTCTGTGCTGGAGAATGGGACAGCTTCAGGAGTACACCTGGGATCACCCTGGGGCAGCACAGGAGCAGGAGGGTGTCTGCACAGGGCCCTGCAGGTCAGGCAGGGCAAAGAAAAAATCCAGCTCCTGAAGGGGCAGATTCCCAGGAACAATCCAAGAGGAGTTTTGGGAGTAAGGAGGCAGAAAGTGCCAGTTGTGTCCCTGCCCAAGGACAACCATAGGTGAACACAAGCTGGGGTCACCCATCAGGGAGGAGGGAGGGGGTCAAACAGCTGCCCCAGCTCTAGCCCAGCCCACCCTGCCCCCATGGCTCAGGCTGGAGTCACAGGGAATGTGGAGCATGGCTTCACCCCAGAAGAAGTCACTAGGCTGAGCTGAGGTGACAATGCCACTGCCACAGGATAATATAAATATAAATAATATGGAGCAGATAAAATATATGGAGCAGATGAGATTTTGGGGGTTCTGGCCATATGAAAGGCAAAATGAAGGGCAAAGAGGGAGTTAGAACTAATACCACCAAATCCAGAGCTGTTTTCTTAAAACAGCTCATGGACCTGTGGAGGCAGAACATTCCCTGTCAAGACATTACTGCTCTGGATCCTTTTCTTCTGCTCTGAGCCAGGCTGGGAGAGCTGGGGGTGCTCACCTGGAGAGGAGAAGGACCCAGGGAGAGCTCAGAGCCCCTGCCAGGGCCTAAAGGGGCTCCAGGAGAGCTGGAGAGGGACTGGGGACAAGGGATGGAGGCACAGGACACAGGGGATGGCTCCCAGTGCCAGAGGACAGGGCTGGATGGGATACTGGGGAGAAATCCTTCTCTGTAAGGACAGTGAGGCCCTGGCACAGGTTCCCCAAATTTTAGTGTGAGCACCAGCTAAACTAAAACCCCTTTGTTTGTTGTACACACTGACAGCACAAAAACCCTCCAGAAGAGTCACACTGATCTACAATTCCAAAGTTATCTCTGAAGTCCAAAAGCTGGGACATCTCCTCCTGACCCAAGCAAGTACCAAGGACCAGATTTGAAAGCTGAAAAGGAGAAAAAAAAAAACCCATCCTAGAATTGCTTGGGCAGGACACAGCTCCCTTTGAGACAGCCCCAACACTGTGGCAAGCACAGCCAGCTCCAGAGGAGGGCTGAGGATGACAGGGATCCTGCTGGAAGATCCTTGGCTGGCCCAGGCTGGGCACTGGTCACATCCCAGCTGCACTGACCTGCACAAAGATGGGGAACACCAGCACTTTGGGAGCCAGGGTCACGTAGGTGCCGTAGGAATGGGGGATGTGAGGCCTCACTATGGTGCAGTTCTGGTAATTCCCATAACTCTTCATGGTCTGCACAGTCTTCATCAGCCTGGATTTCCTCCCAGAGCCCGTGTGGGATTTCCCTTTGCAGCCATTCCCTGGGTGCACAGAGGAGGCAGAAGGAAACACAGGATGAGGGGAGCTCACTCAGGCTTGGTCCTGTTCTCCCAGGCTGGAAATCCTGGGAAGCTGCTGGAGCCAAGAGCTGCAGGGACAGGCATCACTCAGCTATCCAGGTATCCCAGGGATTCATGAAATAACAGCACTGGTTCCACTTTTTCTAGTGGGAATCAAGATGCCCCTGGGTGACTTTGCTCCAGAGCCCCTTGCTTGGTGGCCCAAGGACTGCAGTGGGTGCCACCAGCAGCACAGACACGGCTGGGAGGGCACAAACAGGACCCCAGGGAGGCCACAGCAAGCTCTGCTCCAACCCAACACATCCCACCAGCTGCTCTGCCCTCTGAGTCTCCACCTGCAGTGCTCTGTCCCACTCTGGGGGCCCAGCACAGGAAGGATCTGGAGCTGCTGGAGAGATCCAGGGGAGGATGGAACCCCTTTAGGCCCTGGCAGAGCTGGGGGTCTCACCTGGAGAAACTCCAGGGAGAGCTCAGAGCCCCTGCCAGGGCCTAAAGGGGCTCCAGGAAAAAAAAAAAAACTCCAACATTTTTATCCACACAAGCTCTGCCTGCTCTAGATTCTGGGCATGGAAGTGCAGGAATGTCCTGACAGTGGCAGTGGGTTGATCACAGCTCTCAGAAGATTCTGAGGCTGGAGGTGCCAGAGAAAGAGGCAGAAGTTGCAAACACATTCATGGCTGGGATCAATCCCTGCTGCTGCCAGTGCTGGGTATTCAGACATCGGGTGTATTTATAAAGGATGACCTCATTGTTCATGAGGCTGGCATCACATCATCCTCTGTTTTTCAGCATTACATTCTGGGGCTGGAAAAGGTCCAAACAGCCTGACTGGTTTTCAGTCTGCACCTCCTCCTGAAGAGTTATCCTCACTCAAAGGAGGGATTGCAGGAGGCTTTATCCTGCACACTCCCTCCTCAGCTGCTCTAGCAGAGCCCAGACCACATCCTGCTGGACACCAGCAACCTGTGCTCTGCCTAAAACTCACAGGCAACAGTTCCAACAGGAACTGAATGGCTCTCCAACCAAAATTACACATCTTCAAAAGAAACCCCACTGAAAAATCAATGCATTCCTTCCTCCCTCCTCCTGAACTGAGCCAGCTCGGGGCTGCAGGCAGAGCTCTCCACTGGGATTGAACATATCCAGGTGAGGAGCTGCAGCATTCTCCTTCTCCCCCACAGGGATGTCTCAGGAACAGGAATGAACATCCCTCCTTTCCTCCCTGGGGACCCTCAGCATCCCTCCTTCCCTCCCTGGGGACCCCCAGCTCCCTCCTTCCCTCCCTAGGGACCCCCAGCATCCCTCTTTCCCTCCCTAGGGACCCCCAGCATCCCTCCTTCCCTCCCTAGGGACCCCCAGCTCCCCTCTTCCCTCCCTGCAGCCACCCCAGAGCCTCTGCTCCCACCACAGCAGCTTTTTACTGTAACAGAAGCCCAGAGCCTTCCCAGGCAGAAATGAGCCAAAACACTCCTGACCATGGCCCAGGGCAGATAAGGTCTTGTCCAAAGCAAATACACAAACCTGCCCAGCATTACATATTCCATTAAGCATTAGGAAATAGCACATTTACTGCCAGATAAAGGCAGCAGGGGCAGCAGTGCTGGGCTGGGCAGCCAGCTCAGCTGTTTGCTGCTGCCTCTGCTGGGGGGACCCTCGTGACCCAAGAGGTTGTTCCCACCTCTAAGTGCATTAATCCTGCCATTTTCCCTTTTTCCTGGTTGCACTGGCAGAAAACATCAAAGCCCAAGACACAGTTCAGCACAGTGCAGATAAGATCTGCCTGAGCTGTTCAGGATTCGCTTTTGCTCTTATCCCTAAATCACCTTGTTTTATCAGAGGAAATAATCACCTGCACAGGTTCTACCACAGAAACACACCCAGATGTCAGCTCCTGTCACTGGCTGTGCAGCTCTGTGCTGCCACACTTCATCCCTGCTCAGGTCAACTGATACCTTCCTCCCTCTGAACTTAACACTAAATAATTAAAAACAAACCCATAAAAATAAACAATTTGTTATGGGAAGAAGCCCAAGCCTTTCACATCCCACCCCACTGTAAGAACAAGTCCCTGTGGTCCAGCTCATCTTTTCACAGGCTCCACAAACAGCAGGAAAGAGCTGCAATTATCCACAGAACAAAACATCCCCTGCAGCTGGGAGTGGAAAATTCTCCTGGCTGCAGAGCTCCAGGGCTGGAGCACCCAAGGCACAGGGGCCAGGCACCCACAGCTGCTCCCTCCTGCTCCCCATGGCTCTGCCAGCCCCACACTTGGCTTCCTCTGGACACTGTCCCACCTCAGACACAGCACCAGGTTTTCCAGCTGTGCCCTCAGCAGACAGGGAATGCTGAGGGATCCATTCTCCTCCAAGAGCTCAGCTCTGCTAAGGGTGCACAGCTCACCCTGAGGGCATCCAGACAGGCCAGGGTGCAAGCACAGCCTCCAGAGCTCCCAAATCCATGAGGGGTATTCCACATGGATTCCTGCAGTGCCCAGCCCTGCCACCACCCCAGCCCACTGTTCCCACAAATCCAACCATCCCCAGGGAGCTCCAGGCATCCCACACACACCTGTCACAGGTCTGGTTTATGCTATGAGTTTATGTTCCAAAGGTTTTTTGAGAAGAGCTGGCCCAGAGACTTTGCAGCACCTAGGGCTTGGATATTTCCCAAAGCTGGCACAAGCAGCTGCACTGCTGCTGGCACTGATGGGAGGCACAGGCACCCTCCCTGTGGGGCACTGAATGAACCCCAGAGGCACTGAAAGGAACCCAAAGACACTGAATGAACCCCAGAGGCACTGAAAAGAACCCAGAGACACTGAATGAACCCCAGGGGCACTGAAAGGAGCCCCAGAGGCACTGAATGAACCCCAGAGACACTGAAAGGAGCCCCAGAGGCACTGAAAGGAGCCCCAGAGGCACTGAAAGGAGCCCCAGAGGCACTGAAAGGAGCCCCAGAGGCACTGAATGAACCCCAGAGACACTGAATGAACCCCAGAGGCACTGAATGAACCCCAGAAGCACTGAAAGGAGCCCCAGAGGCACTGAAAGGAGCCCCAGAGGCACTGAAAGGGAACCCAGAGACACTGAAAGGATCCCCAGAGGCACTGAAAGGGAACCCAAAGGCACTGAATGAACCCCAGAGGCACTGAAGGAACTCAGCTTTCCCAGCAGGGCCTCCTGGCTGAGGAGGGAAACACGTCATGGACACGTGGGGAACCACGATGCTCAGAGCTCTCACACCTCACCCTCTCATCCTGGCCTGATGGAAAGTCCCCAGCAGCCTCTGTGAGCTCCACAGACCTTCTCACATGAGACTCACCCTCCCCTCTGCTTTTGGATTTGAGCCACAGAGGGAAGATGATCCCTCCCAAAATCCCCAGGCTCTCCTGCCCTCAAACCACGAGCTCAGGACAAGGATTTGATGGTGCAGCTCAGAGCTGGGTGCTCTGGGCAGCATTCCCAGCACAGGGACAACTCACCCACAGTGGAGCTGTCCTCCTGGTACACCGGCCTCAGCAGCTGCAAGGGACAGAGGGACACACACATCACCTGCAGCAGGCCTCAGTGACAACAACCAGCTGAACAGTTAAGGTGCCAAACCCAGCCAAGCCAGAGCACTTCAGAGGGGAAAACAGCATTTTTGCAGCAGAAAATGAGAGCAATGAGTTGCAGTGTGGTGTTGAGCAGTGGGAACACACCCCACATCCTCCCCATAGCCCCGGGGTGAGCCCTGAGGGGAGGCAGCAGGGAAATGCTTCAGGAAAACAGTGAAAGCTGCAGCAAGGCACAGAGGCAAGCTTGTGAAACTGGCAGATCTTTAGAGATGAGGCTGGGTGAGGCTGAGGCAGGGCCAGGAGAGGCGGCAGCACGGAGCCCTACCTGGCTGCCAGGGTTCAGAGGAGCCAGGATGATGTAGTTGTGGTCTGCGGCAGAGGGCAGGCGGGACAGGGCGGGCAGGGTGCTCTGTCCCCGCTTGCCCAGCTCGCTGTCCCTGTCCCAGGAGTGCAGCCCCAGCCCCTCGGAGCTGCCGTACAGCACGTGGCAGCTGCGGCGCTGCTCCGCCCGCACCGGCACCGCGCCGCTCTTCTCCCGCTTCTGCGGCGGCGACTGCAGCTCGCAGGAGGATTTGAAGGAGGAACGGCGGGTCATGCCCTCCTGTGCTGCCTTCACCTGCGGCACCAGCCTCCACACCAGGAGGATGATCTCTGTGGGACAGTTCCTGGCACGGGAAAGTGGATGGGATTGATGGGCGGGGAGATCGGGGCTGGAGCATCCGTGTCCAGGTACGAGCCCTGCAGCCCTTCCTCCCTCCAAAGCCTCTGCCCCTCTCCCCTGCTCCCCAGCCCCTCCATCCCTCCTTCTCCTCCAGAGAATTCGTTCCTGCAGCCTTCCTTCTCTGTTGGAGCCAGTGAGTCTCTCTGAATTCTTCAGAGAGGGATCGGAGTGCAGGGATTGAATAAGTCTTACAGTGAGTTCTGATGTTTTTAGTGAGTAAAAGGTCTGGATTCCACAGTAGTAGCTTGTGTTCTACTGAAGGTTACAAACATAGTGATATCTTCAGTAGAGGCTCCAAGCCCACAGCTGTAGACAGGACTTAGACATAATAGAGTTATAGTAAGAATATTGCTTATATTTCTCAGATAGAACACGATAGAATGTATGTGTAGTGTTACACGTAACCTGGTGAGCTAAGAAACTAGAATTCTAATAGGTTAAAGACTGGTGGTCTGAGCTTGCATCTTAGATTGTTGGGGAAACCCTATATAAGACTATGTATTGGGAGAGTTGCTGCTTTTAGCCAGAGGCTTTCAGCCATTCAGCTTTTAGCTATTGTCTTTTGCCAGGGCTTCTAGCCATTCACTTACTGCTGCTGCTTTTGCCATTGCTTTTGCTATTGCCTTTTGATGTGCTTTGTAATAAGATGTGCTCTGTAATAAACAACCTTTTTAACTATTAGCTGTTTTGCTTATATTAAGATTACTCAACAAGTAAGAGCCAAGATCTCAGAGCAGGAGCCTATAGAGCTCTGGTGCTATAGAGCATCTGGGGGTCAGAAAGAAACCCCACATCTGTTGCCATACTTCTCCTCTAGGGAATCTTTTCCCAGTGTCCTGCTTCCCTCAGAGCTTTCCTTTTCCCAGTCACTCAATGCACCCACTGCCCTGCCCTGGGCTCCCTCAAACCACCTCTCCCTGCCCTGGGGTTTTTGGGGAACACTCACCGGATCTCGTGTGCCAGCTCTACACATTTCCAGTGCTCCACAGGCTGCTCATTCAGCTGCAGCACCGTGTCAAGTTGCTGCAGACCTGCCTTCTCTGCTGGGCCACCTGAGAGGGACAAATTCCAGTCACCTGCCAGCCAGGAGGCTGAGTGGGAGGAGGAGAACAAGCCCTGGAACTTGGAGGCACCCAGAGAGCTCCACAGCTTGCACCACTCACCCCCCCTTCAAACCCCATCTGACACCCACGCCTGGAAATGAAGTGGGGTCAACCAGCCTGGAGCTTCACCTTGCAGCACAGTCACACACAGAGCACCAGGACAGAGACACCAGGGCTCCCCCAGAGCTACTGCATGAACTTCCCGTATTTCCAGGGGTGCAGTGGGGAGCAACAGGGCACTGGAGACAGCAGTCCATCCCACAGGTCCACAGCAAGAGAAACTATTCAGGGAACTGAGGATTCCCAAATCCTGCTCCCCCCTCCTGTTTTCTCCCCAAATGATTTCCAAAGGTCAATCAACCAGACAGGCAGTTCTCAGGTTGGAGAGGGAAGGGAAGAAAATCTCTGCCAATTACTGCAAAACACTGGAAAATAGTTATACAGTGCTAACCCAGTGGCCTCTGACCTCATTAGAGGCAACAGAGAATTCAGTTAATGAAGTTTCTTGGAGGTACCCAGAGCCCTGCAAGGTGTGGGAGCTCCAGAATCACAACCAGCTCTGGGAAGCAAAACAGGAGCAATAATTCCTTCAAATCAAGAGGGATGAAAAGGATCCAGTCTCTTACCAGAGTCCACTGCCTGCACACGGACTGGGGAGTCACAGCAGATGGTGAAGCCAAAGCCGTCAGTGCCCCGAGGGATGGTGATCTGCAGGGAGACAGCAGAGCTGTCAGAGGGGACAGCAGCCACTGTGTGGGATGATGTCCCTCACTCCCACACTGTCCCACACCTCTGGAAACGCTGGCACATCTCACTGTGACCCCATGGATAAAGGGTGCTAAAGGGCAGTGCCAGTTGGAGCCAAGGGTCTCTGGAATGCCACAAAAGGAGTTTGTTTAGCACATTCAACTCTTCCAAGTGTAAGGAAAGGTCTGAGAATCCATTTGAAAGGAAAACCTGGCAGGCTGGCCCTGACACTGACTTCTCTAAGCAAGTCATTTAAACATTTCATTTCCTGTTGGAGAAGACAGAAATAGCAGCACTCCCCTGCTCCAGAGAGAGCTGCGAGCTCAGCACGCTCCTGTCCTCCAGACATCTGTGTGCATCACCCCCTTCCCTGGGCTGAGGGTGTTTTCCCCTGCTGAGTTTGGAGAGGATGTATGCTGGGTTGATTTAGGCTCATTTCTCCTCCTGATTCGAGGAGCATTGAGCTTATTAATAAAATGATGCTTATTTTTTGATGTTGGCTTCCAGCAGCAGCTCAGCGTGACAGATCCTGTAAATACCTGATTAGCCCCCAAGACATTAGTCAAGATGCTTGTTTTACTGACAGAGAGAAGAAAATTAAAAATACAGCATCTGACCTGCATTATATTGAGAACAAATAGGCAGAAGAAAGATGAGGAATTCAGCAGAAGTTGCCAAGGAGTGATATGGTTCCTCACTCCACAGGAGGGCAAAGACAGTGAGATTTCCCTCGTCCCTGTGTGATTGCTCAGCATAAAATCAGGCTCCAAAAGAGAAACTGGCTTGCCCTGGCAGGATCTAAACACAAATCCAGTCCCACTACACTGACTATTTTTCTCTGGAGTTTGCTGGTTCCTCGAAGAGGTGGCTCTGCATCTTTGAATGAACTTCACAGCTCAGTCCAACCAGGAGCTGGACTCC
Organism: Erithacus rubecula; assembly: GCF_903797595.1. Taxonomy (NCBI): domain Eukaryota; kingdom Metazoa; phylum Chordata; class Aves; order Passeriformes; family Muscicapidae; genus Erithacus; species Erithacus rubecula. The sequence continues at coordinate 9,791,584 of NC_136673.1, read as the reverse complement.
ATGGTCCCTCTGAGTCCCTTCCAGCTCAGGATATTCCACAGCCTAGGATTTTGTCTCCAACACCAAGCACACGATCCAGCCCACATCTCTCCCACCATGGAGACTCCACAGGCACTTCCCATCCCAAGGTTTCCCCTGTGTCAGGTCTCCTTCTCCCTGAGCTGGCTGCCCTTGCCCCTCACCTGCCCTTGTGCCACTGCAGAGCAGCTTCTCCCTGCTGATGCTCCTCAGCTCCCACCACCACGGCCATCACTGGCAGTTATTGCCCATTTTTTGCCCATTTTTGCTGCCATGCACAGAACTAAAGAACTATGAGCATCTGCCATGAGCTGGGAGGTGGCTGGGGAGGCTTGCTGTACCCAAACTTTGTCAAAAAATGCAGAGGAAATTTTCAAATTAAAGAGTTGAGGAGATCGAAGAAACAAAGCAAAGTCAGTTGTTAATCAGCCAAGGCAGAGCAGCTTTCCTGCACAAGATGGTCACCACAGCCCTGGCAAGAAGGGGGCAATTGAGTTTGGAATTCTGCTGCTTTTGTATTTGCTGTCCCCCACAGCAGCTTTGGAATAACCTGAACAATGAGCTCGGGAGCACAGGGAGAAGCTGACCCTGAGCTGAAAGTCCCAATCCAGACCATGGAGAGAATATTTCTTTGAAATGCAGAAGAGTGGGACCTGCACATGGAAAAGAGGCACCTGGCATTGTGCACTGGGAGAACTGGAACCAGCACAGCAAACTACTTCTCAGGAAACAAGCACTGCCAGCTCCCCAAAACACTAAAATCTTTTAAAAGAGGCACTAATAGCCTGCTGTGCCTGCTTCTTCTCTAACAAGAGGGAAATCAAGACAACACCTTGCAGCTTAACACTGTTACCATCAGCATGCTACCTGCAAGTTGTATAGTAAATATATATATTATATTTATATATGTAAATAATTTCTATATATTTAAAAAGCACCCCTCCACTGCAGCAACAGGCAAGGACCAGCCACAGGCACCCATGTGAAGATGTTCTACCCTCACTATAATTTACAAATTTAATGATATCGAGTCGATGCCTGACAAGCAGCACCCGCAGAGCCCAGAGACCTCCCAGGCACCCAGAAATGCAGCCAAGGCTGTGCCAGGGCTGGTGGCAGGGCAGATACAGACCTGCCTGTACCTCGGCTCCGAGCACACCTTGCAGAGTCCATGGAAGCGGTTCATGGCTGGCAGCCCGCGCAAGCCCCGCGGCCGCGGCGAGTCGCGGCTGCTCGCGGCGCGCAGGGAGCCCCAGTGACACTGGCACGGCCGCCCATGGGAACCCAGCTCTGCAGAAGAATGGCAGGAAGCCACCTTTCACCTCCCCGGCCCCTGCGAGCGCTGCGTGCCGCTCCACGATAAGCCAGAGGCTTCCTGAAAACCCTCTCTGACGAGGAAGGGAGAGAGTTTTATATTAAAATTCCTGTCAACTCTTTGCTATTCCCCAGTCCCGGCTCTGTTGATGTGGCTTTTGTTCCCGTGGCATTCTTCAGGCGCACGGAGCGCTTTGTTATTGCGACATTCTCACAAACACTTGGAGGATGTTTGAGCGGCGTTTCACAGGCACTGGCTGTGAGAGCCTCGCTCCATGAAAGACACGGCTCCACGCTCGTAAAAAAATCAGAGGTTTGGGTTTACAGGAGCAAAAAAATAAATAAAATAAAAAGCAGAGTTTGTTTTTGAAAGCACAGACACAGAGGATATGCACGTCCCTGTGTTTTGTGCTCTTAAGTCACCGAGGGGGAAGCATCGAGGTCAGCTGAGCTGCATCCATGGTGGAATTTGGGAATTAAAGGCCAAGAGGAGCTCTGAGTACAGCCAGCAGCAGGATACCCAGCGAGGCTCAGCTGCCCCACTGCCAGAGCTGGGCACAACTCCTTGGAGAGGGGTTTTCAATGGAGAAGAAAACACCTTCCACACTCCTACAGGGGAATGACGAAGGAGGAAAGGCTGGAGGGAACCCAAAATCCAAGTTCTCTTGCACAGTGGCTGGGGTGGCAGGACCAGGGAGGGAGCTGAGGAACCTCAGCATTCCCAGGGAAGCAGCAGTGGCAGAGCCACGAGAGCACTGTCCTGGGCTGGGGCTGGGGATGAGGAATGGGGATGGAGCTGGGGATGGGGAATGGGGATGGGGATGGAGTTGGGATGGGGATGGGAATGGGGAATGGGGATGGGGCTAGGGCTAGGGATGAAGCTGGCGCTGGAAGGAGGAGCAGCCTTCCTTCCAGCCACCACCTTTCAAGTCAGTGGCGGCAGCCGCGGAGGAAGGGAGGAGAGGGGCGCTGGCTTTGTTTGCTTTGCTCAGCCCTGCTCTGTAACAAAATAACTGCAAATGCAGCTGAGGGAAGCGCGGGCGGAACGCGGCGCAGATAAATCACGGGGCCGCCCCAGCCCCGCTTCCCATGCAGACCGTGTGTTTGTGTTCCCATTTCCCATCCTTGCCTCTCCTATAAATCACCCGGCTCCAGCACGGGCCCTCCCCTTCCCAGAGCACACGGTCCTGGAGGGAGGAGAGGAGAGGAGCAGAGGTGTACATGGAGCCACGTGTGGGGCAGCAGCCTGCCAGCCCCAGCCCTGCCATCCCAGCGGGGCTTTGTCTTGAGTGGGAGTACACTGGAAAAACGGGAGGCAATGGGGGTTAGCACCCAAATCACCCCTCACCAGCTGGGCCTGACTGAGGTAACAGCTGCCTGAGACAGCCACGGTGTGACAGGGTGACAGCATCACCTCAGCATCACCTCACTAAACACTGTCCCCTGCACCCACAGGCACACAGCACACACCTTCCCAGGGCTGGGTCACACCCTGCCACACCCACCTTCAGCTGCTGCAGGGTCACAGCGTCCTGCCCCTCCCGGGCTGCACTTGGACTTCCCAGCTTGACCTCTGAAATTATTTCAAAAAGGATTTTTAAAAAGGAAAAGGCCCCAGCATGTGATAGCACATCTGACAACCCCACACTGCACATGAGGCCTTTACATGTCATGGGCACATCCCTGAAGGCAGCAGTTGGGGTTGGCTGCACTCTGAGACACGGTGACACTGCTGTCCCACCCTGCCCGTGCCACCCTCTGCTCCCCCAGCCTGCAGCACTGCAAGGCCAAGGCAGGAGAGAAAGTTCCCAGCCCCCAGCACAGACCCCAGGGGCAAGGAGAGGGTGGCACAGCAATGAGCCCCAAGTGTGAGAGGCAGGAGGCAGCATGGGGACAAGCCAAGCAAGGACAGATGTGGCTGCAGGGCTGGGGTCCCCACCCTGCCCCAGAAGTGAGGCTGAAGGGGACAGCAGGGACTGCTGAACCAGCCAGGATCTCCACCCCACAAGATTTTGGGATCCCAGTGTCCACTGAGCACCACAGGCTGAGCAGTGCCCATGGGGCTGGGGCTGCTCCACACAGGCTCAGACAGGAGTGACTCCTCTTCCAAGCCTTGTCAACCCCCCCTGGGATATTCCCGTGGTGGGACACACCTGTGCTCTGCTTCAGCCTCCTCATGGCCACCTTCAGGTGCTTGGTCCTGCCCAGGTCCTCCCCGAGGAGGTAATACCAGCCACTGATCTCCTGTGGGGAGGGAAGCAGCTGTGTAGGCAGGGGCAGGTGCTCAGCCCCTTTCACCCAGCCAGGGCAGGAGCTGCCCCAGGTACAGCACACACAGGTGCCCAGACCTGCTCACACACACAGAGTCCTTCTCTCAGCAACAGCTGAAATCCCATCCTCCCTGCAAGGGGGGAATGAGCAGCACTGAAGCAACAAAATCCCAGGTTTTTAGAGGGATATCCAGCAGTCTCATACAGCAGCCAGGGGACAGGACCTCATCTCAGCCTTGCTGAGGTCCCTGGAGCACCACAGTGTTTTAAAAAAGCTGCACCTCACCTGTCCAAATTTCAGAGGAGGTCATGCTTAAGCCACCTCCCAACCTACCTCTCAGCCCACCACCACCACCAGCTCCTTTTTAGTCTCCTGCCATGAAGAAAATGTCCACACTTCAAGTGAGGAAATTGAAAATATCAAGGCGCATTTGGACAATGCTCTCAGGCACAGGGTGGGATTGTCTGTGCAGGACTTGGACTTAATGCTCCCTGTGGATCCCTTCCAGCTCAGGATATTCTGTGATTCTGTGAACTCAGGGGGTGTATTGACACTCCCCAGCTTGCCCAGAGATATTCTGCTGCCCAGGGACAGAATCCCTCCCTGCTGGCTGCTGGGATGAAGCATTCCTGTGCAGAGGAAGGCAGAGCCAGCTGTACTAATAGCAGCAGCCAGGCTGGGGCAGCAGCACTGTGACCAACCCACTGCAGCAGGGACAGCCATTCTGTCATGGAATTCCTGCAGGAGCTGCCAAAAACCCTTTGTGTGTGTCCTCTGCCCATCTGCCCACTGCTAGGGATCAGGCTGACTCCTGAGTGTGTCCCACCATCACACCCACTCACCCACGTGTCAGATGTCACCCTTGGGCAGCCAGCATGTGCTGGGGACACCTCTGTGCCCCTGCCCAGGGCAGTGACATCCCCTGTACCCTCTCTGGCATCCTCCCCACCCACCTCCAACAACCACACAAACTTCAATCTCCCTTGGCCACCCATACTGGGAACAGGAGCAGGGAACTCCCCAGGTGCCTTCTCCCATGGTGGGAAAAGCCTGTTTTCATCCACCCACCGAGCCCAGAGAGCCACACCCCACACCCTGACTGGGACACTGGTACCTTGTCCAGGGACAGCAGGGACTTCACACCAAAGCTCATGCAGCCAATCAGCTCACTCTGCCTGCAGGACAGCCAGAGCTCAGGCACTGCTGAAGCAGCAGACCCCCCCAGCACCCTCTGCAGGGAGCCCCTGACCATCCCTGCCCATGCTGGCTGCCAGGCAGTGCCCAGGGCATGTCCCTGTCCCTGTGGTGTGAGCAGGCACTGTGTCACCACAGGGCTCAGCTGCAGCAGGGCTGGAGCACCCTGGTCACCTCCTGGTGCTGGCAGGAGCTCGGCCAAGGAGGCAGCTGGCACCTGCCTGGGCTGGCAGCACAGCCTGCAGGGTGACAGCCCACTGGGGGCATTGTCCCCAGAGGGAGGGCAGGTCCCAGCCCACCCATCCCCACCCAGCTCTGGCCAGCAGTGCAGGCACCAGGGGCTGCAGGGTTTAAGTGCTGGCCCAGCTGATGGCAACAGAGTGCCCAGGGCAGGGTTTCCTGCCCGTGGTGCTCACCAGCACTGGCTGCCCACGAGTGTGAGCCCATCCCTGACCCTGAGAGAGCAGCCCTGAGGTCAGGGCCCTGAGGAAGCTCACCAGAGCAGGGGACAGGGTCTCAACAGCCCCATCTGAAAAGGGTCCTATGACAGCTGGCAGCCCCTTACCTGGAATTCCTCTCTCTGTTCCACACTGTGACCAGGAGACGCTTCTGCTCATCCTCCTCTTGCACTGGGCTGTAACAAGGAGAGGCACAGCCCATCAGCCTCCCCAGGAGTACTCAGCAAGGGCTGCCCTCACAGCCACAAACTCCTCAGCCTCCTCACAGCCAGCTCTTCTCCTCCAGTCCCTGCACAGAGCACTGCAGCACCTCCCCAAAGAGCAATCTGCTTCTTCCTGACAAACACCTGCAAGGGGATGTGACCTCTCCTGGGCAGGTGCAGGGACAACACTCATGCACTTCAGGGGGTAAATAACCTTGCAGGACTGCACACATCCAACATCACAGGGTGAAAGCAAGGAACAAGCCACAGTTCATGCTCTGAAACCATCACCCAAAGTGCCAAATCAGCCTCTGCACGGGTCAGAGGGCTGGCACAACCTCCACAGCAGTGACAAGCTCTACTCAAACACTAAGTCATGCAGCTCCTTTCCCCTCCAGAGACATGCTGGAGTTGTAGGAAACCCTTTTACCTTCCTCATTCACTCTATTGCAGGTGCCAGGTCTAGGAAATGGAATGAGTTTGTCCAACTCTTGCCCAGCAAGAAAGTCAGAGCATGCAGGAGCAGTGCTACCATGCTGTGTGTGCTGACAGCTCTGCAGAGCTCTGCCCAGAAGTTCAAGGCACTTGAGCTACAAAAACCAGCAGAACAATGTCTGTCACTCCTCATCTCAGCAGCAGAGCTGCTCAGGCGTGCTGAGTGTTTATTAGAGACCACAAAGCAAAACCAAACAGGGTCCTGGCGAGGGGAGGGAGCCCTGGCACAGCAGGCACAGGGTGCCCCCTGCTCTGTGTGACAGTGCTGGGGGTGGCACAGAGCTGCCTCTGCCCTGCCATACTCACAACACAAAGTGCTCGTGGAACACAGGATTTTTGCTGTCTGGCACAGTCTTTGTCTTCTGCCTGCACTTCCAGTCAGCATCTGGCACAATGGACATCTTTGGGAGGAAAACAAAGTGTGTTACCATTCCCAGAGCCATGTTAACACTCCCAGAGTCACATTAACATTCCCAGAGCCATGTTAACACTCCAGAGCCATGTTAACACTCCCAGAGCCATGTTACCATTCCCAGAGTCACATTAACATTCCCAGAGCCATGTTACCATTCCCAGAGCCATGTTAACACTCCAGAGCCATGTTACCATTCCTAGAGCCATGTTAACACTCCCAGAGCCACATTAACATTCCCAGAGCCATGTTAACATTCCCAGAGCCATGTTAACATTCCCAGAGCCATGTTAACACTCCAGAGCCATGTTAACACTCCCAGAGCCATGTTACCATTCCCAGAGCCATGTTAACACTCCCAGAGCCATGTTAACACTCCCAGAGCCATGTTACCATTCCCAGAGCCATGTTAACATTCCCAGAGCCACATTAACACTCCCAGAGCCATGTTACCATTCCCAGAGCCATGTTAACATTCCCAGAGCCATGTTAACACTCCAGAGCCATGTTAACACTCCCAGAGCCATGTTACCATTCCCAGAGCCATGTTAACATTCCCAGAGCCATGTTAACACTCTCAGAGCCATGTTACCATTCCCAGAGCCATGTTAACACTCCCAGAGCCACATTAACATTCCCAGAGCCATGTTAACACTCCCAGAGCCACATTAACATTCCCAGAGCCATGTTACCATTCCCAGAGTCATGTTAACACTCGCAGAGCCATGTTAACACTCCAGAGCCATGTTAACACTCCCAGAGCCATGTTACCATTCCCAGAGCCATGTTACCATTCCCAGAGTCACATTAACATTCCCAGAGCCATGTTAACATTCCCAGAACCATGTTAACACTCCCAGAGCCATGTTACCATTCCCAGAGCCATGTTAACATTCCCAGAGCCATGTTAACACTCCCAGAGCCACGTTACCATTCCCAGAGCCACGTTACCATTCCCAGAGCCATGTTAACATTCCCAGAGCATGCAGCAGCCCCAGCTGCCATGGCAGGAGCCTGGCACAGGCACATGTATGGATGGCTGAGCACAAAGATCCTGCTGAACCCGTGCTCATGGCTGGTTGGGATCACTTCACCCTTCTGCCTGTCAGGTCATTGCATTACAAAACTGCTCAGGGCAGGGGAGGGAGGGAAAAGAGCAGAAAACCAAGGAGTGATGCAGACAAGGGCAGCTGGCTGGGGTCTGACTCGCAGCCCCTCTCTGGGAGCTGCTCCCTGCACTGTGCACATCCTAGCAGGACACCCTCCCTGTGCCACAAATATCCCCACCAGGCTTTGGGCACCCACTGGGACATTAATTCTTGCACTTAATGGTTGACACAGCCCTCAGCAGGGTCCTGTCCTCCCTTTTTCTACTTCATGCAGACACAGCCAACAAAACTCATGAGCTGTCCAGTATTGGGCAAGGGCCCAGCCAGCTCCTGCATGCTGGGGATGCTCCTCCAGAGCAGGATGGGGAAGGAAGAGGAAGGGACAAACAGTGTAGAGCAAGCTTGGAGGAGCCAACCACAAAATTCTTCAAAAAAAGCACAAAGCTCCCTGAGCAAAGCCCTAGAAGAACCCACCTTCACATAGGAGTCACACACACGGCACTCTGTTCCCATCAGACCTTTTGCTTCCATGACTGGAAAAAAAATGAAATGGTCACAGCCCAAAGCAGCAGGGAAGGCACCTTCCCACCCCACACTGCTCTGCTCCACAGGGTGATCCCTCCCTGTGGGGCTGAGCCCACTCAGACAGGGACAAGGTGTTTGTTGTACTTCCCCTTTAACACTCTCATGCTATCAATACAGCCTGGGGGTGAGCTGGGTGGCAGAGGCAGCTCAGCATCCACATGGCAAATTGCATTCCCTGTGCCTGACTGCCCCCAGCCCTGCTCTGCCTTCCCTGGAGCCAAATGGATCATCCAGTTAAACATCAACAGCATCCTGACCATCCAGTGAAATATTAATGGCATCCTGACCATCCAGTGAAATATCAGCAGCATCCTGACACTGCCCCAATGCTGCTGCAGGGACCCTGTGACTGTCTGGGGCAAAGGATGTGCCAGGGATGTGCCAGGGATGTGCCAGGGATGTGCCAGGGATGTGCCAGGGACCTTTACTCACACCCAGCTCACACTGGGGCTGCTCCAGATGGAGGGATTTGGGGTAAATCCTGGGCCAGACCCTCAGACAGGTGTTTCTCCCCAAAAAGAGATAATTCTGACACTCCCATTGGTGCCTCTGATGAAACATTCGTTAAAGAAACATTGCTGGAGTTTAAAACTGCAGCATTTGGAGGTTACAGAACAGTTTGGAAATCCTGGCAAATGTGGCAAACAGTTTTGGTAGAGACAAAGCATTTCAGACTTCCCAGATTGTATTTGCCTTTTTTCTCTTCATATGGAATAAAAGAAAAGTAATTTATACACATGGATGCAAACACAGTGTTCACCCTGAAATGAAGGTCTCAGCAAATTTCAGTTTGGTTTCTTAATCCAAGAGCTCCCAATTGTGCCATGGCACCACAGAGTCATTCCCAGCTCCAAAGCTGTTCCCAACACCAGCCCCCTGTGGCTCTGGAATCACTCTGGGATGTCCCAGGGTCACACTCACCGTGCAGCACCAGCGACCGGCCCCGCACCTCGATGGAGAGCTTCAGCTGGCCTGGGGACAGGGAAGGGACAGCTGGGCACAGAGGGGCACAGGGGGAAGGAAAAACTGACAGATAGACTGAAGGAAAGGTGAAGGACAGGCTAAAGGAAAGGTCAGGGACAGGTAAAGGACAGGCTGGAGGACAGGTCAAGGACAGACTTAAGGACAGACTGAAGGACAGACTGAAGGACAGGCTGAATGACAGGTGAAGGACAGGTGAAGGACTCACCCACCCCCACCTGCAAGGCTCACACAGGGCCAGGCACACCCTGCCCCCCAGCCCAGGCAGGGAGCTGAGGGGGAGCATCCCAGCTCACAGAGGGTCAGAGTGGAGGTCAGCACTGCTGTCAGCCCCAAAATCCTGCAGGTGCCAGCTCCAAAACCCTGCAGGTGCCAGCCCCAAAAGCCTGCAGGTGCCAGCTCCAAAACCCTGCAGGTGCCAGCTCCAAAACCCTGCAGGTGCCAGCCCCAAAAGCCTGCAGGTGCCAGTCCCTGTGCAGGTCAGTGCTGGAGAGCCCAGGTGTGCCCTGCTCAGGGAGGGGACAGCACCCGGGGCAGCACTACTGCTCTGCCAGCCTGCTCACACCCATTCCCTCACTTTTCCATGCACTGGCAGCTCTGCATCAGCCCAAAGTTCCCCACAAGGCTCAGACTGGCACGAAGGCTCAGCCCAGGGTGTTTGCCAGGGTCTGGTGTGCTGGTTAAGGGGTGCAGGGTGAGCTGACTCCCTCTGGATGTCCTCCCTGAAGGTTCCCTGGGAGCTGGACCTGCCAGCCTAGATAGGATGTGCAGAATTGAATGGCATTCAAGGGTCTCTAATCATGTCACTGTTCTGGATCAACCCAAAACTAAACATTTCCCAACACCCCTGGAGAATCCAAAGACTGAAACCATCACTGGTACAATGTTTCCTTTAGTCCAAAGCAAAACATCCCATTTTCACTTCTTCCCCAGTTTACAAAGAACAACAAACAAGTAAGTAAACATCATTTACAGGCAAGTAAACATAATGTACAGATACACAGACATCTTGCAAGTTAAAACCCAACATTAGATTTTGCCAAAGACACACCCAAGGGCTGGGGCTTGCTTGGGAGGGGATATCTGATGGGATTGTTTAACCTGAAACAATTCAGAGAACACATTTTTCACTCATTAAAATAAAAACAGTCCAACCTCTGAACAGCTCACGTGTGCATGGACACGTGGAAATGGTGTCTGTGTGCATTTGGACAAGTGCAAGGTGAGAGAGTGAAGAGAGGAGCCCAGTGGGATGAGTCAGGACAGCTCTAACACTGGTTTGCAACACAGAGAACGCTGTCCCCAGTGTCACCCTCCCCCTCCAGGCTTCAGGCACAAGGCTGGAACCCCTCTGCACATCTCTGGGGCTCTGGGAAGCCTCTGCCTGCTGCACTGGTAGCACACACAGAAGGAAACTGCCCCAGAGTAGCCAAGCATGAGCAGGAGTTGGGGGAATGAAGAGACAGGGGAAGAAGAAGGGCAGTTTCTGTGCTGGGTAAATTGGGGGGTTGCCAGTTTGGGGACTGTCCTGCCCTGGGCAGGGCTGGGGCTGCTCCTGGGGAGCTCAGGGCTCACAGCTTTGAGCAGTGAGGGAGGGGGTCACCCAGCCCTGTGCTCTGTGTGTGTCACTGCTGTGGGGACAGGCCCCTGGCACAGCACCAAGGGTAGGAGAACAGGGAGAAGAGGGGCAGCTCTGCCTTTCTGGGGAGAAACACAAATTGGCCATAGCAGGGTTTGGGAGTTCTGTAAGGAACAGAGAGGACATTTCCCTCTTAATGCCATTTGCTCCTGAGTGTCTCCCAAGCACATGAAGGGACAAATCATCACCCCAGCATGGTCCAGCCCCTGTCTGACCCCTGCTCAGGACTGGGAGACACTCACTGGCTTGTGTAGGGCCAGGATCAGAGAGGGAAGCTGCTCCTGGAAGAATGATCCAGCTGGAGCTGGTGGGAGGGATTTGCTGTGCCAATGTCTGTCCTCAGACAAAGCTGAGGCACTTTGTCAGGTGAGCAGAGCAGTGACCTGGTGCCAGACCTGGGTGGGCAGGAGCATAGTCCCTGTCAAGGATGGTTCATGGGCTGCATTCCCACCTCTACCCAAGTGCAGAGGGTCAGAACAACCTTTTCCCCTGGATTTATCTCCTGTACATCCCTAACAGGAACTGAGGGGAACAAGCTCCAGCAGAGAGGCCCTGGCACAGCTTCTCCAGGTCCTCTCTGTTAATGAAAGGTTAATATCAATTCAAGTAAATGCAGAAGAAGGACAGAGGGAGAACCCACATGCAGCTCCTGGGTGAGAATCTCATCACAGAGCAGGACTCAGCCAGGCTTGCAGGGATGTAACACAGAGAGCTCCCAGCCCCATCCAACCAGACCCACAGGGCCAGGAGAGGCAATTCATGCCAAGAAACAAAGCTGGCACAAGGAGAGCAGGGGAAAATGGGCATGAACAAGCACAAGATGGTAATCAAACAGGTTCCCACCCAGGAGAGAAGCTTGCCAGGCTAAGGGAGGGGACTGGGCAACCTCCTATGGGATCAGACCCAGCAGGGAAACCTGTTCCTTACTGATGGTCTCTGACAAATGGAAAATTTTGGGTTCTTCTTAAATGCTTTTCTGCTTTACTGTAGGAAAAACTGTTGGCCCTGGCTGGGACAGCCAAGAACCACTGGTGCAAATGCCAGTGGGGATTCCTGCCAGAGGTCACAGTGTCAGATCCTGCCTGGGTAGGAGGTCCCCATGGGCACAAGGCACCCCAAAATCACCATCTACAATCTCTGCCCTGGCACCAGCCCTTTGGAAGACTCTCTCCTGGTCACCCTCAGTGAGAAGGTAGTGCTGACTCTGTCCTGCCAGACTCTGAACACAACTCCACATCTCACCAGTGATGCTCAGCCCGTGAGGGAAACTGATGATGTTTGATGATGTTTGGCCTGGACTTACAGAGCTAGGAGGCACCACAGAACCCACATTATTTGGCCTATATCCTAGACACAAAACCAGGAGAATTTTAGCTTTCAGGCTGTCCTCAGCAGTTTGGCACTCAGAAGTCCAAAAGGGGAAGAAGCAGCATCCCTGGGAAGGAGCAGCATCCCTGGGAAGGGATGCATGACCCCTGCTCTGCTCACAAGAACAAGAGAAACTTTGAAAGGAAACAAAACTGCTGCTTAAAAAGCAGCACCCAGAAAGGGCACCCAGCTGCCCTGGGTGTGCCTCTGCTGCCCAGCCAGACTCAAGACACCCAAATTCCCTCGGGGCTCGCAGCCGGGCCCGGGCCGGGCCAGCTCCACCCGCAGAGCTCAAAGCCCCGCTGCACACCCGAGGCAGCCACAGAAAGAGCCCCAGGGAGCAAAAGGGAAACTGGGGCTCTGCCCTGACGGGGCACAGCTCCAGCCAGCCCTCCCCAGCCCGTGTCCATGCAGGGGCAGAACGAGCTGGGCACGGCACACCTGCAGAGCGCTTCCCCGGCTGAACCGGGGCGCTCCTGGCTGCGGGCCCGGCGGGCTGGAGCTGCTGCCCGGCCCTGATTCCCCCGAGGAGCAGCTCCCCGAGCCGGGATGCATTCCCGGGGCTCCCCCAGCCGGGGCTCCCCCAGCCCGGGCTCCGCGCTTACCGAACGTGCTGAGGCAGAAGGAGGCTCCCAGGACGGGACCGGCCCGGCGGGAGCAGAGAGAGACCCTGCGCACATTGCCGGGCTCCATGGCAGCACAGCTCCGATTGGGAGCGGCAGGGATTGGAGCCGAGCCCGCAGGGAGCGGGGTTTCCATGGGACACGGAACAACCGCCGCGGTTTGAATGCAGCGGCTCCCATCGGCCCCGCGGGTTGGACGGGAGCGCACCTGCGGCCACGGGCCAGGGCGGGGACAGTGACAGGTGGGGACAGTGCTGAGATGGGGACAGGGCTGAGATGGGGACAGTGCCAGGTGGGGACAGTGACAGGGTGGGGACAGTGACAGGTATGAGGACAGGGCTGAGATGGGGACAGTGACAGGTGGGGACAGTGCCGGGATGGGGACAGTGTCAGGGATGGGGACAGTGCTAAGATGGGGATAGTGCCGGGATGGAGACAGTGCCGGGACCCCAGAGCTGCCCACCCCATCACCCAAGAGCCGGCAGTGCACCCCCGCTCTGGGAGCTGCAGCACAGCCCACCGGGAGGCACCAGGGCTGAGACCGGTCCGGAGGGTGTGGAGGAATGATGGGGATGGTTTCCTGGGGAAAAGCCCTCCCCAAAGGCTGGGCTGTCCCGGATCTCCTGTGCAGCAGCTGGACAGACCCCCCACCACCCTGCAGGCAGCCGTGGGCAGGCTGAGCCCCGGCTGGCCTACAGCACCCGCCCCTCACTCACCTTTCCCTTTCACTCGGGCGCGGCTGATCCTCCTCCTGCTCCCCGGGGCTCCCCGCAGCGGGGATTGTCCAGCCCTGCTCCCTGCCGGCAGGGGCTCCAGCACCGGGGGACTCTGCCCTGTCCCTGCCACGGAAAAGGGGAGATGAGAGCAGGACACGGCAGGACAGGGAGCAGGGACATCACAGGCTCTGCTGTACCCTCAGCTTTACCTCCACGGGGGTTGTCTGCACCTTGCCCCAGCCTTCCGTGAGAGCACAGAGGAGAGCAACGATGGCAGTTCACTGGATGCAGTGTCCCAGCAGGACACAGAGCCACGTACAGAGGGAGTCACCCCTGGCAGGAGTCCCAGCTGCAGCCCTGGGAATGGCCCTTCCCATCCCACACACCAAGTGCATCCCAGAAGCTCTGCTCAGCACAGATTTATTTTAATTAAAACAGATGACCAGTCCTGCCAGGGCTTTATTAATCCGTAAGCAGCTGGGGATGCTGTCCTGAACTGGGTGCTCAGGACAGGCTTAGAATCACAGGATGGTCTGGGTTGGAAGAGACCTTAAAGAGCATCCAGTTCCATTCCTGTTTTCACTGTCCCAGGTGCTCCAGCCCCAGTGTCCAGCCTGGCCTTGGGCACTGCCAGGGATCCAGGGGCAGCCACAGCTGCTCTGGGCACCCTGTGCCAGCCCTGCCCACCCTGCCAGGGAACAATTCCTGCCCAATATCCCATCCAGCCCTGCCCTCTGGCACTGGGAGCCTTTCCCTGTGTCCTGTGCCTCCATCCCTTGTCCCCAGTCCCTCTCCAGCTCTCCTGGAGCCCCTTTAGGCCCTGGCAGGGGCTCTGAGCTCTCCCTGGATCCTTCTCCTCTCCAGGTGAGCACCCCCAGCTCTCCCAGCCTGGCTCAGAGCAGAGGGGCTCCAGCCCTCGCAGCAGCTCATGGGCTCCTCTGGACTCTCCAGCAGCTCCTTGTCCTTCTGTGGGTGGCCCCAGAGCTGGACACTCTTGCAAGACTCTGGCTCAGACCAGCTCCAGCCCACCACTGCTGATGTGCTGGGGCTCAGAGAAGGCTACACAAAAGGGGGAATTGGGTGCTTTCCTCATGTCCAGCACCCTGACAGAGCCGCAGCAGCCCCAGCCTGGCCCTCCTCACTCACAGCCATCCAAACCTGCCACAGGGTCTGATGGTGAGACAGACAAAAGTGCACAGACCCAGTGCTGGGAGCCTTGGTGGAGAGATCTCCCAGCCCCCACAGAGCAGAGGAGCCAGCACAGCCCAGTGACTGCAGGATCAGAAACATCTGCCCAGGCTTCTTCCGCAGAGATGAGCAGGGTAGGATTAGTGCAGCAGAGGTGTTTTACACTTCCCCTAAAACAGAGCCAGCCTGGAGTCCCAGGTGACCTCCCTCAAAGGGCAGAGCTCTGTCCCTCACCCCTGGTGGAGCCACACTCCCAGCAGCTGGAAATCCAAAAGAGCTTGACCTGGGATTTTGGTGCCAGGAGGTGCCCCTCAGCCTGTGCCAGTGTGTACAGGATGGACAGATGGACAGCACCTACCACACCCTGCCCAGTGCCTCCAGGTACCCCAAAATATCTGCAACTCCATCTTCACAGCCCCTAGACAGAGGCAGCAGCTTGGAAAGGCTGTTTGCTCACTAGAAAAGCTGTCTTTCCCCCCAAAGTTTGGCAGGGCACTGGTTTGATTCAGCTGAACTTTCACCAGCAAAACTGCCTGAAACTGAAGGAAAAGCAACAGGAGGGACAGAGCAAACAAGGGAGGGAAGGAAGGAGGAATGCTCTGCACAGCCCAATCCATCACTGCCACAGACACCTATTGTACCACTGCCATAAATCCAAGCCCCTTTGGGCACTGCTGGAGACAAAAGCCACCCCAGCAGGTGGCTGGACAGAGAGCACAGCTCTGTTGGGGCTGCAGTGTCAGCCTGACCTTGGCACCCTGCAGGGGTCTGGGCAGGCACCCAGCCAGAGCCAGCCAGCACTGCCCAGGGTCTGGTGCCTCAGGGGTGTTCAGAGCTAGGGAAGGCCTGGCAGGGTTTCTGCTGCCAGCTCCTGTGCAAAGCTCCTGCTTTCCTGGTGGGAAGGGGCCAGGGACCTCCTTTTCCCTCCTTCCCACAGCACAGCAGCGAGGCACGAGCCAGGATGGGAGCAGGGTAATGTGCAGCTCAGTGACCAGAGGGGCAGAAAAGGCCCAGAGCTGAGTCCACTCAGGCTGTGAGAGTCCCTTTCCAGCCCTGAAAGCACCCAGATCCATCCCCATGGATGCTGTGTTGCTGGTTTCCCTGCACCCACAGCCCAAGGGAAGAGGCCCCAGGCACATCTGTGGGCACAGCTGGGCTGCAGCTCCCCATCGCCTCCTGTGTCTCCAGCCATGGGGATCAGAGTGGGGTGAGGAGGGGCCCTGAACAAAGATGGGATTTGTTCTGTAATTGCTGCATGTTTGGCCAGCACAGCAGTGGCCTTTGCTGCCCTCATCAAAATGCAGGGCAGGATGTGGCAGCAAGCAGAAGCATCTGTGAGACAGCACCAGGAGCTCCTGAGCAGCTCCAGCACCTCTGCCTTTCCTCCCACCAGGGCTGGATTTGATCCAGGGGAAGCTGGATCCCCATTCCCCAGCTGGCAGTGCCAGAGGTGTGGGGGTGAGCAGAAGGTGCTGCTGACACTGATCCCTGCAAGTCTGGGCCACCACCTGCATTCTCCTTCTGCCTGGTGGCCCCAAAGCTCCCAGGGCTGCCCTGCAGCCTCTGGAATCCTTCAGGACCTGGTAACCCACAGGAAGCCACAGCTGTGACTCCTGCCAGGGACTGGAAACAGCAAGCCCAGGGTGAGGTCTGGTGGAATGTGGTGGGTGCAGGAGGGGAAAGGCTCCAGCAGCTCTGCCCAGAACAGGAACCTGCCTTCCCACATCTGGCACTGCTGCTTTGCAGCTCCTTGAGAAAGGGACTAATGCAGCCAGCAAAACCCAGAAGCACAAGGAGGGGAATACAGAGAGGGAAGGGGTCCCTTGGCAGCAGGCAGGAGCAATCTCTGCACCACAGGCAGCCTCTCCAGCCAGGAGCCAGCCTGGCCAGGCACACAGCCAGTGCCACAACATCCCACAGTGGCCTGTCCCAGCTGCCCAAGTTGATATTTGCACCCTGGCATTCCAAAACACATCCCCATGGCCTGCTCCACACTTTCCCTGCAGACAGGGCCACAGCCAGGGGAGCACCTCTGGCTCTTCCCAACAGCAAAGTCCTGAGCTCAGCACAGCATCATCAGCAACAGAGCTCCTCCAAAATGTGACAGGCCATGAAAGGCAAGAGGGCTCAGGATATAGAGCTGGGGTGGGGATGAACCCTTTAATGCCACCCTCATTTTCATCCCATCCTCAACAGGCAGCACTGGGAGAGGAACTGAAGTGTATTTATCTCTCCCATCCTGCCCACAGGGAGGGTCTGGGGACCCCTCATCATCCCAGCCCTGGGATCTGTGGAAAAACCTCACAATGGCTCAAACTCCTTCTCATGGATGTGTTTATAATGCAGATGGAGAGGCCCTGGACTGCCTGGGGTCACAGCCAGTGCTGCTGTCACCTCCTGGGCAGGAGGGTTGAAAAACAACCCTGCCTCTGTCCCCCTCTGTCCCTGGCCATGTGCCCCAGAAGCTCTGCTGATGCCAGAGCCCCACAGAAATAGGTAAATGATGCCAAAGTTTTGTCCTGGACAAGCAGGAGCCAACACACAGTCCTGGCCCTGCTCAGGGACTCAGGGTCATTTCTAAGGCACTTCTAAATGTTCCTGCTTTCAGGATAATCAAAAACTCTTCTTCATTTGTTCAGCTGAATCCATTTGCTGACACTCCCAGTGATCTCCATCTGCCACCCAGCTTTTTCCCAGCAAATTTATTTGCCCTTGGGAAAAAACAAACCAATCTGGGATTGCCTTTTCCACTGCACAGCTCAGCCCACGGGACAGACAATACCAAGCAGCCTCCTGAGCAAACAGCAAACAATTCCCTCCACAATCCCAGGTGTCCTGAACCTCTGGAGTGGGAGCAGAGTTTGTACCTGCCCAGCCTTGCCGTGTCCTGGTCCCTGTCACAGCACAGCACCATAATTTGTGTGGCTCCTCTCAGCAGCTCTCCCAGCACACAGAGGTGTTTACACTCCCCCTGTCTCCCAGGAGCTCCCCAGGCTCACACAAAGCCTCCTCTCTCCATGCCTTCATTGCAAAAGGCTTTTAAGAGGCAAACAGGACAGTAATAAATGCTGTGTCTCTCCTGCTAAAGCAGGCAGTCTCACAGCTTTGAGTGAAAGAGTCCCAGGAGACAGGGCTTTCAAAATAATAATAAATAAATTATAGTAAAGAGTCTCTGTAGGACTCCCAGGCCATTAAATTTCCCCCACCCATCTCCCAGAGGGTTTGAAGCTCACTGGCTGCAGAAATCCCTCCTAACACACAAACCCAGGAGATTCAAATCCACTCCATCCTGCAGCACAGATATCAAACACAATCCCACGTGGATCTGGGCATCTCCTGCCCCCCACAACAGGCACAGGGGAGATACAGACCCTCATCTCCTCCAGCCAGCAGCATCTGGCTCCCATGAGCAGCCCAGAGCCATCACCCATCCATCACCCATGCACCCATCCATCATCCATCCTGCCCAGGCACTGAGGAATCCCTGAGCACTCACGTGTGAGCTCTGGCTCTCCCAGCTGCTCCATGGCTCCCACACAGGCTCAGGATCCTCCCCAGCAATGTCCAGGCTGGGATTTCACTGCCACGAGCTCTTGATCGTGGTACCACTGCAGGAGAGGGGGGAAATCCAAACCCAAACCAGTATATAAATGTCCCAAGGGAACAAAGTTCCAGTCTGGGGAGGTACAAATTAAATTGTAAGCTGAGAGGAGATGCAACAGCCCTGTTCTCTCAGCTCCCAACAGAAGGAATCAACTCCTTCTAACTTCCCTCCTCACATTCCAGCCCCGGGACTGACCTTAACCTGCAGTTTTGTTGGAGTCTCCAGCAAACTGCCCATTCAGCTGGTTGGCCTGGGAGTTAATGACTTTCTTTTAAAATTTAACACCGTTCTCCATCACAAATCTCAGTCTGCCAGCACTAGGGTCTGCCTTTGGCTGGATATTCAAATCCAAACACGTGCTTAGACAGTTATTCCAGGCAAAAGGGTAACATATGCACACAGAAAACCCACAAGGCTGAGGCTGCCTGTGGAACTAAAGAAATGAAATCAGGTTGGGAAAATTTATCTGGCTTCCCAGATGGTAAGAGGATTGCAAGAAGGGAGGTTTGGGTTATTTTGGGGCAATCCTGAGGGCAGATTTCTGGGATTATCACAGCCTGGCATATAGGGCAGACACACAAGGCACAGCACTTTCCAGCAGTGGGAACACTGCAGCCCCTCTTCCCCAGGGCCCAGCTGGGGTGCTGCTGTCCTGACACCACCTCTGCAGCAGGCAGAGATGAGCTTGTCCCTGGAAAACTCCAGTTAGGAACCCAACAAAGTGGCAGACTGGCACATCAGCAAATCCTTTTCCAATTTGAGGCCCAAGAAAGATTTCTCCTCCTGCCAGGTTATTTTAGGTGCTGCACCCCTTCTGTGCTCACATCCCAGAGGATGAGCATCCTGAGAGTGTGAGCATCCTGTTGGAGCCCAAATCTGAGCCAGAGCAGCAGCAACATCCCCAGCCTGGTTTCTGCTGCTGCCTTTGCCATCCTGCAGCTCCTTCATCTCTTTTTGAGGCAGATGCATTCAGGACTCCAGTTCCTGGAGAATTGTCCCTCCCAGCTGGGAGAGGACAGTGCACTGGTGTTAAACCTGACCCCATGGCTGCTCCTGCTCACTGCACAAAACACCCACCCCTTCCACAGTGTCCTCACAGCCAGCACACGATGCCAGCACAGCCCTCAGCTCAGCACTGCTGCTTTCCCAGAATATCAGAGTATTGGCAGCACCCAGAGTCTTACAAGAACTGTGTCCCTGCCTCTCCACAGGACTTGATGAGTTTGGCACTTTGCACCCATCATTTTGGGCAACAAACTTCTTCGGCTGATCTCTTTTCTAGACCTCCCTCTCTGCCCCTTCCCCATGAAATGTCTGAATGAAATGTCTGAACATGCAAAGGGATTGCCTGCAGCAATCCCTGGGCTCTGAGGCGTGGCTGTAAGCAGCCAGGATGCCGTGGCTGGAAGCACAGAGTATTTCTAGGGCAGGCAGAACTCTGTGACAAACCCCACGTGAGCAGGAGCAGGCACAGCCCCTGGTGGCTCAGCAGGGATGCAGAGCACAGAACAGCCTCTGTGCACAACCACTTGTTCCTGTGCCCATCCTTGGGCAGGGCCAAGCTTGCTGGAAACAGTTCATCTTGTCCCTGTGCCACTGCTAAACTGTGGCTGAAACTAAGGCAGCTGTGACCACTGCATGGTTTGTATGAGAGCTGCTCCATAAACCAGGAGCAGAGCAGCAGGGGAAAGGTGGCAGAGCAAGAAGCTCTTGTTTTATTTCAGTTTGGATTTTCACCTGTCTTGAACCCTCTAAACCTGCAAAAATTGCCTGGCTTCTTCCCTTACTGCCCTGGGGTTGGTTATATCCAGGGAGATATCCAGGTTAATTCAGAGGAGGGATCCCTTTGAGGCACAGGGATGCTTCCTGATCCCTCCAGAAACATCGTGTACAGAACATCTTCTCTAGGCTGCAGAGCCTCCTCTGCCACCCTTCCCAGTGAGCAAACAGCAATTAGAGACAGCAGTGGCAATCACAGCACTGGGGGTTACCTGTGAGCTGTGGATTCCCCACTCCTGGCAGTGTCCCAGGCCAGGCTGGACACTGGGGCTGGAGCAGCTGGGACAGTGGGAGGGTGACTGCCATGGCAGGGGTGGCACTGGATGGGCTTTGAGGTCTCTTCCACCCCAAACCAGTCTGGGATTCCTGATTCTCTCCTCAGGAAAGGCACACAGCACAGTCCTATTGCCTCTGAGCTGGTTAAGAAGAGATGCTGACTCCAAAGCACTAACAGGGCTTCGTAAACTACTTTTTTCTTCTCTTTTTTTTTCATCTTTTTTTCCTTTTGCCATGCCTAGCCTGCAGGATAACAGCAGGCTGGGCACACACCTGACTTAGAAACAGTGCCCAAACACCTGACAATTCTCCTAGCTCAAGGCTTTGTCCTTGGTTTTACATTTCCTTGGGGCAGTGGGACTGTCTCAGGCCAGGTGTTTAGCACACACCTGTCTTACAGCCTTAACCCAATTAATAGCCCAGTGAATTACAGCAGCACATCAGCTCACAGCACTGTTCTCTGCACTCTGAACCCTCAGAGACACAGAAGAACAGCACCATGAGACATTCTGGGTCTCTTAGAGGATGTCTGATCTGAGCATCCAGTCCTGCTGTAGCATTTTGACAAATTCTGAGTATTAATCCATTGCTGATTTATTTTAATGCAATAAAAACAATGTAATAACCAAGCTGGGTCTTTAGTGACAGTTCTCATAAAAGAGATCAGTTTCAATATAGCAAAAGGTCTCTAGGGAATTATGCTTTTGGCCTTAGAATGATCAAATGGATCAAAGTAATGAAGTTAAAACAGCTTGGGAAGTTATTGCCTGTCACCTGAGCTGAACTGCTGTGCTCAGTCTGGAGCTGCAGGAAATAGCTGAGCTCTCCTCTCAGGTACCTCACATGTGCTCTGCTCCCCAGGGTCTGACACTGCTCTGCCTCCCAGTGAGCCAGCTCACTAATTTCACAGAAAATCAAGGATGTCTGGCATTTGCACCCAAATGGATTTGACCAGGGTATGTGATCAGGAGAGACAGAGATCAAATGCCAGAAATCTCAGACTGGTTGGGCTGAGAGAGAGCTTAAAGTCCATCCCATCCCACCCTTGCCATGGCAGGGACCCCTCCCACTGTCCCAGGTGCTCCAGCCCCAGTGTCCAGCCTGGCCTTGGGCACTGCCAGGGATCCAGGGGCAGCCACAGCTGCTCTGGGCACCCTGTGCCAGCCCTGCCCACCCTGCCAGGGAACAATTCCTGCCCAATATCTAACTAATATCAGTTTAAAGTCTTTAAAGCCTCAGTTTGTCCCTTGTCCTGGGGCACATCAGGAAGGTGTAAGTTGACATCTTTCTTGATGTCCTTTGTCATCTGGTGAGGCCTCATTCCCAGGCTGGACAGAGTAAACCAAGGTTCTCTGACATCTCTGTGTTCAATGAAGCTGATCCAGAGTGAAGCTGCTGCTCCAAGGGCAGCTGCCTCCTTTCTCCCCCCAGAGCTGTGATCCTGACTCCCCCCTTTAGCCCAAGCATGGGAATGGGCACACAGAGTCTCTCCAGACTGAAGTGGCCCAGAAGGATCATCAAACTCCACTCCCTCATAGGACTAGAATTAAATCCTAAGACTAATCACATCCTCCAGATGTTCCTAGAGCTCTGGCACCTTGGTGCCATGACCACTTCCCCAGGGAGCTTGTGCCAGTGACCCACCAACCTTTCAGTGAGGAATCTTCACAAGAATATTTAAGGAAATAAATATATTCAAGAATATTGAAGAAAATAAAAGCAGACTCATTGGGTCAGACATGACCTGTTTCATGTCAGAAGGTGATGCCCAGAGGAGAACACAGCAGGGCAGGCACAGACATTTTCCAAAACAGATTCCCAGGCCCAAACCATTTTCAATTCAAGGACTTTCCACTCTGGTAGGGCCAATTTTAATGAACATTTGGCAGACACAGGAGGTGGATCCCATTTGTGTAGTGGCACACCATTAGCACAGCCTTACTGGGGCACCTTTAGGCCACCTCTGTGGATTAATTGGTATTCTGGACCAATTAGCCCAGCACAGCCTGATTATTGCCTGTATTGTTTAAGCATGATCCCATTAGTGATAATCAGGAAGGCATTCCCTCCCAGGTCATCTGTCCAGGTGAGAGGATGTCTGACCTGCTGCACAGCTCAGCCCTGGCTGGAGCACAAACAGGAGCAAGATTCATGGAGGCACAAACCCGAATGAACACCACCAGAGGTAACACAGAGGTTACCCTACAGCTTTCCTTCCCAAAGCACTTTCCAAAGGGAATAACAAAGTTACAGTTAATGCAATAGTCTGTCCACCTGCCTCAAAATAGCTCCTGACCTGGTACACAGGATTTGTCCAAATCTCTGTCTTGGGTCACATAGGAAAGTCCACTCAATCAGCAGAATTTGAGGCTGGCGCTTTTTTGACAGTAAAAACTGCTGAATTAGTTTAAAAAAGAATGCCAGGAAGATATTTTGAGAGTGAAAGTGCTGCACTCATAGGCCTTCGTCAGAGCTGAGCTAAACTTAGAGGGACTGAGTCAGGAAGAGAAGTGTGTGAGTGACACCTCCAAGGGACAGCTCCATCCTCTGGGGACCAGGCTGCAGTGCCTGGGCTGTCCTTAGGGGAAGGACATGTGGAATAATTGCAGCACCTTTACCTTAGAGGCCTGATGCACTTAAAAATTTAGAGATATTAATGAGCAAGTTAAAGATTATTTTATTTTAGAAAGCATACTGCCAAGTGTTCCATATTCATTCTTCTTCCATAGCTAAAAGTAAAAAAAAAGTAAATTAGAAAACAGAACATCATGGACTCCCAAGTCTTCCAAGGAAATTTAAATTGCTAAGTGCAAACCATCCATCCCAGTTTGGGATTAGTCCCTATGTCCTTTCTTTCATCCTCTCCAGTCTGGGATGTGTCCCTGTGTCCTTTCCTTCATCCAAAACCAGTCAGGGATGTGTCCCTGTGTCCTTTCTTTCATCCTCTCCAGTCTGGGATGTGTCCCTGTGTCCTTTCCTTCATCCAAAACCAGTCTGGGATGTGTCCCTGTGTCCTTTCTTTCATCCAACACCAGTCAGGGATGTGTCCCTGTGTCCTTTCCTTCATCCAAAACCAGTCTGGGATGTGTCCCTGTGTCCTTCATCCTCTCCAGTCAGGGATGTGTCCCTGTGTCCTTCATCCTCTCCAGTCTGGGATGTGTCCCTGTGTCCTTCATCCTCTCCAGTCTGGGATGAGTCCCTGTGTCCTTCATCCCCTCCAGTATGGGATGTGTCCCTGTGTCCTTTCCTTCATCCCCTCCAGTCAGGGATGTGTCCCTGTGCCCTTTCCTTCATCCCCTCCAGTCTGGGATTTGTTCCTGTGTCCTTCATCCTCTCCAGTCTGGGATGTGTCCCTGTGTCCTTTCCTTCATCCTCTCCAGTCAGGGATGTGTCCCTGTGTCCTTCATCCCCTCCAGTCAGGGATGTGTCCCTGTGTCCTTCATCCTCTCCAGTCTGGGATGTGTCCCTGTGTCCTTTCCTTCATCCTCTCCAGTCTGGGATGTGTCCCTGTGTCCTTTCCTTCATCCCCTCCAGTCAGGGATGTGTCCCTGTGTCCTTTCCTTCATCCTCTCCAGTCAGGGATGTGTCCCTGTGTCCTTTCCTTCATCCTCTCCAGTCAGGGATGTCCTTCCCTTCATCCCCTCCAGTCAGGGATGTGTCCCTGTGTCCTTCATCCTCTCCAGTCAGGGATGTGTCCCTGTGTCCTTTCCTTCACCCTCTCCAGTCAGGAATGTGTCCCTGTGTCCTTTCCTTCATCCCCCTCCAGTCTGGGATGTGTCCCTGTGTCCTTTCCTTCATCCCCTCCAGTCTGGGATGTGTCCCTGTGTCCCTGCTGTCAGCTGTGCTCCCGCAGGCTCTCTGGCTGTTTGTCTCGGCTGTCCTGAGCGCTGCCCTGTCCCCGTGAGTCACCCAGAGCAGCTCCCGGCAGCAGCTCGGGCGGGTCTGCCCAGCACTAATGAGGAGGGAGAGGTGTGAAATGACTCACGGGGAGAGGAACGCACTGAACGCTTCTCAGACCTCACAGTTAATCCTGGAACCCCAAAACATTCCGAGCAGAGCCAGGGAGTGCCCAGAGGGAAGGGTTTGCAGCTCAGACCTCTCCTGTGCACCACGTCCTGGCACACCTCATCCCTGATTTTATGAGAGGCAGAGCTGTGTACTCCATCAACAGCCTCTTATTTACAGGACTTGGATGGGCACCCACCAACACAGGGCTTCAAGAGTGCTGGAAGCAACACGGGTGTTCCACAGTGACTGTTCTACATTGGAATAATCTGTATTTTTGTATTAATATTTCTTTCTTTGGCCATGACGATACTGAAGTGTCATTTTCACAGAAGTCAAGTGAGATTCAAGCCCCTCTGTACTAACAGTGGGTTCTGAGAAGTACAAACACTGCTGGGTAAGCTCTGTGCCTGCAGTTAAACCATAAATGTCACATTTTTGTACAATTTGGGGAAAAATATGCAGAAAAAGGGAGGGCCCACCCTCATTGTGGGCTTAAAACTCACAGTGTTCTTCTCCTGACATTAGTGCAGAGACATCAAAGAGAATCACAGAATGTGGAAGGGACCTTAAAGCCCATCCATTCCCACCCCTGCCATGGCAGGGACACCTGCCACTGTCCCAGGTGCTCCAGCCCCAGTGTCCAG
The DNA here is from genome assembly GCF_903797595.1 of Erithacus rubecula. NCBI lineage: Eukaryota > Metazoa > Chordata > Aves > Passeriformes > Muscicapidae > Erithacus > Erithacus rubecula. The sequence continues at coordinate 9,766,699 of NC_136673.1, read as the reverse complement.
CTGGCCTTGGGCACTGCCAGGGATCCAGGGGCAGCCACAGCTGCTCTGGGCACCCTGTGCCAGCCCTGCCCACCCTCACAGGGAAGGATGTTTCCTTAATATCTAATTTAAAGCATTTAATCTAAATCTGTTCTAGCATTTCCCTGAGGTACAGAAGGACAATATTGTCACCTGGTTTTGCTTTCCCTCTCAGGCTGAGTTGAGCTGCTGCTCCTCTGCCACTGGATTTATACCTGTGCTACATGGAACAACATTTTTGCTCCTGTGTAAAACGTGACCTGCAGCAGTAAACTTGAGCACTGCATGCTTAACATCTTTTGTGTTTTACACATGACAGTGAAACAAGACTAGAAAGCTGATTTAGTAGAAAGGCTCTGGACCTACAGAATATAAGGCCAGGATGGCTGCCCCATCCATGGCAGTGTCCCGGGCCTGGACAGGGCTTGGAGCAGCCTGGGATAGTGGAAGGTGGAGAGTGGACTGTCCATTCCTGGGATTCAATGTACCAACCTCCAAAATTGTAATTAAAAACAAATACAGACTCACACCAGGAAGCAAGGAGAGCCTGCTGTGTCATGAGGACACAGGGAGCTGGATGGTCCCAGCCCAGGCTTTGCTGGGGGGTGGGGCAGCTTTGGGCTACATCCCTGGATTTGGGCAGCCCCAGCCCCTCCCCAGGCAGTGCCACACCACCACCTCTCTTGGCTCTCAGTTCATGGACAAAAACACATCATGATCTCAAAAACAGAAACCAAAATGAGCAGCAGTGGCTCCCAAGGGCTCCAGCAGCTGATCTGTCCAGGATCTGAGCCTGCCATGGTCGCTGTCACAGCAGCTCAGTCTCCAGGTGTGACTGCAGCCTCCTCCCTGCCACACCTGCCCAGGGACACCCAGCAGCCAGGGTCAACAGCAGAGCACATGGAAAGCAGCTAAAAACAAAACTCACACGGTTTGTACAGCAGGGATGGAGTTTTTTAATCCTGGAACAGTCACCCAGGGCTCACACAAGCCCTGTACTTTGTGTGTGCTTCTCCCAGCACAGTTACCTTTACCTGGGCTCACAAGATCCTGTGAACTCTCTCTATAATAGCAACACTGAGGGCAGTGTTGATAATAGAAAATTCCCATTTTCCATGGAAAAGAGCTCTGCTGTCAACCACTGCTCACAATTTTAAGTGTCACCCTAACACAGCACCTAATTAATCTGTCTTTTTGCACTCTGTGTTTACTTAATAACCTGGTCAGGTTATAACAGGGATAAAATCTCATGGAATTAGAGAGTTTAGGCCAGGCATGGCAGTGATGGAGGAGCCCACAGGCCCTGTGCCCTACACAGCAACAAGGGAAGAGACCAGAAACCAGTGTGGGGGGAAAAAAGATGTTATTTCCTGTTGGAAATTATGTAGCTTTCCTAACAAATTGTTTTAATTAATTGCAGCCAGTGCACTTTCAGCTACCACTAGTTAAGTTTCTTCTCAGGCTCTTACAATTACTTTGATCAATAAATAACCAAAACCTCAAGTTTGCTAAAAGTAACCCTGGCAAGCTTCAATAAACAAAGACAAAGGGAGTTGGAGATTGGACATCTGAAAGCTTAAATTTATGACCTTCAAGGGTGCTGGAGTAAGCAGAAAATTTAGAGATTAAGGCCTGGAAAATTGGAGATTCCCCGACTGAGAAAAAGATTAGAAAAGTAATGAAGTATATGGACCTGATTAGCATGAAGAGTGAGAAATTAACAACCAACAGACAGAATGCTAAGTAATGAAGAGAATTATGTAATTAGCCATTAGAGACAATGAACATTAATTTGCTAAAAATGTACAGATAAGTGAAAAAGTTTTATATCTGCATTATGCAGAGGCTGGAACTTCATCAGCAACACAGTTCTTGGCCAAGGACACAGTAATGCCTTAGTGCTGAATGCTACCAGTGTTAGAGGGAGGCTGGTGATCCCGAGGATTTTGGGATCTTGGTAACATTCCCACAGGCAGCGGCTCTGCCCCAGCCCCGACAGCCCTGAGCCCCCAGAGACTGCGGGGAACCACCTGAACCTGCACCTGCCCCTTCTTCTGTGAAATAAATGGGCATTTATTCCCCACAATCTGCACCTGCACCTGTCCCTTCTTCTGTGAAATAAATGGGCATTTATTCCCCACAATCTGCACCTGAACCTGTCCCTTCTTCTGTGAAATAAATGGGCATTTATTCCCCACAATCTGCACCTGAACCTGTCGCTTCACCATCACCTGAAACGGTCCCTGTCCCTTCATCTACACCCGAACCTACCCCTTCACCCGAACCTACCCCTTCACCTGAACCTGTCCCTTCACCTGTCCCTGTCCCTTCACCATCATCACCTACATGTGAATCTGTCCCTGTCCGTCCCCCATCACCTGGCGCTGCACCTGCACTTGTCCCCACACTCACCCCTACAGCCCGGCCTGCCCCTCTCCCGTTCCCGCCGTTCCTCCCCTCACGCTCGGCCGCCATTTCCCGCCGCGGGGCCGGGCCCGCGGTGCGCGCCGGGAGCGGGCGGGGCGGCGGAGCGCGGGCTGGCTGCGGCCGGGCTGGGTACGGCCGGGCCGGGATCCGCGTCCGTGCGGGCCCGGGGTGCTGAGGGGATCCCTGTCCCGCCGGGACCCTCCCGACCCACCGGGATCCCCCCTAGCCCCGCGCCCCTGACGCCGCGTTTGCCTTGCAGGAGGCCCAGGATGGCGGAGAGACCGGAGGACCTGAACCTGCCCAACGCCGTCATCACCCGCATCATCAAGGAGGCGGTGGGTGCCGGGCCCCGCGGCCCAGCGGAGCCGGGAGTCTGGAGAGCCCGGCCCCGGGAGAGCCCGGCCCGGCGGGACCCGGCCCCGGGACAGCCCGGCCCGGGAGAGCCCGGCCCGGCGGGACCCGGCCCCGGGAGAGCCCGGCCCGGCAGATCGCGGCTCCGGGAGGCCCCGGTCCCGGCCCGAGCCGTGTCCCGGCCGCGGCTCTGCCCTGGGCTGTCCCCCCCGGGTACCGGGGCTACAGCGCCCCAGCAGTGTCCCGAGGGATGCTCCACAGTGCGGCTCCCGCAGTGGCACTGTCAGAACCAGGCCCCCCAGAGCCTCAGCACACAAGTTCATGGCTATATAAAAATCCAGAATAATTCCCAGTGATTGATTTAGTGCATTCGGTCCGGAGCTGTGAGGTGTTGCTGAGTGGGTCTGGGCCTGGCAGGCGTGTCAGGAGCTGGGTAGTCACAGGATGATTTACCTGGAGACAGTGGCCAGACCCAGACTCCAGAGTCACTGGGTTTCTGCTCAGGGACACATTCCTACTGCCCTTGGCTTCCACCTGAGAGCAGGGCTCCTGTGACAGCACCCCAGAGCAGTTCCCACTTCTTCTGAGCCCTCTGAGAGCTTTAACAAACTGACACGTGAATTATGTGAGTTTAAGTCACTTTTAGCAGCTGCTGATAAAGGTTGGATTTGTTTTTCAGCTTCCTGATGGAGTCAACATTTCCAAAGAAGCCCGGAGTGCAATCTCCCGAGCAGCCAGTGTGTTTGTGCTGTATGCAACATCATGGTAAGGACAAGTCCTGCAGCACTCACTGGGGCCCTTGATTGATAATTCACCTCTGCTGACCTGGGGACTCTTTCCCACTGTTGTTTTCTGTATGGTCTGTTTATATAAATAAACCAGGCTGCAGCAGGTTTGGACTGCCCAGAGCAGCCCATGGGAAGATAGCTGGGCTCTGGACACAGCCATGTCCCAAAAAGAGGGGTCCCAAACTGTCATTAACCTTAGAGTTTGGCTGCACAGCCTTCCTGGCAAAGGCAGGAGCACTTGGCTCACTTTCAGGCTCTTCATCACAAAGCTGTGTTAGGGCAAGAGCTGCCACAGAGGACACAGTCACATTTTTGGGTTGGCTTGGCATATTCTGTGCAGGCAGTCACTTTTCTAGTGTCAGGTGCTTCCAGGGCTGTGTGGAACTGTCAGAGCCAAGGTTCAGGCTTTCTCTTCCTGCTCGTAGAAAAGGTCTGTGGAGCAGAAACTAACACTGTGAGAAAGCACAGCCAGCCAGTGTAAACAGAAATGTCCCAAACCTTCTTTAGTAAATGATATAAGTCCCTAAATGTTTAGGGGACAGCTTTTTAAAGTTGCTTATGAATTCAATAAACAAGATGGAATTGCTAACAGTTCCCAATTACCTCTCTTTTTGGTTCTGCCTAGTGCAAATAACTTTGCCATGAAGGGGAAGAGGAAAACCCTGAATGCTGGGGACGTGCTGTCTGCCATGGAGGAGATGGAGTTCCAGAGATTCGTGGCCCCTCTGAAGGAATCCCTTGAAGGTACTGTGCTCTGTGGGTGTCCAGGGGCTCTCAGAGGCACCATCAAACGCTGGACAAGCAACACTTATTGCCTGTCTTGTTTCTCTTCTCTTTGCCCAGCATCCTACACTGCAGTTTGCCTGGGGAGTAACTAATGTGCACCTTAACGGGACTAGGATAACATTATTGCACAACTGATGAGGATTGAGAAAGTCTCATCTGCTCTCACTCCCCTATTATGTTTATCTAAGGAGAGCCGTAGGTGCTGCCTGTAAATGTGACCTGCGTCCTTTTCAGCATTTTTCTGCTGAAATTTAACCTGATTTCCTATGGAGCTGCTCAGCACAGCTCAGCTCATAGGGTGAGTTGTGCTCTGAGTTCCCTGCTCCCCTCAAAAGCTGGGAGAGCAAGTGGACATTGGACCTCAGCCACTGACCTGTCCCTGCCAGCGCTGACCCCTCACTGTTCCTCTCCTCCAGTTTACAGGCGGGAGCAGAAAGGAAAGAAGGAGGCCAGGAAAGATAAAGACAAGAAGGCAGACTCAGAGGAGCAAGATAAGAGCCGAGAGGAGGACAATGATGATGATGATGAAAGGATGGAGGAGGAAGAACAAAACGATGAGGAAGAGGTGGACAACTGAGCTTGCTGGTGGGCAGGGGCTGGGGTGTTCTCAGAGGGACAGAAACGCTGTAAATCAACCTTGCTGTGTCCCCTCCTGTTTCCATTCGAGCTTTGTACTGCCCCTCTGTGGCCTGGCCCTTTGGGCTGTAATTTGTACATAAAGGAGTCCTGCTGAGGCTTTTCCCCTGGCAGGGCGGCTCCTCCCTGTGCCTGGGGGGCTTTGGCTTTCCTCAGGCTCTGGGCAGGCACTACCTGGGCTTTGGATGCTGGGCTGGCTCTGAAAGAGAGGAAAAAAGAACTGGTGGGTGCTCAGTGCAGAAACTGGCCAGGAGAACATGAGAGTCTTGATTATGAGGGGCTGAACCCAGTAGATCATTAGATCACTTTTGGGGTGTAGAAGGTAGGTGATGGTGTCCAGAGGCTTGGAAGCTGCACATTAAAGATTTAGGTCCAAGTTGTTTTTTCCCTTTGTTTCCTTACATCCTGGCTGTGCCTTCCCTCCCTGCTGTACTGTGACAGTGACACTGTGTCCTTCAGCCCCAGCAGCACAGGGTGGCTGTACAGGGACCATGAGCTCACTCACTGACTCACCCAAACTAACCCAAATCTGAAAAACGCACAGTGCTGACCATGTAAACTGTACACTGAAAGTGTCTTTGAGAGCCCTGGGAGACAAAGAGATTATTTAAAACCTGAAGCACAATGAAGGGCTGAAATGAGGAGCAGGGCTGAAAACAGGTGCAGTGCAGTGCTGGGGGTGTGACAGGTCAGTGGTGGCACTGGGGTCTGGTGGTGTCACCTGTCCCCCTGTAGCAGCAGCAGCAGCAGCTCCTGCAGCAAGCTGAGATGTGCTAGAACATGAATTGTGGTTGTTTTTTCCCCTTTTCCCAGCTGGAACAAGCTAATTGCATCCAAGGTCCCTCTGTAGCCTTCACTGGTCATTCCAGGGACATGGATGCCTGTGGGAGGGCAGCAGGGACAGGGTGCTCCCACCCAGGGGCCCACGTGGTTTCAAAAAAGGCTCCTGCAAGAAAGAAGGGCTGAGAGAAGCTGTTGGTATCCCTTGTGCTAGTGTAGGTTTGTGCTTTTCCACTTGAATTCTTAGTTCTGATGCCTTTATCCCTCACCAAGTTTTAGGTACATTTAAAACCCCCAAGTTTTGATGATGTGCAGTTTTAAAATAGCACTTTGTGAGGAATCCTGGAATCCAAAAAAATGGTGGCAGCTACCCACAAGAAGCACCCTGCTTTCCTGCTTTTCTGGCACACTGGATTTTCACACGCACACAAGCCCAGCTTCTGAAAAGAACTGAACCAACACAGATGTTCTCCTGACTACTTTCTGCTGGCATTCAGTCAGGCTGTGGAAGGCTTGAACTGATGATGTGTTCCTAACATCTCTGATAAACACCCACCTTCCAGCTCTTTTCCTCTCTTTGTGGTTTTTTTTCTTTTCCTCTTCAGCACATATCTGGGGTGCATATTCTGGAAGGGAATGAGATCTAAATAAAAGCCAGATTTATTTTTGTTTTTTTACAGAAATGGGGTCTCGTATTTCAGTCAGTTACAAAATGAACAAGTTGTGGTTGCATAAGTGGGATGGGAGCATGCAGCCAAGGCAGCAGGAAGTGCTCTGGGAAATGGTTTGTGGAGCAGCTGACATGGAGGAGGATGAGGGGAGGATGAAGGCTGCTGCAACCTGGTCTCTGTGAGAGGAGGGAGGGAGCTGTGGAGACTGGAAGGAACAAGGGGATTGCCAGGTCACTGATGTCTCTGGGGGAAGGAGCCTTCAGCTCACCCTCGCTCCAGGGAGAGGCCCTAGGCTGGGGAGGAGATCCAGGATCTGGATCCAGCGTTTCTGCACTGGAGCCAGCCAGGGAATGGTGCTTTGGTGGGGGAGCTGCAGAATGTCCTGCACTAAACCTGATCCTGGCATCTCCCCTGCTCTGAGAGACCACGCAGGGGGCTGGGCTTCCCTGGGCCTGGCAGACCCCCAGCACCCCAAAACTCAGCTCCAGGTGCCTCTGCAGCACCCCAAACCCTTGCTCCACACCACCCCAGCCTCCCAGCCATGCTCCTTAACCGAACATTCCGGCATTCCAAACCCTCACAGCACCCCAATACCCTGCCCCAGCCACTCTAGGATCATAAAATCTGCCTCCAGGTCTGCATAGAACTCCAGCACCCCAAAACCCTGCTCCATGTCCCCCTCAGCACCCCAAAATCTGGCTCTAGGTCCTGCAGCACCCCAGAGCTTTGCTGCAACCTCCATGACCCCCCAAAACCTGCCTTCTGTCCCCCCTCAGACCTGGCTCCAGGTGCCCCTGCAGCACCCGGAACGGGATGGCTTGGCCCCGCACGCAGAGCACGGCAGCACCCCGAGGCCGTGCCCCAAATCCCCGCGCCGCCTTTCCCGCGCCGCGCCGCGCCGCGCGAGACTTCCCGCCAGCCCCTCCGCTGGGCGGGGATATGCTAATTGGGGGCGGGGCTAAGCAAATCTAGCGGGCACTGTCGCACGGCCGGAGCGGACGCGGCGATCGGTGAGTGCCGGGAGCGGGACTGGGAATGGGAACGGGGCTGGGAGCGGACCTGGAGCTGGGGCTGGGGCGTCCGCCCCTTCTCCGGTGCCCGACCTCGGCCCCTTGCAAGGCTGCCGGGGAATGGCTCCAGGGATGGGGCCCGGCCGCGCTTGGGTGCAGGCAGGAAGGGCAGCCCCGGGTTACGCAGCAAGGACAACCCAGGTTTTGCTCGGTTTTGCTCGGTTTTTCTCGGTAACCGTGGCAACGGCGGGGGACGCAGCGAGCAGCGTGTGATGCTGCGAGCTGGCGTCGGTCCCGAGCTCCCGCTTGTCCTGGGGTGTAATTCCAGACCCCTGAGCATCCCCGTTCCCATCCTGGAGTGCGAAACCTGCCCGAACAGCCTGACCTGCATTAGTGGCTGTTAATTAACCCATAGCTCCGATGTCTGCCTGGGGAGCTCCACTTTCCGAGAACACCCGGTCCGTCCCCAGCTGGGATTTTGGGAGTTTGCATGTCCCTGGGATTTAGCTAAATAGTTGTGCTCACGTCTGAGGCCACGTGTGCCTGTGTGTCCCGAAATGCTGGAACACTTCTTGCTGCCAAGATGAGACGAGACGGAACAAACACTCCCGGCTCGTGCGGGGCTGTCGGGAGCCGCAGCAGCGCCGGGTCTGCCTCCAGCCCGTTCCCGAAAATTGTCCCCTATGGGTGCGGGTGCCAAGGGCCGGGGTTCACCCTTGGGAAGCCGCTTCCCGTCCCTCGAGAGCAGCGAGGTCCCCGGGGCAGTGCCGCGGGTTCGGGTGCCAGGTTCGGCTGCTGCGGCTTTGGACTGGCCCCAGTGCGAAGGAGCAAAGGTGAAGCCGCTGTGCTGCCGACCTGTCCTTGAACTCCTCCGGCGTGCGCGGGGCAAAGAGCTTTAGAAAGACAGGTTTGGGCCTTGGATGTTGAGGACAGGTTAATTTGCTGTGCCGGGAGCCCTGCGGGATCTCGGGAGAGCAGCCCCAGCCCGGGGCGCAGCGGGTGGCGCAATGTCCCCATTGCCACACTCCTGCAGCCCTCGCCCCGCGGCCCTGCCCTCCTCCCCGATGTCCTCGGCTGTGCCACCCCGGTGTCCTCGTCCCACCGGCTGGGCCGCAGCTTGTCCCTTGTGGCTGGGAAGGAGGACCCACCCGTCCCGCTCTTATCTCGGCTCTGCAATCCCACCCAGTGCCGCCTCCTCCTCGCTCCAGAGCGCGGTTTTGGAGCTCTATCTGTCCCATCCAGTCAGGTGCCTCTGGTCCCACCCGGCCCCCTCCCCTCCCTCTGGTGGGATTAACTGTTGAAAGCATTTTTTGGATTCTCGAGGTGGGTTTTGTTCACTGAGCCCTTTGTTTGCCACTGCCTGGAGCCCTGCCTGGAGCCGGGCGCTGCTGGAGCTGCCAGCTCCGCTTCACCCGGGGCTGTCCCCTTCCCCGGAGTAAGGACTGGGACGGCAGCGTTCCAAGGGCTAAAAATGACTTGCCAAGGGATGCCATGACTGCCAGCGTGCCCGTCAGCTGCTCTGCATCCCCCACGAGCATCACCTGATGTTTTCATTCAGGCTTTTTATGCGTGTAAGCCTCTAACCAAGAGGGGTCTTTCCTCATCCCCAAGCAGCAGCGAATCCTTGGGGTGTGAGAGGCTCAATTCCAGCCCTGGACTGAACACAATTCCCCTTTGTTCCAAGTGTCCTGTGCACTGGGGTGCTGTGACAGGGTTTGGCTCCATATTACAACATCTTAAGGGTCTGGATTGTGTAAAATAGGTGAAACATCTCATACTGAAGGTTTTCCAGAACTGAGCCATCTCCTGCCCAGCTCTCTTACTGGCTGGTGTTGTGGGTGCTGGTGTAAAACATTTTCCCCTGGATCCTGTGCTGGGAGGTGGAAGCTGTGCCTCCACAGACTCTGATCCCACTCTGCTCTGTTTGGATGCAGGCTGGGAGTCAGTGAGGTTTTCTGCCTGGGGAACCCCTCCTGGGATGGGGCCAAGGCTGCTCCCCTGAGATAGATCCCATCCTCCTGCTGCTCCATCTCCCTAGGGAAGCCTTGTCCTTCCCTGCACAGGAATCCACCTGCTCTTTCCATCTCAGCTCTGCTCCTGCCCACCTCCCTCAGGTTCCAGCTCCCAAAAATCCACACTCTTCAGCAGGAGCTTTGCTTTGTCTCCCAGGGCACCTGAGCTCCTCTGCACAGGGTGTTTGAGGGATGTGGCCTGGTGGGAGCAGCCTGTGTGGAGCTGCTCTGCACAAACAGTCCCTTGTTTGGGTTGTGCAGCTGCTCCTCTGCACTGCAGCCAAACACCTCATCCCAGGAGAGCTCCCTTCCCACGGCCCCTTCCATCACATCCAACATGGTGGTGGGAATTGTGCCCTCATGGAAATGTAATTCTTAATGGTCTGAATTACTACTAAATCCGATAGAGAATAAAGCATTGCTACAGAAGAAGCTTCAACCAGGAGATAGCTAATGATTGATTTATGTGTGAATTTTGTTATCTCTGAAATCAGTTTTGCCCAACTCCATGGTTTTCTTTCAGCAGTCAGTGGCCACTGGATTTGTGTAAGTGTGAGAGTTGTGTGAGAGTTTTAGAGCCCTGGAGGGTCCCATGCCTCTCTCCTCCAGTGCCCCTACCCTTCTATAACTGCACCTTCACACTGCAGCCATAAATATGTGATGCTACATGGAATCATGGAATGCTTTGGTTGGAAGGGACCTTAAAGATCACACAGCAGCTCTGTATCCTCTCCATACAAACTGTGTCCCACAATTTCTCAGCACTTAGGAAAACTACAGTGAATGAACCCCTCTTGGGGCTCAGGAAAAGGAACCTGCAGAGGGTAAACATGATTCTGCTGGGGAAGGTTGTCAGTGGCTGGAAATGGGGGTTTCATACACAGAACTGGGAGGTTTGTGTGGAAGTCACTGATGGCCCTGTTAATGGGAAGGGCCGTGCTGTGACTGCTGATGGGGTCCTGCAGCACCCAGGTATCTGGGGTGGAGCTGCCTGGGCTGCAGCTCATGGATGACCATGGGACAGGTCAGTCCTGCAGCCTGGATCCCAGCCCCTCCTCCTGTGTGCCAAGAGCAGCAGCTGACCAGAGCCCTGCTGGTTTGTTTTGGTTTCAGAGTCTCCTTCCCTGCCAGCAGAGCCCACCATGCAGGCAGACTCTGTTCTCCACAGTGGCTACTTCCACCCTGTGCTGCGCTCCTGGCAGTGCACGGCCACCGCCTTCGATGCCTCCAACCTCATCTACCCCATTTTTGTCACGTGAGTGAGCCCAGCTCTCGGGTCAGGGGTGGGCCTGCCCCAGGGTGACTGGCTGGGTCCATCACTGCAGCCCCCTGAGCTCTTAAACAGTTCAGAGTTCCTGTGGGCAAGTCTGGGAGAGAGGCTTCCCTCTCACAGCAGGCGCTCATGTCTCTCCCATCCACCTCCCACAGTGACAGCCCTGATGCCGTGGAGCCAATTCCCAGCCTTCCTGGACAAGCCAGGTATGAATCCAGCCCCCAGTCACTGCTATGCCCTGTGTCTGGGGAGGGTTCAGTTATGCCCTGAGCATGAGCCAGGCTTCCAGCCCTCTGGTTCCTGCTTTGGAGATCTCCTGCATCAGCAAGATGGGAATGTTCATCCACTAAGAGAGTGGAGGAAGTCATGCAGGGAGTGCTGAAGAAGTGTCAGTTCTGGGAGGGACAGCACCAGGCTCTGACTCTGTCCCAGAGGACTCCCAGGCTGGGCTGGGCACACAGGGAGGCTGGAAGTGAACAGGGTTTCCAGCAGCAGCCAGAAAACCTCTGCAAGGATGTGGCATCTGGTCCTGCATTGGATCCTACTGGACTGGAAGCTCTCCTCTGCATCTGCTGCCACATTAGCAGGGGTACTGTGATGGGAAAGTGTGCTGGATCTGCAGCAGGGACACCAAGATAAGGGATCCAAGGTCAGGGTCTGCCCATCCCTCCAGAGCAGTGTGCATGCTGGGCAGATAGCACTCCTGGAGCCCCCGATAAGGGCTCAGATTGTTCCTCCCAGTGTTCAGGCAACACCTCCCCTGTAGCTCCAGCCACTGCCTGGTGATGCTGGATTGTTCACAGGGCAGCATCCCAGTGCCAGGGCAGCTCTCCCCACAGAGCAGGTGTGGGTGCCTGGCAGCTGCTCCCCTTTGCCCTGCTCAGGTATGGAGTGAACAAGCTGGAGGGGATGCTGCGGCCCCTTGTTGAAGACGGCCTCAAGTGTGTGCTCATCTTTGGGGTGCCCAGCAAGGTCCACAAGGTCAGTGCATGTGTGTGGAGGTGCTGGGATAGCCACAGGGCTGGCAGAGCAAGTGGGGGTGGGTGGGGTCCTGATCAAACAGGAGCAGTTCAGAGTCTCTGGCTGTGATTACAGCCCACTGAGCACAGCAGATGGGGATGGGATATTGCAGTGACACCCAGAGCTCTGCAGGTGGCCCCAAAACCTGCCCTAGCTGCCCATCTCCCTTTTCCCTCAGTGGGGTCCACAGTTCAGGAAATGCTTCCTGGGCATAGCTGTTGCCACAGAGGAGCTGGTGGGAAGTGTCAGCTGTGCATGCTGAGGGGTTTCTGCCCTCACAGGATGAGAGAGGCTCTGCTGCTGATGCCGAGGGCACTCCTGCCATCCAGGCCATCAGGAAGATCCATTCCACCTTCCCAGAGCTGCTGATTGCCTGTGATGTCTGCCTGTGCCCTTACACCTCGCATGGGCACTGTGGTGAGCACAGGCTGCAGGGCTGGGCTGCACTCTGCACCTTCTCCTGCCTCTGGGATTTGCCATTTTCTGCTCAGGGTCTGGCCAGCTCCTGCTCCAAGACTTGGCTTCCCTGTACTGGTGTAGTTGAGCCTGGGTGACCTCTCCTGGGTTTTGACCACAGGGTGGGAGGCACGGGTGGCTCAGACCCTCCCTTAGGGCCCCTGAGTCTGAGCACCCCTCCATGTCCCCCATCTCTGCCTTCCCTCGGGAGTCCCCAGAGGGCTCCTGGACTTTATCCACCTCCCTCAACACATCAAGTTCCCCACTGCTGCTCTGAGCATCTCCACAGCTTGTCCCCAGGGCCACACTCCCCTGGGGACTGAGCAGCAGCTGTCTGTCCCCTGTGTAACCCCAGGTTTGTCTGGCAGGCATCCTGCGTGACGATGGCACCATCCAGAACGAGCTCAGCTGCCAGCGGCTGGCGGAGGTGGCGCTGGCTTATGCCAAAGCAGGTGGGGACCCCGGAGTGCCAGCCCAGCTCGGCTCTCACAGAGCTGCCCTCTCTGACTTTGGGCAGACCCTGAAGCACACTGGGCCTGGCTCCAGCTGGGAGTGCTCCCCTGCTGTTCCAGGCAGCTCCTAAGCCTCCAGTGCTTCTCAACACCCCTGTCCTGTCCTGTCCTGTCCTCCTCTCCCCTCAGGCTGTCACATTGTGGCTCCCTCAGACATGATGGACGGGCGCATTGCAGCCATCAAGCAGGCACTGATCTCCAATGACCTGGGCAACAAGGTGAGCCAGGGGCCAGCGTGTGCTGAGCCACATCCCTGGAAGCTGCAGCACAGCAGGGCAGGGCAGGGCAGGAGGGGCATCCCCCCCCCGGTGCCACAGGCAGTGCTCTGCCCCAGCACACACAGCAGGGGAATGTCCTTGGCTGGGCCCAGGCAGGGTGAGGCTCCTGTGGCAGGGAGGATAAAGCCATGGGAGGGAATCTCTCCTGTCCCAGCACTGGGATGTGGCCCTGAGCTCCCAGCCCTCACAGCCCCTCTGTGCCCTGCAGGTCTCGGTGATGAGCTACAGTGCCAAGTTTGCTTCGTGCTTCTACGGCCCTTTCAGGTGGGTCTGTCCTCAGCCAGGTGTGCCCAGCTGGGGCCAGGTTGCCTGGGAGTGCATTCCCTCCCTTGGGAAAGGGGCTTGTCCAGAGCCTGGGCTGCATGTGGGGCCACACTGGTCACTTTGTAGCACCCTACTCCTACTTCTCCATGCAAAAAGGAGATGAATGTACCTCGCCCAGGAGAGGCTGGTTGGTGGGAAGGTCACTGAAGGGTCATCTCCCATCCCAGCCCTTCGCCTGCTCAGTGTTGGTGGCAAGGCAGGCAGAGATGGAGCTGCCTGCAGCTTCCAGGAGCAGTCAGTGTTGCCCCACAGGGTGACTTCAGGGACAAGGCTCAGCTTAGTCAGCTTGTCCCAAGCCTGGCAGAGCGCCCCCACGGAACCAGCCTTGGAAAAGAGCCTGACACGATTTTACCCAGACTCTGGGCATGGGGAGGGCAGTGGGTGTTGAAACAGCTCCCAGGACCAGCCTGGGCCTGTAGGACCTCCCAGAGCAATCCCTGAGTGCTGAACTGCGCCAGGAGTGCCCCCTGTTCATGGCTCAGTGACTCCAATGCTTGTCCTGGCCTCTCCTCGTGTTTCTGAAGCTGGATGAGGTGGGGGACAGAGGTTGCTCACCCCTGCTCTCTGCCCCTCTGCAGGGATGCAGCGCTGTCCAAACCTGCCTTTGGGGACCGGCGCTGTTACCAGCTGCCCCCGGGCGCACGGGGCCTGGCCGTGCGTGCTGTGGTGAGTATGGCCTGGGACACCTCAGTGTGGGGTGAGACCCTCAGTGTAGGTGTGGGGTTATGGCTGTGGGGTGGGACACCCTCAGTGTAGGTGTGGGGTTATGGCTGTGGGGTGGGACACCCTCAGTGTAGGTGTGTGAGGTTATGGCTGTGGGGTGGGACACCCTCAGTGTAGGTGTGTGAGGTTATGGCTGTGGGGTGGGACACCCTCAGTGTAGGTGTGTGGGGTTATGGCTGTGGGGTGGGAAACCCTCAGTGTAGGTGTGTGAGGTTATGGCTGTGGGGTGGGACACCCTCAGTGTAGGTGTGGGGTTATGGCTGTGGGGTGGGACACCCTCAGTGTAGGTGTGTGGGGTTATGGCTGTGGGGTGGGAAACCCTCACATGGGGCTGGGTGATTGCACCCACAGGGCTTGGGGTAAGCAAGAGGCTGGGAGGCAAATGGTCAAAGGTCTTCCCCTTCCATGAGCCAAAGAAACACGAGGCCCATCAGTCAGGCTGGCAGAGCTGTCCCAGTGTGTGCCCCAGCCTGAGCTCTGGTAGCTGTGCAGTTGCTGTGCCCATGCCCCGCTGTGGCTTGGGGTGCCAGGGGCAGGGGATGCCACCAGATCTCCCCAGGCACCAGGTGTATGGCAAGGGCCACCTGGGCCATGAGGGGCTCACAGCCTCCCGGGGAACACAATGCTCAGCTCCAAATCCTGGCACAAAACGGGCTGTTCTTGTCCCTGCGCTGCCGTGCAGGACCGGGACGTGCGGGAGGGCGCCGACATGCTGATGGTGAAGCCGGGGATGCCCTACCTGGACCTCGTGAGGGACGTGAAGGCTCGGGTGAGGCCTCGGGCAGGGTGGGCAGTGGGGCGAGCAGTGGGGTCTGTGGGGCGGGCAGGGTGAGCAGTGGGGTGTGCGGGGCGGGCAGGGTGGGCAGTGGGGCGGGCAGTGGGGTCTGTGGGGCGGGCAGGGTGAGCAGTGGGGTCTGTGGGGCGGGCAGTGGGGTCTGTGGGGCGGGCAGGGTGAGCAGTGGGGTCTGTGGGGCGGGCAGGGTGAGCAGTGGGGTCTGTGGGGCGGGCAGTGGGGTGTGCGGGGCGGGCAGGGTGGGCAGTGGGGTGGGTCTGTGGGGCGGCAGGGTGGGCAGTGGGGCGGGCAGTGGGGTCTGTGGGGCGGGCAGGGTGAGCAGTGGGGTCTGTGGGGCGGGCAGTGGGGTGTGCGGGGCGGGCAGCGGCTCTGTGCGCGGGGCACAGCGGCGGTGTCCCCCGGCTGACCGGCGCTGACCCGCCCCCGCAGCACCCCACGCACCCGCTGGCCGTGTACCACGTCTCGGGGGAGTTCGCCATGCTGTGGCACGGCGCGCAGGCCGGCGCCTTCAGCCTGGAGGCGGCTGTGCAGGAGGCGATCACGGCCTTCAGGCGTGCAGGTGAGGCTGCGGCCCCGTGTCCCCCCCTCTCTCTCTATCCCCCGTGCTGGCTCCAGCGTCTCGTCTCTCCGCAGGGGCCGACATCATCATCACCTACTTCACCCCGCAGCTGCTGCGCTGGCTGCGGGAGGCGGCGGGCCGGCACTGAGCGCGGCCATTGCGGCAGGGGCGGGATCTCCGGGCGGGGAGGGAATGCCGGGACGGGCGGGTTTTCCGGGGTGGGAGGGCTCTCCGGGAGGGGCGGTGTTTCCGGGTCCCGGCACTGCCGCTCCTCCAGCCCGCGCCCCTCCCTCTCCGGGATCTCGGCCTGGTGGGTGCCGGCACCCCCCCTCTCCTCCGGGACCCGCGGGAGCACCGCGAATCTGCAGCTGTCTTCCAGCGGTGCTCCCAGCCCGGACACCCCGGCCGTGCCCCGGATCCGCAGCCGGCTCCAGCCCCGCTGTCTCGGCTCGGTCCGTCTGCAGCACCCCCGTGGGGAGTGTCGCTGCCCCGGCCCGGCAGACTTTGCCCCCGGCACTTGGAGCAGGGTTTGCCCTCCGTGCCGCGCTCCATCCTGGTCCCAGAGGGGCCCTGAGCCCCGCCGGAGGTACACCGAGGCTCGCAGTGCGGTGCACGGAGGGCTCGGTGCCCGCAGCGCTCTGGCGTGAGCGGCACGGCGGGGCTGGGCTGTCCCGGGCGCTGCTGAGGCCATGCTCAGGCTGCGCCTGTTGACCTGGGACGTGAAGGACACGCTGCTGCGGCTGCGGCAGCCCGTGGGCCAGAGCTACGCGGCCGAGGCTCGGGCCCAGGGGCTGCAGGTGCAGCCCGAGGCTCTGGGGCGCTCCTTCCGAGAGGTGTACGGAGCCCAGAGCCGGCGCTTCCCCAACTACGGCCACAACCAGGGGCTCAGCTCCCGGCAGTGGTGGCTGGATGTTATCAAACAGAGCTTCAGGCTCTCGGGCGTGCTGGACGAGGCAGCCCTGACGAAGGTGGCTGAAAAGCTCTACCGCGACTACTGCAGCTCCCACAGCTGGGAGATGCTGCCGGGAGCCGCCGAGACCCTGAACCGGTGCCGCGAGCTCGGCTTCCGCATGGGCGTGGTGTCCAACTTCGACAGCCGGCTGGAAGTCATCCTGTCGCAGTGCAACCTGCGGCACCACTTCCAGTTCGTGCTCACCTCCGAGGCGGCGGGCGTCGCCAAGCCGGACGGGCGGATCTTCGAGCAGGCGCTGCGGCTGGGCGGGGCGCGGCCCGAGCAGGCGGCGCACATCGGCGATGACTACAGCCGCGATTACCGGGCAGCCCGGGCCGCGGGCATGCACGGCTTCCTGCTGCGGCCGGCCGGCCAGCACCAGGAGCAGGAGGTGCCCCCCGAGCACGTCCTGCCCACGCTCAGCCACCTCCTGGCTCGCATCCAGAAGGAGTAGTTGCCGTTCCCAGGGATCCAGTGCTGCTGAACTGTCCTGACTGAGATTTCTTGCTGCCAGGTGGGCAGGAGGAGTGTTCATGCAATAAAACATTTCTGACACCCAGCAGTGGAGCAGATGTGTTTCATGGCTCTAAAAACACCTGCTGAAGAGGGTCAGCTGTGGTGTCATCCCCTAACAGAGCTGGGACTGGGTCACTCCAGAGGCTCATTGTGGCAGGAGATGAAGGCAGATGCAGAGGTTTATCCCTTCTCAGTCACCCCGGGGGACAGGCTCAAGCAGCCCCCAATATAAGTGCTGGCCTTTCTCAGAGAAGGTTTGTCCACCCAGGGCATCCCTTCCCAGGCCCTGCACCCTCAGTGTACCCCAGCGTTGCCACCTCACCAACATCCCCCCCCTCCCCAACAGCAGTAGGCAGGCAGGAGGTGCCTGCAAGTCTCCTGCTGTGGCTAAAACAGTCTGGAGCTGGACAATTTCACTTAATGAATTGCCAATTAACAAACTACTGATTTAGATAGTGAGAAATAAAGATGACCTTTTAAAGATTATTCAAAACCCCATTCTCTGGCTCAACTTCAGGCTTACACCTATCCTTCCTGCCTGCTGCCATCAGCTCCCTGTGTTTGCACCACATTACCCTCAAACCCCACTCCTTGGGGACACTCAGTTTTGGTTTCTGCTGCTCTTTGCTTGTTCCTCTGCCCAGACCTGGCCACAGTCCCTCAGCAGTGTCCTTCTCCCAGTATAGTTCCTCTACAGGGGGTAGCCCTCTGCACTGTCCCTGCTCTGCAATGGAGTAGCTCCTCCCAAAAGCATCTCCAGTTGTGTCCCAATCAGGCAATGACAGAATCATTTAGGTTGGAAAAGACCTTTAGGATCGAGTCAAACAGCTCCCCCAGCACTGCCTAAGCCACCATTAAACCATGTCCTCAAGTGCCACATCCACACCACCTTTTAAACCCCTCCAGGGATGGGGATGGTGACTCCACCACTGTCTTGGGCAGCCTGTTCCAGGGCCTGACCGCCCTTTCAGTGAAGAAATTTTCTCCACTATTTAACCTAAATCCTGGCACAAATTGAAGGCATTTCCTCTTATCCTTTCACTGTTGCTTGGGAGCAGAGCCTGACCCCTCTTGGCTCCACCCTCCTGTCAAGGAGTTGTAGAGCACGGCATGTCCCTTTCCTCCCTGCTATTTCTCCATACGTATCTCACTACTCTCCCTCCAGCCCACCAGCAGACTGGAAAGCTGCCTTTGGTGGGACAGAAATCAAACAATTTACCTAGGAGCAGCTGGCCCAGCCAGGCATTCTCAGACCCCTCACCCCAGCACAGGGTGTAGGCTCCAGGACGAGAGGAAAGCTGCAGAAAACACGCGAGGAACAGGTGTAGTGTGAAGGCAGGTGTTGTCTGGAGGCCCCCGGACACAGGCAGAGCCCTGCCCGGGCTCCTTTACCCCCAGGCACTCGCAGAGCACAGAGTCACAGGGGCACGCCCCGCTCATGGGAGGAGCGAGATGCTCTGGTGTGCCACGGCAAAGACGGGGTAGACGGGCTCCAGGAAGGCCTCGCGGTGGGAGAAGAGGATGGCGCAGGAGTCGGGGTCGTAGAAGAGCAGCTCCCCCCCTGCAAAGTCCAGCAGGACCCCGATCTGTGCCGGGGCCTTGATCAGCTCCACGGGCTGGGGCTGCCCCGCGTGCAGGAAGCGGAACTCTTTATCGTAGCGTGAGAAGACCCAGGAGGCAGCATTGAAGCCCAGGCGGCCTTCGTTGGCAGAGCCCTTCCTGGGCACGGAGCTGTAGCAAACCCCCAGCTTGTAGGCACAGCTCTGCTCCACACTGACCTTCCAGGCACACACCCCCGAGTGGAAAGGTGCAGTGGCCAAAGCGTTGGGCCAGTGGTCAAACCGCTCGGGGCAGTCCGAGTCCACCTTCGCTTTCTTGGGGCTGAAGGTCAGGGTCCTCTTGTCCTCTGACAAGCTGAGGTGGGGGCTTAGAGTTTTCTCATCGATGTGAATCTCCTGTGAGCCTGCAAGAGAAGCCACGTGATGAGCACTGACTCTGGCTACCACTTGAACCACCTGAGGTAGTTGTGGCATGAGAAACACAAATGCAACCAACCTCTCTTCACAGATCACTCCTGGGGCCCCATCTGCTCCCCAGGGTGACAGTGCTGCGTGCCACAGCTTCTCTGAGCCAGGACCACAACAAGGCAGAGACTCACCAAAGCCCAGACTCAGCAGACACCTCTCCACCTTGCACTAAGGGCCCTGCTCATCTTCCTCTGACCTTGGCCTGACTCCCCACAAAACAATTCAGCAGGTTTGGTTTATCCCACTTCTGGGAGAGATCCAAACCTAGTTCCTGTCCTTTCCTACCCACAGAGTGGGTAAGCAGGACCTGGCTACTCCTCCTCCAGCCAGGGGAGCCAAGAGTCTCGAATGACTGGGAGGGCTGTGTGCAGAAAACCTGCAAAGCCGGAAAAACAGGACTGGAGAGGGCTGGGCAGGGAAATCTCTTTCCTGCTACAATGCCCCAGGTGCTGATCAACCCACCCTGAAGTGCTGGGAGCAGTGAGTGTGGGGAGGTGGCACCAGGCTTAGAGCTGAGCATGGCTGGATCTGGCTTTGCTGTGAAAGAAGAAGGTGCCCAGATGCACACACCCAGCCCCAGCAGCAGCCCAGGCTGGCCAGAGGACACAGCACCCACTGTGGGTCTGAACAACTTCAAAATCATAGAATCACAGGACTGTCGAGGCTGGAAAAGACCTCTAAGATCATGGTGCCCTGTCCTGGCTGCATGCTTTCCCCTGAGACCCCTCTGTGGGTCTGCAGGCTGTGGAACTGCACAAGTGTGTCCTTCAGTCCCCAGACTGGTGAAGCAGGGATGAGGCTGACTCACCTGCTCCTGAAGAGAGCCAGTTCCTGCCAGCAGGTGCCCCTCCTTTCCCTGCCTTCCCCCACCCTCACTTTATTCATTTTAGGTCTCAAACCACCATGGAAACAGGGCTGGAGGGGTGACTCAGTGGCTCTCCCACCCCTGCCAGCAGCTCTACCCTGTCACGTCAGCACCAGCATTGCCCAACAGCCTCTGCTCAGCATCCAGCACCATGAGCCCTTACAGAACCAAAGGATGACCTCAGCAGGGTCATCCCAGAGCCCAACACACTCAGGACCCAGGCCAGCATCCCTCTAAGAGCAAACAGCACCCAACAGCAGCAGCAGCTCCAGGATTTCCTCAGGCTGCACCTGCCCAGGTGCTCCCTGGCAGATGAACCCAGGCTGAATTACCCCTTTGCAAATCAGTGCCATGCACCTGTGCACGTTAGGTAGGAGTTATTGCAAGCAAGAGTGAACCCAAAGAGGAGCTGAAGCCAGCATTTCCTTCAGCAGCAGCTGCCAGCATCATTCATCTCATGATTTATTTCCCCACCCAGCAGCCAAACCTGAGCTCTCCATGGGCTTCTGGGACTGCCCACGCTGCTGGTGTGCAGGGCAGCTTTCCAGGAAGCCAAATACTGCTCTGAATTCATAGAAAACAGAGCAGCACCAGACTTTATCTTCCTCTGGCAGAAGGAGGGCACTAAACCTCCTGTTGTGCAACACACAGTTAACCTAGGGCTGCATCCTGGTGGTCTGTGCAGGGAAACCACATTGACACCCACATTGCTTTGCTGTGGAATTGCAGCTCCAGAGGAGCATCTGAGGGAGGGGAAGTGCTGGCAAAGTAACAGCAGAGTAACTTGGATCAGGGAATTTTGCCCCTTACATAAGTGTTTTGTCATGGTTAAATCTGGATTTTCACATGTAATTCTGATTAATGATTCCACTGGGAATTCATCTTGACCCAGGTCTATTTTCTCTGTGTCCTGTATCTATCAGGCCTTGAGGCATGAGGGATACCAGCACAATAAACTCCTATGGTTAACAGCTCTGTGAAGCACATTTGTGTGAGCTGCAGCACATCTGACTACTTTTAAAAATCCAAGTTCCCTGGAACCAAGATCTCTCTCAAAATGGTGTCAGATTTACATCATCTCATAGTATAAGGAAAAAGCTGCCAACCCCAAACAAAAGTGATACAGAAACTTGGATGACAAGTAAAGGCATCAAAGGAATCATGTTTATTTTTGAGAGTTAAATGGAGACCCTTTTGCAGCTGTTTTCCAAGTTTTTTAGAACTTATGGAGTGAGCCATCAAGGCTTGGAATTTTCTGTTTTCAAGCAAATAAACAAGACAGCACTTGCTCACCTGCCTTTGGGAGAAGGGACCACAGAGTGACATTTCACATAACTGTGTCTTAAGGCAAGCTCAGACCACTGCTGTTAATATTAAATCTCTAAGGCTTTGTCCAGGGTGGCCTGTGAACTGATGAGATCCACAAGGATACACCAGGCATCCTCAGCACACAGTAATGACGTGACAAGTAACCACACACTCAAAAAAACCAAAACAGAATGGAATTCCTGTGCACTAAGTGCACCAGCACACCCATCACAAGAATTGAATGCCTTAAAGTCATTACATTTCACAAGGATGTTGGGAGGGGAATCCTTACAAAAACCCTGTCACAACAAAGAAAATTAGGGAAAGGCTTCCTGCTTGACTCCATGGCCCTGAACATTGAGAAGCTGCTCGACTGAGTCTTTCAAGAAGAATTTCTTCACTGAATGTGCTGTTAAATACTGGGAGTGCCCAGGGAAGTGGTGCAATGACCATTCCTGGAGGTGTCCAAGGCATGACTGGACGTGGCAGTCAGTGCTCTGGGCTGGGTGACAAGGTGGTGATCACAGGTTGGACTGGGTGGTCTTAGAGGTCTTTTCCAACCTGAGCAATTCTGTGACAGTGTCAATGCACCACAGCAGGGGCAGGCATAGAATCACAGAGTGATTTGGGTCAGAAGGAGCCCTAAAGATCACCTAATCCCAACACCCTGCAGGGACACTTTCCTCAACTGCCAGCACTCACAGATTCCAAGAGGGAAATTAATCACAAAGGGAGAGAAACACCAGAGTTTGCAGTAGATAAACACATGATGGTAGTGCTTGATAGGCATGGACTCTCAAGCTAACCATGAGAGCAATAAAAGTCTGAAGTGGAGACCTTGGAGGTAGGTCTGGAAACAAGGAAAAACTGGAAACAGTCATCAGAATCACAGCAAGATGAGCAGAAATCAGAAGTCTGTATAGAAGTTTTGGAAAAACCACTCTAGGGACTGTTCACAAGGCAAATTACAAAGGATACTGTCATCTCTGAGAAACAAAAAAATGCATTTGAAATATCTAACATCAGACTGAAAGCCAGAATAAAAGCAAACATTTCACAACCAGCCATTCAAGCATATCACAGCCAGAGGAAAAACTTCTTTCTCTGCTAATACAACCAGGTGAACCAGTCCCAGAGCCTGGCAAATGCCTCCAGTGCAGCCTCAGCTGTACAGCAGGAGCTGAGCCAGAGCACAAACACCTCCAGAACCACCAGCTCGTGCACAGCACAACCTCAGCTTGTGATCAGAACACTGCTCCATCTACTCACTGCTCCCTGCACTGGGCAGCCCCAGACACCCCACAGATGAAATCACCCTCTCAAAGTCCCCAGCAGCCCAATGCTAAAACATTGTGAACAGAGATTTCTGTGAGAGAGCCCCACAGCAGCATCAGCTTCACTGCTGTCACCAGAGACCCAGGAAACAGCAAAAGAAACCACACAACGTTAAAGCCACAGAGCGGATAAACAGACAGTCTTTTCAAACCCCAGTTCTTCCCTGAGCCACAACCTGCAATGGGGGAGCCCCCAGTGCATCCCCTACACCTCCCACAGCTGCTGCCTCCCTGAAGAAACAAGCAGGGGCTGGGAGTGCAGAGGGGCAGGACACAGCTTGAGGAAGTTTGGAGGGTGTTTGTCTGGGCACAAAGTGAGTGAGGGTGAAGAATCCCTGGAGCATGTGAGATGTGAGTGAGACACTCACCTGTGAGGCAGCAGAGCACAGCACAGGCCCACAGTCGATGCAGCAGTGGACTCTGAACACAGGTCTGATTAAAGTTTAACTTCAGGGACTCCTGTGGCTCCAAGATTCCCTCTGCCACCTCCGTCCTAGCACAGGGAAACAGGAGTTGCTTGAAAATGTAATCATTTATTGTGCTGGGAGGTGTTTAAAAGATCATGAGGAGGTATGGCAGAGGTTAAAGAGCAGCTCTGGCTGCAGAGAGACCACAGCAGGGGTGCCTGGCCAGCTCTCACTCTGAGTGATACTTTCAGTTGGCTTTGCTTACAGCTCCTTGTGAAAGGGCTACAGTGTTATAAAACACATCCCAGCAGCCTGAGTCAACACTCCTCACTCAGCAGTCACAGGGTAAATAAATGTGTCTTGAGAGCAGCCATCAGGGTACTAGGGGAGCACAATGCACAGGCAGAGAATCAGATTTCCCTCTGTTGCCAGAGCCCCACGGTCTGGGCACAGAGCAAGCCAGGATTCCAGGTTTCACCCAGCACAGAGCCAGGGGTTTGCTACTCCTGTGACCTGCAGCACACACAGAACTCCTGGTTGTGAGGACAGGTTGTGGCACTGGCTGCTGGACATGTGCTGTGGCACATTCCATACTCTCCACAGGCACAAACACCCCCCCCAGGCCCTCTACGCAGCATAGTGCAGCCAGGGCCACCACCCTCACAGCAGCCACAGAAATAAATAACTTAAATAAAATTAAATAGATTAAATAAAAATACAGCCACCAAGGTGCTTCCTCAGGAAGGGTAGCCCAATGTCACTGACAGGGCTGTTGAGGACACTGAGACCTGCACCTGGCTTTCCCTGCCCAGACCACCCCACCCCCTGCCAGCAGCCTGGCACAGGCCTACTCCATCCCCCAGCAAACCCGGTGGTTTTCTAAGGAGCTGCAGAAGTTCTCCCATAAGCAAGGACTGATCTGGGAAAGCACATGGAGCATCTCCAGGTGCAGCACAGCACATGGAGCAGAGACAAGAGGCCACGCTGGCAACTCTGTGCTCTGTGCTTGTCCTCAACAAAAGCAGCAAAGGGACAAAGGAGGTGTCATGGGGTGCCTGAGTCACTGAGGCACGCAGCACAGGAGCAGGTGTGGAGCAGGAGCAGGGTAAGCTTGGAGCAGGGTCAGGGAAAGGACCAGGAGCAGTTGGGTACTGACCTCTCGAAGATCTCTTGCTCTGCACGCTGGGGACAAGGAGAGGAAGAGTCATCACACAGCTTAAACCCCCACAGAAGACACCCCAAACCAGCAAACCCAGGACCTGGGGAGCAGTGTTCCCCTTCCTGACCCACAGAAGCCATCCCTCACCCCAGCCCCAGCTTTGGGGAGCAGCAGGAGCATCCAACATCCACTTTCTTCAGCTGCAGCATTTCCCACTCATAGAATGACTGGGAATGGCTGAAGACCATACATTGCACCTGTGTTTGGGGCACTGTCTGCTGTTCCCTCTCTTTCCCCACCCTACTGCAGGAACAGCCTGTGCTCCCAGCAAACAACCCCAGGGCTTTCAGCAAAGGAGGAAGGCTGCAGAGGGACTGAGCCAAGAGTCAGGTGACCTCATGGTCAGTCCCACTTTTTTCTGTACGTGCTGGGCATGAGGCACACTCAAGGTACAGCACAGTGATAAGAAAATACCTGATCCCTGCTCAAATCCAAGCAGGGCACTTTGCATGCCTTCAGCTTTCCTGTGGCATGGCATGTTTGATATTCCAGATAGGTACAAGTACCAGCACCAACAACCCAAGGTGGAGAGCACATGAACCCCCTAGTTCCCTTCCAAAAGGAGAACCTGAGGGTGTGGCTGTTCTTTGCCACAGGGAGCTGATGGATCCTTCTCCAACCTCTCCCCTTTATGGTGCAGCTACAGCCCAGCACACTAAGGTGCTGGGGCAGGACAGGAACTGCCTTTCCCACCAAAGGAACATCTGCCCTCTTTCCATGGGATCAGGTCTGTTTTCCAAGCCAAGCTGTTGTTCCCTTCCTCACAAATTTACACGTGGGAAGCAGAGGCTGAGCATGGTGGTAGCAAGGCAGAGGTCCTGCTCACATCTAAAATGAGAGGAATCACTTGGGTAAACCCAAATGATTCAATAACCAGAGAAGGAACTGAGCAAGGGGAAGCACAGGCTGCTCTCTAACAGGGCTAAGCCAGGCAACACAGGGGACTTTCCTGAAGAGCTGCAGGTGCTCCCAAGGGTCAGTTTTGATTAAAACTAAACACCAGAAAACTGGTGGTACAACTAACTGTTGTAAGAGCAGCTCACAACCCAGAGCTGTCCTGGCTGTGCAGCCTAAGGGCAACTACAAGCCCAGAGCTTGGAAACCTGAACCTGGGTGGTTCTGGACCTCATTGCAAGCAAGAGCAGGATCAGGCAGAGCACATGCTCTAAGAACTACCAGAAAACCACAGAGACTTATGAGGATCAGGTCAAGGAGGTTCCTGTCTGTCCACCTCTGCCTCCCTAGTGCCAGCATAGCAGCTCTGAAGACTGACTGAAGTCCCACAACAAAAAGTGCAGTTCAGCTCTGGGCTGCCTGACTGGCAGTACTCACCAGCAGGTCCTGGTCATCCAGGTTGGTGATCATGTCCACCAGGTAGGTGCGGAGGGCACCCAGCTTGTGCAGAGCCTCAGTCCAGTGCACCTGCTGGGTGAGGATGCTCTGGTGCGCCCGCTCCTCCTCGGCGTGCACCCTCTCCAGCAGCTGCTGCTCCTCGTTCTCACAGGCCTTCCCCACCAGCAGCAGCCTCTGGATCACCAGCTCCCGCGCCGCGCTGGCCGCGCTCTGCGGGCAGGGCAGGGCAGCACATCAGCCTGCTGCACCCACGGGAGCCCCACTGCTCCTGGGCTCTGCCACTAGTGCTACTCCCTTCACTGAGCCCAGGCCACTGGCACCACACCAGTCCCAAACCCTCAGCAAATCTCCACACATTCACACAACAGGCTAAGACAGCTGGGGGTGTTCAGCCTCAAGAAAAGACAGCAGGGAGAACTTAGACCCCTTCCAGTGCCTAAAGGGGCTCCAGGACAGCTGGAGAGGAACTTGGGACATGAGCCTGGAGAGACAGGACAGGAAAGAATGACCTTCCACTGCCAGAAGGCAGCGTTAGATGGGATATTGGGAAGGAATATCACCCACGAGGATGGTGAGGCCCTGGCACAGGCTGCCCAGAGAAGCTGTGGCTGCCCCTGGATCTCTGGAAGTGTCCAAGGCCAGGTTGGATGGAAGTTGGAGCAACCTGGGACAGTGGGAGGTGTCCCTGCCCATGGTAGGGGACTGGAACTGGGTGGTCTTTAAGGTTCCTTCCAATCCAAACCAGTCTGTGATTCTATCCTTTGTCCTCATTCTCAGTGACAGCAAGGAATAAATAACCCCAGGAATTCTAAGGCACTGATCCTAGTAGGATGTTTGATTGTTGTACACTCACACCACTGTCTGTGCACACATTCTAGGCAAATGAAGCAGGAATTCCAGGCACACCCTGGCATTCCATTTCCACAGCCGCATCCCGACCTTTCCCCGCCTCTCCCCGGGAGCTGAGCATCCCTGCGGGGCATGGCGAGCAGGGAGCAGGCAGGGCCAGCCGCAGGGACTCACCAGGACAGCCTGGTCCTTGGCAGGCAGCACCTCGTCCACGTGCCGGGCGATGGCCGCGCTCTGCAGCTGGATCCGCTCGCAGCGCTCCACCAGCTTGTTCTGGGACACGGAGCAGGGGGGATGGATGGGGGCTGGATGGCCACCCCACACCCACACCAACACCCATACCCACACCCACACCCCTCTGCACCACCCCACAGAGAGCCTCTTCCCCTGAACAGCCCCACGCGTGCCAGGAGCCCCTTCCCCTGAACAGCCCCACGCGTGCCAGGAGCCCCTTCCCCTGAACAACCCACGCGTGCCAGGAGCCCCTTCCCCTGAACAGCCCACGCGTGCCAGGAGCCCCTTCCCCTGAACAACCCACGCGTGCCAGGAGCCCCTCGCAGAGCGCCCATCCCCTTCATTGGGTGGGCCCGCACTGCCAGGGACTCCTTTAGCGAACACAGCTCCCCGTGGGATCCACCCGCACGGCCCCACATCCTGCCAGGGACCCCACACACCCTGCCAGGGACCCCACACACCCTGCCAGGGACCCCACAGCCCCACACACCCTGCCAGGGACCCCACACACCCTGCCAGGGACACCACACACCCTGCCAGGGACCCCACACACCCTGCCAGGGACCCCACACACCCTGCCAGGGACCCCACAGTCCCACACACCGCCAGGGACTCCACACCCCGTCCGGCACCTCCACACCCTGCCAGGGATCCCCACGGTCCCACAGCTCCCGAGGCACTCCCACACCCCTCCAAGAACCCCTGTGGCCCCAGACCCTCACCGGGATCCCCCCCCGCCCCCAGGGACCCTCCTCAGCCCCAGGGACCTCCTCAGCTTCCCAGGGACTCCCTCACCCCCTCACTGCCTCACATCCCCAGTGGCCCCCACTCTCCCCCAAGAGCCCTCACAGCCCCCAGCCACCCCCCAGCCCCGCCGGGCCGGGTCCGGGCTCTCCTCACCCGCAGCCGCTCGGCCCGGGCCATGCTGTGCCCGCACCTGCCGCGGGGGCGGCGGCCCCGCCCGGCCGCGCTCGGCGCTCGCGGCCCGGCTCCGCCCCGGCCCGGCCCCGCCGGGAGCCTGGAGCGGCGGCACGGGCGGGACGCGCGGCCGGTGAGCGCTTCACGAACCTTCCTTCGCAACCTTCCTTCATGAACCTGCTTTCACAAACCCTCCTTCACAACCTTCCTTCACGAACCCTCCTTCACAAACCTTCCTTCATGAACCCTCCTTCACAACCTTCCTTCACGAACCCTCCCTCACGAACCCTCCTTCACAACCTTCCTTCATGAACCTTTCCCGAGGGCTGCCCCGCCTCGCCCCTGCCGTGGCACTTGAGAAGCTCCACGGGAGCATCCCACAGGGACACCCCCATCCATAGGGACCCAAAATGCTCCTATTTAACCCCACAGGGATCTGGGATGTTCCCATTTAACCCCACAGGGACACCCCCAGTCCCAGAGATCTGCCAGCACCGCTGTGAGGTCACACTCAGCTCTGGGAAGCCAGGATGTTCCCCATTCTCCCCAAAGCCAAACACCCTCCTGGAAGGGAAGCTCATTCCCCTGTGAGGATGGGGCAGCTCTGCTGGGGTCCCCGTTCTGCTGCTGTGGTTATTGAAATTCCCTATCCCACAGTACAGCTTCCACTGCTGAGCCTGGACAGGAGGCAGCAGTGTGGCTTATTTTTCAAAAGCAGTTCAGTAAAAAAGTGTTTATTTCTGTCAAGCAGTGCATTTGGGGGGAAGGAAGGATAAGGGCATCCTCCAGCATGAAACTCAGGCTGCTGGAGGTGAACTTGGTGTGGATCAGTTGTTGTAGGATCCCTGAGTTCTTAGAGCTTTGTGGTGGAGCAGCTGATGGATAAATGTGTGTTGGGATACAGACAGCAAAGCCTTGGATTAACATCCTGCCTGAGCACTGTTCTCATCCAGGATACATAAGAATCTGCTCTTTCTTGCAGTGAGGAAGGGACAGGAGAACAGTGAGACACAGGACAAAGCTCCACCTTCCCTGCAGTCACCTCAGCCTCTGCCAGCTCCCACTGAGCTGATGTGCAGGTAGGAATGAACATTAACTAACTCTGGGTTGGAAATGGTAACCATCAGAATTAAAAATGCAGAATTCATGCCTTAGCTTTTCCAAGAATCTTGTTTTGCAACTTCCAGAGTTCTCCCATTGTCAGAGAAAAATCATGTTCCTGATGGATTGAAAGAATAAATTGCCAGATTAACACAGCCTCTCAGCTGTGAGATTGATCATTCCTCACATCTGTGGAACATGCAAACTTATGGATAGAACAGCAGGAGATTAACTGGGTATTACAAATTGCTAATCACAAAGACTGTCAGGGTAAAATTAGAAAGGGAATTTTGTAGAAACCCAACCCCTTTTGCTCAGTGCTTTCAGGATTTGGTTTTCATGGGGGTTTTGTGGTGCTTTTTTTTTTTGTGGGCAGAACCCTCAAGCAGTTTTTTGCTGGAAAAAGAAAATTGGAGGGTTTTTTCTCTGATTTCATTAGTAAAATGCTACAGCCATGGAAGATGGGCATGCCAGCAGAGTAAATCCAATTAGTGTGCCTCGAGCTAAGCAGCAGCCACTTATTGTCTGTGGCAATTCACTGTCACTGAGGCTGGTTTCTGCTCAGTCTGTGAGCTGTGAGCACATGGGGGAGATGCTGCTGCTCCTGGATGGATCTGCTGGATCTGCTGCAGGGTCTGGCTGTGCTGACCCCTCTTGGGAGGATGGGGCAGCCTGGACACAGCCTGGCCAGCACGTGTTTGCTGGATGCATCTGTGTTATCCACGTGGTCTTGCTTTGCCTGGAGTTGGTGTTTGGACAGGGAAACTCTTCCCAAAGTGTTCCTCAGCTCATGGAAAGATCAATTCAGGTATTGCCAGGCTGGCTCAGCTGAGGCTGCCTGTGCCTGCACTTGGTCTCACCAGTTGTTGTACAAGTCTGAAGGTGTTTGCTTTCACCAAGCCAAAAACTGGGTCTCCAGGGTTTATGGAAGTCCAGACCAGATGCAGGAGTAAGAGGAGGTGTAAAGAATAAAGGCAGCAGCTCCATCTCTGCTGTGGCCTCTCCAAGCCTTGGCATTTTTAAGCTCAGTGTGAGGTCCCAGTGCTGCTGGCACTGCTCTAAGCTGAGGGTTCCACTCATAACCTCCAGGTGTCTCCTCCTCTGAGGTTTTCCTCTTGCTCTGAATGGAGTTAGGATGTAGATAACACATTAGCAGCACCTTATCCTGTGTGTGTGACAAACAGAAACCCCTCTGGATCCCTGCTGATGCCATGTCCCCTCACTCACAGGTTGTGTCCCCACAGCAGGTGCCCGAGGTGCTGATGTGACACCCACCACTGCCTGCTCCTTGCCAGGGCTATGGGGGAACTGCAGAGTAAAATCAGCTTCCACACCAGCAAATACAGGTAAAGCAATGCTGGGAGATCAGGTTTTGCTAATAAACCAGATGTGAGAGTGAAGAGAGAACACAAAAGACCAGACAATACAGCAAGAACAGGGTTTTAGTTTCATTACTGGATGTTTAATCAAGGTTTTGATTTCTAACCCTCACTTATGTGAGGACCAAAAGCCCAAGTGTCACTCACAGGATTGGCCAAGCACATAACCCTGGCCAGGGACTGTGCTCTGTGATGGCTGAGGCAGAGCTCTGAAGGGGAGCAGCTCCAGGAGTGGCTCTTTGGCCCAAATACCCAAACTACTTTGTAGTGCCTTCAGAGCCTGTCACCAGCTTTCATGGCCAAGATGAAATAATTCAGTCCCTGGCAGCAGGGAGAGGGATCTATGCCTGGAGAGCAGCACAGGGTGCCAGCAGGAGGGACTTGTGGCCAGGGAGGTGTCACTGCAAAGAGCAGCAGGGCCTGATCCTTGTGAGTGACTGTGGAGGCTGCTGAGATCAGAATCTCTTTTCTTCTGAAACAAATATTCAGCAGTTCTAGAGCTGGGATAGGTCTGCTCCATGCTCTATCTCACTCACAGCCTTTCTCTGGCTCTCTAAGACAGATGCTGTCATGCCAGAGGATGGCAGAGGTGGCAGGGAATGGCAGCTGGCACTGCCTGGCAGCCCATGCAGCTGCTGCTGTGCTGTGTCTGTGTCTGTGTCTGTGCCTGTCTGTGTCTGTGCTGTGTCTGTGCCGTGTCTGTGCCTGTGTCTGTCTGTGCCTGTGCCTGTCCCTGTGCCTGTCCCTGTGCCTGTCCCTGTGCCTGTCCCTGTGTCTGTGTGTCTGTGTCTGCCTGTGCCTGTGCCTGTGCCTGTGCTGTGTCTGTGTCTGTGCCTGTGCCTGTCCCTGTGTCTGTGTGTCTGTGTGTGCCTGTGTCTGTGTCTGTGCCTGTGTCTGTGTGTCTGTGCCTGTGTCTGTGTCTGTGTGTCTGTGTGTGCCTGTGTCTGTGTCTGTGCCTGTGTCTGTGTGTCTGTGTCTGTCTGTGTCTGTGCCTGTGTCTGTGTCTGTGTCTGTGTGTGCCTGTGTCTGTGTCTGTGTCTGTGCCTGTGTCTGTGTGTCTGTCTGTGTCTGTGTCTGTGTGTCTGTGCCTGTGTCTGTGTGTCTGTCTGTGTCTGTGTCTGTGTCTGTGCCTGTGTCTGTGTGTCTGTGTCTGTCTGTGCCTGTGTCTGTGTCTGTGTGTCTGTGTCTGTGTGTCTGTGTGTGCCTGTGTCTGTGTCTGTGTGTCTGTGTGTGCCTGTGTCTGTGTCTGTGTGTGCCTGTGTCTGTGTCTGTGTGTCTGTGTGTGCCTGTGTCTGTGTCTGTGTGTGCCTGTGCCTGTGTCTGTGTCTGTGCCTGTGTCTGTGCCTGTGTCTGTGTCTGTGTGTCTGTGTGTGCCTGTGTCTGTGTCTGTGTCTGTGTCTGTGCCTGTGTCTGTGTGTCTGTCTGTGTCTGTGCCTGTGTCTGTGTGTCTGTCTGTGTCTGTGCCTGTGTCTGTGCCTGTGTCTGTGTCTGTGTGTCTGTGTGTGTCTGTGTCTGTGTCTGTGCCTGTGTCTGTGTCTGTGTGTCTGTGTGTGCCTGTGTCTGTGTGTCTGTGCCTGTGTCTGTGTCTGCAGGGCCGAGGGCTCCGCGGGACACTGGGCAGCCGGAGCCTCGGGGCAGCACAGCCCCGCCCACACCGGCGCCGTCACCTCTGTGGCTGCTCTCACACCGGACCTGTGCGTCTCAGGAGGAAGGGATAAGGTGAGGTGTCCCCTGCATGGGAAAACATACCAACAGCTTCAAAAATGAGGTTGAAATGTGAGCGTTGAACATTTCTGTGGATGGTAGCTAGGTCGGTCCCTGGATTTGGAAAGGAAAGATGAGCTTAGAGTGAGGGCACGCACTGAAGCACATGGAGTCAAGTTTTGTAACCTCTCCAGAGCTCATTTCACATCAAATGCTCCCACCCAGGCTTGGGATGGCCACACTGACTCTTACATCACTTGTCTGTAAGGACAGCTGTACATGCTCTGGGAGCTGAAAACCAGAGGAGCCTGTTCCCTGTCCTGTGGACTGTGCACAAATCTTGGTATGGTGTAACCAAGGATGTGAAAAATCCTCCCTGCCCTGCTCCTGCTGACCCCTGTCCCTGTTCCTGTCCCTGCAGAGCGTGGCTGTGTCCAGCTGGAGATCTGGGGCTGCCCTGCGCCGCTTCATCGGCCACGAGCGCGAGGTCACCAAGGTGAGTGCTGGGTCCCCTCAGGAGCTGGGGGGCCTGGAATGAGGGAGCACTGGTTAGTCACCCACACAGAAAGGTGGGATCAGGGTATTCCTGCTATCCAGCTGGGGATTGTTGGGCTTGATGACCTTAAAGGTCTTTTTCAAACTTAAGGATTAATGATTCTGTGATCAGAACACATTAGGTTTTTTCCAAGATCCAACAGATATTTGTGGAAGCAGCATGGGGTGTTGCATCCAGAATAAACAGGGCTGCAGGAAGTCTGGATGTGAGCTTGTCTTCCCCTCCAAGAGACTGCAGCAAAAGCTCAGGATGGATCATGAGGTCAAGTTTTTGATGCAGAGTTCCTTTTCACTTTTCTTCAGGTCTCATTCTGCTAGGCTTGATGTTATTTCCCAAATCAGCTGTACCTGCCTGATATATTCTGGGAATATCCATACCATGTGTCATACCTGGCATATTCTGGGAATAGCAGGACTATAATTTCCTTTCTGGGGTTGGGATGACAAAGCCAAGAAGGCTTCTGGGAGAGCAGATGTGCAGAGGGGCTGTAGCTGTGTGTGGTGTGGCCAGTGCCCCTCTGCAGGGTACTGCAAAGGCAAAAGGGGCTTTGTTCACCTCAGTGCTCAAAACAACTGTGCACTGGGATCATTTGGTTTGTAAGGAAGTTTCTCTGTAAAATGAATGAATGGTTTCTAAGAACAAGACCTGAGAGTACCCATCCTCCATCCCTGGCTCTGAGGGGATAAGGGACAGGGTTGGGAGGCCGGGCTCTCCCCAGCCATGTTCCTGTGTGTGCTGGGCTGTGGCAGGCCAGCAGCAGAGTTCTGCTCCCCCTGTGAACTGGGTGGGAGGATGAGCAGCTCCTTCTGGTCCTTGCAGGTCACCTCAGCCCCTGACTCCAGCAGAGTCTTCAGCGCGTCCCGGGACAAGACAGTGATGATGTGGGAGCTGCACGGGCCTTTGGGGCCAAGCCAGCACTTCCCAGGACATGACCTGGTTGTTACAGGACTGGCTGTGAGCCCAGGTGAGGGACAGCACACTCCCAGTCCCCAGGGATTGCCTGGCAGTGTTTCCTGCCTTGTTTCTGATGGTACCTGTGGGTGCAGATGCCTCCCAGCTGTGCACGGGCTCCCGGGACAACACCGTGTGCAAGTGGGACACTGAGACTGGGGAGTGCCTGGGCAGAGCTGCAATCTCCAGGAATCTGGTAGGATCTGCTGGTTCCTCAAATCCCATCCCAACACCCCCCTGCCTGTGTGGTTATTTCATACATGGAGCTGTGCAGAGAGAATTTGCTGTGAGCCTGGTGCCCAAGGGAGCCCTTGGGACACTGCACCTGGGCAGGCTCAGCTTGAGGCTGTAACCTGCTCCAGGTAACAACAAACCTGGGAGCACAAAGGTACCAAGGGACTCATGGCAATATATTAGTGCTCTCAGAGCTGTTTGGAAGCACACAGAATCATGGAATCACTGAGGTTGGAAAAAACCTCTAAGACAGGGTCCAGCCATTCCCCCAGTGCTGCCTTAGCTGCTACTAACTCATATCCCCAAGTGGCACATCTACCTGTCTTCCAAATCCCTCCAGCACTGCCCTGGGCAGCCTCTGCCAATGCCTGACCACCCTTTTAGCAAAGAAATTTCCCCCAATATCCAACCTAAACATCTCTTGGCACAACTTGAGGCCATTTCTTCTCATTGCTTGTTCCCTGGAGCAGAGCCTGACCCTCACCTGGCTTCACCCTCCTGTCAGGGAGATGTGGAGAGCCAGAAGATCCTCCTGAGTCTCCTTTTCTCCAGGCTGAACAAGCCCTGTGCAGTGGGGCTGCATTCTCTCCTGTACCAGCCCAGAGCTGTTGTGGGTGACACCCCTGGTGCTGTCCCTGTTCCCATGGCTCTGTGTCCTGCTGCTGGCACCTGCCAGCCTCAGTCACCCCCAGGAGCCCCACTGGGGCTGGACTGGCAGGGGAGCAGCAAATGTCTTCATGCAACATTTCCAACCAGGCAGGAGGAGGGAGAGGATGGGAGCTCAGTGGCTCCATCCTCAGGCAGACACAGCCTGGGCTGCACACAGAGGTGGCTCCTGCTCATCCTTCCCTCTCTGCAGGTCACACACCTGTGCTGGGTTCCTGGGGAGCCTTATGTCATCCAGACCTCAGAGGATAAAACCACCAGGTAAATTCTCCCTGTGGCCAGAGAGAAGGGAGGTACAGCCTGAGGCACATGGGGCCGTTGTGTAGTTGGTTGTCATGACCACTGCTGGTGTGACTAAAAGCTACCTGCCAGCTCACCTGGGCTTTGGAGGACAATGTCCTGCCAGGCTGGGAGCAGTTATGGGTGGTGACTGCAGGTGAAAAGGAGAATTTGTGAGACAGAAAGGTGAAGAGGGATCCAGCACGGATAAATGCAGGGAGAGTTTGGGAGCAGCCAGAATAGCGTGTGGTGTGTGGGAGGGCACAGAGGGACAGTGGTGATGATGCCTCAGGGTCCCCTGGGCTCTGTTGTTCCTGCAGGGTGTGGGACAGCCGGGAGCTGCAGGTGGCACACACGTTCCCAGCCAAGCAGCACATGCAGACGTGCTGTGACGCCAGCCAGGACGGGCGCTACTGCCTGAGCAGCAGCAGCGGCTGCGCCGGCCACGGCGCCGAGGCCACCGTGAGTGCACATCCCAGCCAGGCTGGCTCTGCTCCTGTGCCCCACAGCAGCACTGCTCTGGGGCTCAGTGGCACCAGCCAGGGCTTGCTGTCTTCTGCCTGTCCCTTTGGGAAGTTCTGCTCAGGGAACATCAGCAGTTATTCCTCCGGATTAAACCAACGGGATTTGTCCCTGGACATGTCCAAGGCAAGGCTGGATGGTGATGCCTGGAGGAGCTGGAGCAGAGACTACACAGAGTTAGGGGGAATAAAATGGGTATTTATTGAGAGGCCTTCAAAGGGCACACCCTGACAGTACCAGTGCCACAGTGTGGCCCCTGCCCTGCCTGGATGGCTCCAAGGTGGAAGCTAAGGAGGGCTTGGTCACATGATCTCACATCTCTATAGATTTTAGTCTATTTGCATATAGGAGTCAACCATCCAATTAACAGTCCCAAATTGTAAGGTTTCATCCTCCTTGCCTGCTTGCTGGTCCACCCTCCTGTTTTCATGTTGTTTATGCTGAGGGCCTGGAGTTTGAAGAAACTGCCCTTGAGTTAATAGCTGAAATTGGACTATGTTGTCTTCCTCACCCTAAGGACAACAGAAAAGCAGAACAGAAAACTCAGAACTTAAGGCATCAATGGGGCTTGGAGCTCCCTGATCTAATGAGCAGCATCTGTGCCCATTTCAGGGAGTTGAAACTCTTTAAGGTTCTTTAAGGTTTCTTCCACCCCAACCAGTCTGGAATTTAATTTCAGTAAAACACATGAAAAAAGCAATGGATGGCACTAAGGAACACAAGGTTCTTGCAGAAAGCCTGTCAGGGATCCTGTGCAATCCTGCAATTTCTGCCCTGTGTGTGAGGGTCAAGAGGATGAAACTATCCCATCCCAGGGTGGACACTTCTCACCTGGCTCTGATGGGTGTGGCCATGTGCTCAGTTACCAGCGGTGAAAAGCCTTTGGGCTTGATGTTCTCCAGGACTGTGAGCATGAGCAGGGACAAGGCAGTAGCCATGGTACTCTGAGGGTTGGTGAGGAACTCTTTTATCCCAGCTCACCTTCATGTCTCGGTAAAAACTCGGTGCTGGCAGAGCTGGGGCTCTACCTCTGCCTGTTTCCTGCAGCTCTGGGACCTGAGGCAGACCAGGAGCCGGGTGTGTGAGTACAAAGGACATTTCCAGACCACCACCTCGTGTGTTTTCCTGCCCCGGGGCCCCGCCCTCCCCCCCAGCATTGCCACATCTTCCAGCGACAGCACGGTGAAGGTCTGGGACCAAGACTCTGCAGGTAGGGGAGGCTCCTGCCTGCTCCCTGTTCCTTTCTCCTGGATAACAAACCCACTTCCATCAGTTCTGTCTCCTGGTGGTGATGGGCAGGGTCAGTGCTGCAATCTCTGGAGCTCACTCCAAGCCAGCTGCAGGGCAGGGTGAAGAAATGCCCCAGGGCTCAACAAACATGAAGGGGCTGCACATCAGAGATTACATGGATTTTCCCTCAGCTAAAAGGAAGAGCTACCAGGCAGCTTTTAAAGATACATCAGAGATAAACCATGAGAGGAAAAATGATCAAAAAGATCAGGGGAACTCCAGAGATTTCTGCAGGTACAAGTAGAAGGTAGTAAGGAACAGAATTTGTGCTGGAGGACAGAGGGCTGTCATTTTTGTCAACCCTCATTTTGGTTGTCCTCTTGAAGGGCATTTTGGGGTTAAACGTTGTGGTGAGGATGAGTCCCTCCCAGGGCTGGACCCAAAGGTGTTTGTTTGCCTGCCTAGCCCTGCCTCAGCAGCAGGTTCTTAGTAACCCTTGTGCTGCAGGCAGAGACCTCCTGGGAGCTGTTCAGGTTCACAGCATTAGACACGCCCCAGGGCTAAGCCCCTCTCAAAGGGGACTTTATTAAGATGGGCTGAAAATAGAAACCTGAGGCTCTCCTGCAGAGAGAGACCTTCTGTTCTCTCACCTGTTCCTTTTCCTGGTGTCTGTGCACCCAAGGTGGATGTGGGGCTGGCAGCAGCTTTGATCCTCTTGCCTTCCCAGCTGGGTGAGCCATAATCCAGCTGCTCTGGGAAGAGCAGGGCACCAGCAGAGGCAGCTGCCTCTGGGTCCAGGCCAAATGCAGCTCTGTTTGCAGCTCAGCCTGGGGCTGGGGTCTCTGCACAAACTGTCTTCAGGGGTCTAATAACAGACACAAACAGAAAGGCTCATGTGGCACTGGATATGGTAAATTTTATTTCTCCTTCCCTTTTGGAGATTTATCAAAACTATGTGGTGAGTGTAGCACAGCCCTTAGGAAAACAGTAAGAAATTTGGGAGAAAAAGGTGTGTTGGAAATGGCTGCAGGTACACCCTGCAGCTGTGCCCAGTGGGGTCTGTAGTCCTGCTTCCTCTGCCAGGAGGGGGCAGAGCCTGAGCCCAGCCTGGATCCCTGTCAGCCACTGCCTGACTGGGCAATGCACAGGGGTGAGAGTCTGTTCCAGGGGAAGAGATGAGTGGATCCAGCACAGTGAGGGCAGCAGCTCACCCACCTGAGGAGAACAGTCTGGAGAGGGGAGGTTGGTGTGTCCCTGCCTCATCTCAGCAAAGCCAGCCTCCCTCCCTTGTCCCTTGCCTTGCAGCCTGCCTGGCCACGCTGTGCCTGGAGGGCTCGGGAGCCCTGGCCTCGCTGGCTGCGTGTGACAGCTCCACCCTGCTCTGCGCCAGCTCCAACTCCGGCATCCACGTGCTGCGGGTGAGGGGCGGCGCCCAGCCGGCCCTGGAGGAGCTGGCAGTGTTCTGAGCACTGAACCTGAGACACTGGAACCTGTCTGACACTGTCCCTGGAGGAGCTGGCAGTGTTCTGAGCACTGAACCTGAGACACTGGAACCTGTCTTGACACTGTCCCTGGAGGAGCTGGCAGTGTTCTGAGCACTGAACCTGAGACACTGGAACCTGTCAGACACTGTCCCTGGAGGAGGTGGCAGTGTTCTGAGCACTGAACACCTGTCAGACACTGGCCCTGGAGGGGATGTGACCCCCAGGAGCTGCCTTGACAGTGGGCAGCAGGGACTCTGTGCCTGTGGGACATGGCAGCAGGGCTGGGAGAGTTGCTGGTTGATTTGTGGGTGATGAGGAGGCACCGGAGCCGTCCAGGAGAAAAGCCAAACCCAGGGACCTTTCAAGCCAAGCTCTTGCTCACGACTGAGCCTCCTGCACTTTCTCCCTGTAGCCAGATGGAGGATATGAGACAGAGGACCAAGGGACAGATACTTGAGCACCAGGCACACAGCTGGACCTGGGCTTGGACTAGCAGAGACTGTAATTAAATAATTCTTCTGTGTTAGTTACTGGCCTCTCATTCCATCATATTTTCCCTGAAAGAACTGTGCTGACAGTGCCAAGGAACAGAGAGCTGCTCTCCAGCTGACAACAGGGAGGTGAACCCATCTTCTCTACTCCTGAAGGTTTTCATCCAATCACAATCCCCTGAGCTGGAGGGACCCCCCAGGATCAGCCAGTGCAGCCCCTGTCCCTGGCCAGACCCCCCAACAATCCCAGCCTGTCCATCCCTGGTGTCCAAACGCTCCTGGAGCTCTGGCAGCCTCGGGGCCGTGCCCATTCCCTGGGGAGCCTGGGCAGTGCCAGCACCTCTGGGGGAGGGAAGAGCCTTGCCCTGAGCTCCAGCCTGAGCCTGACCTGGCCCAGCTCCAGCCATTCCCTAGCTCCTGCCCCTGTCACAGAGCAGAGATCAGAGCTGCCCCTCAGGATGAGCTGCAGACTCTGATAAATCCCCTCAGCCTCTCCTTCTCCAGGCTGAACCAATGACCTCACCCCTCCTCAGGTGGTTTGTACACCAGCAGAAATCAAACTGTGCATTGTGGAAGTCCTGTAATTTCTCAGTTCTTTGTGAGACTCAGATCCCAGAATATACTTCAAAACCTGTTTAGGTTTTCCAGGATACAACATTTGCAAAACCTCAATTTAAACAAAAGTACAAAAGCTCACCCCAGGGCAGGGCAGAACAAGACAATCCTACACTGAGTGACCTCACACAGCAAACCCTGAACAGGAGATGCTGACATGGATTTGCAACACCCAGTCCATGGGACAACTCAAGGAGTAGAACACAAGGTGATACCTGGAAAAGATTTCCTGGCCTTGGACATCTGCTTTAAGTGAATCCAGGAGGATGCAGATCTCCTAACAGAGACACCCCTGAGGCAGGGGAAGGAGGGCACCACGTGCCTTTTCCTCTGAGCTCTCTCTCTAATTCCAAATCAAAGTTTCAAGTCACACACCTACCAAAAAGGAAGGTGAGAAAGGCAGTAACAGAAGCTGAACTACACACCAAACCTGAGGTGCTCTGTGGGTACTGCAGATGTTTGGAGGACATCTGGGAGCTGAACTTGGAAGGGAGGATAGAAATACACAGATCAAAATTACAGCAGTAAGTGTACCTGCAGTATAAAAACAGTCCAAAAAGTGGGAAATGCCCCAAGACTTGATGCCAACCAAGCCCAGGCCAACACTGGTGCTTCAAACACACCCAAACACCAGAGCAGCCATGACTACAGCTGCTGTAACACATTGTATTCCTATTTTGTTCTTTAATATAAAAAAGCAACCAAAAGTCCTTAAAGTCCCTGTCCCTCTGAGCTACTCGGCTGTCCAGAGCTTGAAGGTTCTGTCGTAGGAGCAGGTGGCAATGAGCTGCCCATCCAGGGAGATGTCCAGCCCCATCACCTTCCCCTCGTGCCCTGCCAGGGTCTTCAGTGGGGACCAGCCAGGGTGGGTCCAGATCTTGGCCGTGTTGTCGTAGGCGCCCGTGAGCAGGAAATTCCCATGGTTGGCTGCACAGGAGGAAAGGGGAGTGTAAGAATGTGACTTGCAAATGAAAACATGACATTTCTGCTCAGCAGCACAGGCCTTGCAGAGCTGCAGGTGTGCCTTTGAGCTGCTGGAGGCAGGGCTGGGGAGCAGCAGGGACTCACGTTCGAACCTGACGCCGGTGACCAGGTTCTGGTGGGCAGGGATGGTGTAGATGCATTTCCTCTGCCGCAGGTCCCACACCTTGCACGTGTTGTCCCCACTGCCCGTGGCCACGTGGTACCTGCCAAGGAGGGGAGGCAGAGCAGTGTTAGGGAGTGGGGTTTGCACTCAGAGCTCCCACATCAGTGCTAGCTCCCTCCTTACCCGTTTGGGGAGAAGTTGATCCCGTAGATCTCCTTCAGGTGTCCTTCCAGGAACATGATACAGCGGCCTGTGCGCAGGTCCCACACCCGGCCAAAGGCATCCAGGCCTCTGCAATCACAGGATCGCACTGAGCTGGACTGGGTGGGACCTTACAGCTCATCCTGCCATGGTAGGGACACCTCCCACTGTCCCAGGCTGCTCCAAGCCCCAATGTCCAACCTGGCCTTGGACACTGCCAGGGATCCAGGGGCAGCCACAGCTGCTCTGGGCACCCTGTGCCAGGAACAGTTCCTTCCCAGTATCCCACCCAGCCCTGCCCTCTGGCAGTGGGAGCCATCCCCCAGCAGGAACCCCTGGGTGACAGCAAGCCCTGGGCAAGGGTTCCCAGCCATGCAGAGCCAGGGCACTGACCCCGTGCCGGCCAGGGAGCCGTCGGTGTGGAAGGCGATGTCATAGACGCCCTTGCTGTGCCCCTCCTGGTGCAGGATCTCCTCCTGCGCCTCCAGGTCCCACAGGCGCCACGAGTGGTCGTAGCTGCAGGGACAAAGCACTCGGTAAGTCACAGAGTCACTGGGGCTGGAAAAGCCCTGCAGGACCATCGAGTCCAAGTGTTAACCCAGCACCACCACATTCACCACTAACCCCTGTCCCCAGGTGTCACATCTGGATGCTTTTTGAACACTTCCAGGATGGTGACTCCACCCCTGGGCAGCCTGTTCCAGTGCCAGACCACCCTTTCTGTGAAGACATTTTTTCCCCAGTATCCAGTCTAAACCTTCCCTGGTCTCCATATAACTCCAAGAGAACAACAGGATATTTCACCAACTCTGGGAGCATTTTATTCCCACCTGAGACCAAGAGTGTCTCACACAGGGGTAGAGATAGGAACCCCAATGACCTAATGTCACTGCCACTGCCACAGCCAGCTGTGGTCACCAGTGGCCATGCCCTCCCTGCTGTGGGAAGCCCTGGCAGCCCAGGGTGATGGTGAGGGCAGTGCCCAGGTGTCCGTACCAGGTGGTGCCCAGGAAGCGGCCGGACGGGTGCCACATCACACGCGCCACTCGCATGCTGTGTCCCTCGATGTCTGCCACCGGCTCGTCACTGCAACACAAACCAGCCATTGGCCCTGCTCTGCACTCTGCACTCTGCCTCTGCACCTTGGGATGGCAGCAAAACCCTGCTGATCAAAGCAAACCAGGCAGAACAGGACAGCTGTAGCCAGAGACTCTGAATTCTGCCTTTGAGTCACACAGCTCTCAGTGAAACCCTTCTCCACACCTCCTGTTGGTTGTAGAGATCTCCTGGGATGATGATGATGATTAATGAAAATTAACAAGGCCTCTGTCATTAGCAGTTTTAGAAGTACAGAAACAAACCACAGACTGCCTAAACTGCAGGGAGTTCTGAGAATACAACACCCTGAACTGCAGCAACTCCTGCTGCTCTGAAGGATGCAGGGAGACAGGATGAAGGAATATTTATTCTCCCAGAATGACAGGCAGCAGGTCAGGAGCCTTCACACAGGATCTGAACAGCAGTGAAGTTTCTTTCCAACAGGTTAATTAAGATGTGGTCACATGAGCCTAACAACTCCCTGTCCCTTTGCACAGAGACACTTTTGCTGTTAGGAACTGTGATTTTCAGCTATGGATAAACAACTGGGGCTCTGGGAGCTGCCTGCCCTTCCCAGGAGCACTGCAGGCTCCACTTCTCAATCAGCTGATGCAGAGGCTCAGTATCTGAACCAGTCTCCTCCTCCCAGGCCTGAGAGGTGCTGCCCATCTGCCAGAGCTGCTCTGTGAGGTGACAGCCACTTGTTTGCAGCACAGGCAGAAGTTTTTATGCCTGGTCTTGTATTTGGTCAATCCCTCTCCAAGTCCCAGTGCTTTTTAACCACCCAAAATTCATTTCTTAATATCCAAGAGGGGAAATTTTCTCCTAACTGAGATGTTTGAATGAAGCAATCCCCAAACCTTCCATCCATCAGCCCCAGCAGCTCACCAATGCCCAGCAGCAATTCTGCCTCAATCCCTGTCAGACAATCTCCCTCACCTTGACTCCCTAGTCAGGGTGATCTCTCTTCCTGCTGAAGAGGCTGGCACAACTGAGGCCAGGCAGTGCACTGGGGTAACTACAAGAAAAGGTCATATTGGCAGGAGGATGGTAAATGTCTGCAGGAACATGGAATAAACCCCAGCACAGCAATGCTGCAGCTGTGCACACCTGGAACAGTTCTGACCTTTCCAGGTTCCAGAGTTTGACAGAGCCATCAGCTGCACAGGAGGCCAGGCTGACATCCTTCTTGTCCAGGGACACCGTGGCCTTGGGGTGGAACACGATTGCCCCCACGTTGGTGCTGTGTCCTGAAGGGCAAGAAAAACCAAAATTCAGAATCTGCTACAGGATCCTGGGCAGTTCTTCAGAATAGCAGAATTTCCTTGGTACTGGTGAGAGAGGTGCCAGTAAACACTTCCACTGTGTGCTCACTCCTGGGTGACATTGCCCTGTGACCCCCAGCCAAACTGCACCTTCAGGTGCACCAATGGCAGAGCATCCAACATCGAGGTTTGGAACCCTAAAAGTGCAGACAAAATTCAATGTATGAATCAAAGGATTTGTCCTCACACCTGTATTTAGTCCAAATGGTGACCACTGCTCAAAGAACCTCACTGTTGTCAAGAGCCCTGCCCAAAACTGCTGCTGTTTGTAACTCAAGTAACTCAAACTAGGTGTGGAAACCAAACCCAACTGTTCAGAAATAGCAAACTTAGAGCTGAGATTTGAACTAAAGGCCAGGTCTCCCTTATTACATGACACATTCCTATGCTCCCAAGCCAAGGGATGCTCTCAGTAAGACAGAAATCTGCCCAAACACAACATTTTAAATCAGAAAGTAATTGAGATGTGGGAGCTCAGCACAGAGAGGAACAAAAGAACCAAAAGGCTCAGTGAGAGCCCCTCGCTACCTCGCAAGGTGTGAACCAGGTTGCAGTCAGGCACAGACCAGAGCTTGCACAGCCCACTCCTGTGGAGACAAGGAATGGATGTCAGAGGAGATGGAACATCAAGGAACAGATCAGTGTTCCTTGTTCAACCTGCTCAGATCAATGAATCTCTGCTCAGCTCTAAAATGACGTGATGAGAGCTCAGAGCAGCCTCTCACAATTCCTAAGCCTCCAGAAACATTGCTGTGCTCTCCCAGCCCCCAAAGCAGGTGCTGCCTGCAGTCTCACCAGCAGGCTGTGGCCAGGAGTTTGGAGTTGGGGCTGAAGTGGCAGTAGGACAGTGGGCGATCATCCCCGATCTGACTGCAGAAATTATTCAAGGACTGTAAAAATTACAAAGAAAACCATCAATAAATGACTGAAGTGCATCCAGCCCAGAGCTATCCCCAGGCAAAGCTTGAGCTGAGGGAGGCAAATGTGGACAGAGGGCAGAGGCCTTTGGAAAGTCACTTTCAAAGGGAGGAGCTGCCTCAGAGCCACTCCAGCTGCAGCCTGGCCCAAGTGGCCCAGCATGGCCTGGGGACACAGCTCAGCCCCCCCCAGGGCCACCCATGGCATGTGACCCCCAGCCCAGAGCTCTGCAGCTGCAGCTCTGACACAGAGCTAGCTGGAGTTTGGCATCTTTCCACAACTCATCCAAAGAATCCAACCAGACAGACAGGGCAGAGGGGAGAAGCAAATCCCCTGGAGTAAACAGGATTAGGGGGTAGCACAGGCTGTGCCTGAGCCTCTCTGCCTGGTTAAGCTGGGAATCTGGCTTAGCTGCTCAGAAAGGACATCCCAGAGTCATCCCAGCCATGTTCAGCACCTGGAACTGGGCATTTCCCTTGGCTCCCCAAACCTGTGCCCAAGGCAGGAATACACTCCTTTAGCCTCACAGGTGAGTGGCAAGGCAAGACAAGGCAGGGGTGTCTCTGCATCCCTCTGCCATGCTCAGGGACAAATTCCATCTCCTGCAGCATCTGAACATGCCTGATTGACACAGGGAGAGAGAGCAAAAGCAGAACTTCCCAAGAGTGCAGACAGGTGTGCATCTGGACAGCACCTCAGGCAGCTGAATCCCTGCTGAGCCCTTTGGAGGATGGGGCAGCTGCCAGACCTACCCTGAGGGATTTGTGCAGCTCCTGCCTCTGGGATGTCCTGGTGGCCTCGGGGATCTCCTTGAGCAGCCGGGCCTCCTCCAGCCGCTTGGCCGCCCTGGGGAGAGCAGAGGTGGAGAGAGCCCCCAGCACTGGGAGGAAATGCCTTTCCCTGCCCTGCCCCAGTGCTGGATCAGCCCCTGCCAGCTCAAGCTCTGGGCTCACTGCACTTCTCTCCCCACTGCCTGGATTTCCTGTGCTACCCACAATGGGACCTGCACTTGCATTTGACAAATGAAATGGGAGTGAATTTTGGTGAAGTGATGGCCACATGGAAAGGCCATCAAAGACATTATATCCAAACAAAATATTTATCTATCTATCTAGACTAGCAATTCTAAAATTACTGCAAGAAATAGAGTTTTATCTCTTCATACATTTGGTTTCTCAGCTTGTGAATGGTGACTTCTAAGGGAGGTATTTTCACAGTACCAACAACAGTAGAACTAACAGGTAATTTAGGAAGTGTTGTTGCACTGGGTGAAGCCAAGGCATAAAACAAATGAAGCATATTATGTTTTAAGCTGCCTTCAAAGTCACTTAGTACAAACTAAGGAGAGTTTTTAGGCATTCCTCCACAATTTCATGATACATCATCTCTTACCACAGCAAGAGGATG
This sequence comes from Erithacus rubecula, assembly GCF_903797595.1. Lineage (NCBI taxonomy): Eukaryota > Metazoa > Chordata > Aves > Passeriformes > Muscicapidae > Erithacus > Erithacus rubecula. Next base: position 9,722,052 of record NC_136673.1, on the reverse strand, counting down.
GAGGGAGAGAGAGACAAAGGAGGATTTAAGTTTAGAAAATAATCTAACCCTGTATTCTCACAGTTAAACTTTGGGGGAGGAGGGTCATGAAAGAAAAAAAGCAACTTTACTCTCTTGTGTCTAATTTCTAACATGGTTCCCTTTGGCCAAAATTCCCTCCCTCCTCCTCTGAGCTGTTTTCTCTCACCTGGGGAGTGAGTAGTTGGCCAGCCACAGCCTGGCTGTTTTCAGACTGCGTGGGCCCTCGTGGTACCAGGTTTGCTGATACTGTGAAAACAGGAATAAAACTGAGGGAAAAGCTCTGCTGCTGCTGCCCCTGTGTTCATTCCCCTCAGCTCCTCCCAGCACCTGCCCCCAAACCCTGCTGTGCTCTGGCCTCTTTTTAAGGGGCTTGTGCACAATTGTAAGCCCCAGGAAAAGGGATTTGGAGAGATAAATCAAATTCTGTGCCCTACAGATCCAATCCTGACATGCTGCCACTTCACTCAACATTCCAGCTGAACTCAACTGCATTTACTGACATGTAATTATTGACACAACCCTTTACTGGGTGTTTACATATCACCCAGCAAAGAAAAACCCAGAGCTGCAGAAATTATTTCTTGCAGTACAGCTCAAAAATAAGGTAAAATGGACTGAGAAGAGAAACAGAAAGAGTAATTAAAGGCAGAAACAGATGCAGCAGCAGCAACGTATTTTTTTTCTTTCCAAGAGTAACAAAAGTAAGGGACTTGCTACAGTAGGTAAGAGCCCACACATCTGCTCTCCTTTGCACACTGAGTGCAGCACAGGGAGTAAAACCCACACTTGGTGCTCCTCATTGAGACCAAACATTGCCACAGGTTTGCTGAAATGGGCAACACAGAAAAAAAGCCTGAAGGGATGACATGAGAATCCACAGGCTGGCCAAAGCCAGGAGTCCTGGGTGTATCCAGCCTGGATGTACCACCCTTCCCTCAGCACAGAGGGGACAGGGGACACCTTTACCTCTTCTTTGGACTTTTTTGACCTGTCATCATCTTTCCTGGTCTTTTTTAATGCATCTGTGCCGACCACTGAGAGGATGTTCCTTAACCTGGAAAAGGAGTCATGAAGCTGGATTTAGTCAGTGAATTCCCAGCTCACCTGACAAATACCAGTGTGACATTCCCTCTGCCTTGGGGCTCTTAGAACAGAAATTCACACTGGGTTGGGTTGAAAGGGACCTTGAAGCCCACCCAGTGCCACCCCTGCCATGGCAGGGACCCCTCCCACTGTCCCAGCTGCTCCAGCCCCAGTGTCCAGCCTGGCCTTGGGCACTGCCAGGGATCCAGGGGGCAACCACAGCTGCTCTGGGCACCCTGTGCCAGCCCTGCCCACCCTCACAGGGAAGGATGTTTTCTTAATATCTAATTTAAAGCATTTGAATCTAAATCTGTTCTAGCATTTCCCTGAGGTACAGAAGGACAATATTGTCCCCTGGTTTTGGTTTCCCCCTCAGGCTGAGCTGCTGCTCCTCTGTCACTGGATTTATACCTGTGCTACACGGAACAACATTTTTGTTCTTGTGCAAAATGTGACCTGCAGCAGTAAACTTAAGCATTCCTGCCTGATATCCCATGTAATCCTGGAAAAGCCATTCCCTGTGTCCTGTCCCTCCATCCCTTGTCCCCAGTCCCTCTGCAGCTCTCCTGGAGCCCCTTCAGGCCCTGGCAGGGGCTCTGAGCTCTCCCTAGACCCTTCTCTTGCCCTGCACACGCCCATCCCTCCCACAGCCCATCTGCCAGCAGAGCAGTGCTGGGCACACCCACCTCTCCCTGCGCTCGGCCGGCCCCTCTCCGAAGAGCGTGATGGGCTCCCCCAGGGCCCTCAGACACGCCTTCACCTCCGAGTCGTCCGTGGACACGTTGATCTGCCGCGCGCGCTTGCGGCGCTCGAACTCCGCCAGCACCTCGGCCTGCCGCTCGCTCATGTGGTCCTCGAGGTCAAACACCTCCCCTGCACACACACAGCCTGAGCAGCACAGCCACTGCAGAACTGCAGGGGCTGGGAGACCACCCAGAGCAGGGTGTGTCTTCAGAGAGGGACACCCCACACGCTCCCTGGGCAGCCTCTCTGCCCCTGGATCCAAGCAAGGAGCCGCCCATCCCTCTGCTTTGAGGTGATGCCCGGAGAGCGGAGGCATCAGTGGGAAGGGATAACAAAGGGGGTTGCACAGCCTCACCAGAGCTGATGTTGATGTTGCCAGCCTCCATGGCAGCCTTCATGCCCTCCTTGCCCAGCAGCCCCGCCTCGCCCTTGGCCAGGCGCTCGCGCTCCTTCTCCTCCAGGCTCCCGTAGAAGATGGGCGCCCGCTTGGCCGGGGGCGCCTCGCCCTCCTCGGCAGCCTTGGCCTTGGGGGGCTGCAGGGAGAGACAGTGTGCAGCGTGTGGGACACAGGAGCCAACCAACAACCCAGCTGTGCCAGCAAAACCGGGCTGGCCCGTGCACAGACCCTCTCAGAATCGCAGATTTCTCTGGCTTGGAAGGGGCATTAAAGACCCCCCAGGGTTCCACTATCCCGGGCTCCTCCACGCCCGTCCAACCTGGCCTGGAACATTTCCAGGGATGGAGCTGCCACTGGACATTGAGGTTTTTGCCCAAAGGCCAAAGCACGAAAGGAAAATGCCACATTAAAGGGCTTAAGTCAGGCAGTGTTGTGTCCCTATTATTTGCTATCTGCAGAGGTAGTTTTTAAAAAGCGAAGCTTTTTCTCCTCCTGCTGAGCGCCAGCACAGGAGGAGCGATGCCATCCTGCATCTCCCAGCGCCTCCCTGCAAGGCTGGGGAAAGTGAACGGAGCAATCGGGACTGTGTACAAATGCAGGAAAACACGCCAGCCTGCGGGCTCCTTTCAATGGCTCCGGTGGCACCGGTGCATCGCAAACCCCACACAGAGACCTCGCGGCCTCTCCGCTCCTGCGCTGCCGTGCGGGGAACGGGCCCGGAGCCGCCCCCATCCCCGGACACTCACTCACCTCGGGGGGCCGCGCCGCGCCGCGCGCCGCCGGAGCCCGAGCGGTGGCCATGGCGGGAGCGGCACCGGGAACAGAACCGGGAAGAGAAAAGAAGCCTGGAAAGGGAGCGGGAACAGGAACCAGAGAACGTGACAGAGCGAGACCCGCCGCACACGGGCTCCGGCGCCTCACGGCCACTTCCGGGTCGCGCAGGGCATGTCGGGAGGTGTGGCAGGGTGAGCGGCGCGCGCGGAGCACGCCGGGAGATGTAGTTCCCTTTAAGACGGGGCACGCTGGGAGATGTAATGCCCTTTAAGGGCGGGACGCGCGGGGCACGCCGGGAGCTGTAGTGGGGTGAGCGGCGCGCGCGGGGCATGCCGGGAGCTGTAGTTCCCTTTAAATGCGGGACGCGCGGGGCACGCCGGGAGCTGTAGTTCCCTTTAAGGGCAGAACGCGCGGGGCACGCCGGGAGGCGCGGGGGAGCGGGCGGGGCTCGCTGAGGCGGGAGCGCTCGGTCCCGTCGCGGGTGGCGGTGTCGCCGGTCGCGATGCTCCGTCGGAAGCCGACGCGGCTGGAGCTGAAGCTGGACGATATCGAGGAGTTCGAGAGCGTGCGGAAGGAGCTGGAGGTGCGCGCAGGGCCGGGCGCGGGGGGCTCGGCCCGCCCCCGGCGCTGACCGGCCCGTTCGCCCGCAGAGCCGCAGGAAGCAGCGGGACGAGGCGGAGGCGGCGGCGGGGGGCGAGGAGGCGGCGGCGATCGGAGCGCTGGGCACGGAGCACAAGAGCCGCGAGCAGCTCATCAATGACCGCATCGGGTACAAGCCGCAGCCCAAGGCCGGCGGCCGCACCGCGCACTTCGGCACCTTCGAGTTCTGACGGGGACAGCTCGGGAGCCGCGGCGCCGAGCCGGACAGCAGAACCGGCCCCGCTCTGAGCTGCTCCATTTCTGGTTAACCTGCCCGTGAACGCCCCTTGGCCCAGTGTTCTGTTTTAAATAAACATGTATTGCTTTTTTTTTTTTTTTTTTTTTTTTTTTAAGAAAAGAATAATAATCCCCTCACGAGCTGCTGTAAATGCCTGCAGTGACCAGGTGGGGATGGGAACACTTGGAGCACTCCTGTCAGCAGGAGTATGAGACACTGCGGGAGGATCCTCTGGAAAAGTCATTTGGTGATCTTAAAGCAAGTGGAGTGTGACCACCCGAACCTCCAGTCCTACCTGCTGGTGGCCCCACTGAGGAGAAGGTCCCAGCAGTGTCTGATGAGTGTTTTGGGATAAAGGTGCCACAGTTCTGGGTGCCAGGCACTGCTCTGTCCTTTCCCGAGCAACCAGGAAAGAATCCCTTGTCTGTTCAATCACTCAGTCCCAAACAGATCCCACAGCTGCTTCCCAATCCTTGTCACAGCTGGGATGTGGTCTGAGCCCTGAGCAGGGAATGGCTGCAGACCTGGATGATGGGCTGGGCCCATGGTTGTGCAGTGATATCCTGTATTTTCAGGCTGAGCAGCTTTTCCTTTACACTTCTCTGTTCCACCTCCATCCAGCCCTGCTGCCCTGGTTTGTCTTTGGAGTGGAGCTCAGGGCTGTTTGCTGCTTGGATCAAAGGCCACCAAATACAAATATAAATCCTTAAGGAAGGTGACACGTGAAAAGGCCATGGGCACATTGATTCCTTCAGCAGGTCCCTGGATTTACCCTCATCAGGTGCCAGGGCAGGGTGAGGTCAGATTTTATTTAGATGAAGGTGAGATTTGGGGCAGAGCCCACTCAAGAGAAGTCTGGTATACAGTGGGGTGAGCTGAAGGAAACAACTTAAAAATCTGAGCAGCTTCTTGGTGCTCCCTGCAGCCTGGGGAAGGAGCAGGGCAGGCTGGCACAGCCCTGGGCCTGCACCAGGATACCTGCAGGGAATTCAGGGGCTGGAGCCACTCCCTGCCTCTGGCCAGGGCTGTTTCCTACCATCTTCAGCATAATGACCAAGTCTGGTTTTTCAGAATCCTCCAAAGTGGACCTAAGTTAAATTCAGGCTTCTCGTGTTGCAGGTGCATCAAATTTCATGTCAGGCTGGGGAAAGGTACAGAACTTCACATTTTTCCAACTAGAAAGAGCCCCAGACTGGCCTAGGAAAGAGCTGCTTTTCCTGTCCAACTCCAAATAAAATGAAGAGGGGTGCACTGCTGGCACTCCCTGCAGGCCCCAGCTCTCAGAGGACAACACCTCAGCAGGTTGTTACAGCTCCCTAAAACTCTCCCCAACTCTTCCCTCTCCAGGGCAGGCAGAACTGGGAGGCACCAATTCCTCTTTCCATCCCTCCCACACCTGCAAAGTGTGACTGAGCTGGAACAGAGTTCCCAGTGAATCCCCACGTTCCCATTCCAGCAGCTCCAGGGCACGTTCCTGGGGGCTGGGGAGGCCCAGAGGATGCTGCTCCTCACTCCCATCCCACAGCACCTGAACAGGAGCACTCGGCCTGCTGCTCCCTCTGAGGCTTGCACTGAGGACTATTCCCAAAATACACTCCCAGCACAGTAAAATGCAATCTATTTTATTGGTTAATTATGTACAGGAGATTCTTGATATTCACAGTAACACAGAGAAGTTACTGCCACATGGAACAAGAATAAAAACAAAACTGACAGTCCACTGTAAACAAAACTAGAAATCCTGCTGGATTGGGTGGGACTGGCTCCAGACAAACTCAAAAGGCACTCAAAGAAAAGCAACAGAAGCCCACTGAGGGACATGGCCTGGATGCTCTGAGCTCCCTCCTTGATGAGAATCCAGAGGCACAGCGTGTGCAGAGCAAACATCAGGGCACAGGCACAGGATGCCACCCCCAGGCAGGACAGAACACCAAACATGCTACATGTGTGTCAACACAGGAGTTTAAAGTACCCAGGCCTGGTCATCCTTCCAGCCCTCCCCTCCCTGTGTTACCAGGGCAACTTCAAATTCAGCAGAGGGGCTGAATCCCTCCTGTCCAGAGGGATTTGCACAGGCTCTACTGAGTTCAGGCTCAGCTCAGCTCAGCACAGGCTGAGCACACACTGTGGTGGCATCTGGCAGTAAGGGGAGGCTGGGACTCGGGGAGGTTGAGGCTGGATGGTGACACTGAACTGAGGGAAGCACAGCCTGGACATGCCCCTTCCCCAGCTGCCATCAGGGAGCTCAAGAGCAGAGGGGACACAGCCTCACCCTGCTCTCCTCATAGATTCTCTTCTCATCTTCTCTGGCAGCCCAGGGGTGCTACAGAAAGCTGTGTGTCCTCTCTGGGACAGCATGGGCAGGGGATGAGCCTGGGAAGCTCATCCTGGGGGAAACAATTCCAGGAGCACAGATGGTACAAGCAAAACGAGGCAGAAAAGCTTAACAAGAACCAGATTGACACTCCAAGAGCCACAGCCTGATCTCCAAGTCATCCCTCAGAGAATTCAAGCCTGGTCACTTGGATACAGAGAAAAGAGGTTAAAAAGTTGACAGCAAGATCAGGCCAAGGAGCTTCTGTTTCAAAGAGAGACACAGCAAGAGGTATTTGAGGTGACCAGTGTCACCACACAGCCACTCCTCACTCCAGCCTGTGATTGTGATGGCAACAACTCCAGCCCCTTCCAGAAACACCAATGGCAGCAGTGGCAATGTCACCCTGAGCTCCTTCAGGGGTCAAGCCCTGCAGTGCAAACCTCCCACAACACCAAGCACCACCTCCAGCTTTTAACAGCTCCAGTTTTCTCTGACAAACACTTGGATTTCCTCTCAGTTCCAGCAGGAGTGGGAAGGGATTGTCCATTTTCTCTGTCCAACATTAACATTCCTCCCAGCTCTCCACATATGGGGAGGGTCAGGTTTCCCCTCCCAGGATTGCCTGGGAGGGCACAGGAGAGTTTTACCTTTGTGACAGGTGCACAGAGGGCACCAGCTCTGTCACAGACACAACTCCCTGCAAAGATCAGACTGGGGAAGGAAGCACTTTTCCTGTCTCTCAGCAGGAGGTGGCTAGAACTTTTCCATGAAAATAACTTTGCCTCTTTCACCCAGATGTGAATTTGTTACAGAAAGCAGCTATTTAGGAACCTAAGCTTGCTTTTAACTCATCTCCTTTTATTCTCTAGTTGCACTGCCTAGAGAAAACAAGATGTCCAAATAAACAGTTGGTATCAGCCCAAGAGGGCTGACTTTGGGAGGTGCAATTCAAGCCCTGGCAGCAGCAGCACTGGATTTCCTTACAGAGGGTGGGAGGGTGTGCACAGCAGCACCAGCACCATGGAGCACCCAAGTACACAGGGATGGCCTCACCCTCTAAGGCTCAGGGACTAAAAAATGTCCAAAGATTCACTTTGCTCACACAGCTACTGACAGCAGCCACCAGCAGCATCTTCAGGGGAAAAAACCTTCCTGTGTGTGCCCAGGGCCTTTATCCCAGCAGGATTCCTGTTCTCATGGCATCTCCAGACACCAGTCCCAGTCTCAAAGTGGGGTCTGTTGTCAGTGCCTTTCCCAAATTCCCACTGTCTTCTCTTCCAGGCCAGTTACAGGCACAAACTGGGCAAGCTGGGTAGAGGGAAGACTCCAGCTTTGCATCACACTCTGCAGAACTTTTTTAACCTCCAGGTGCTAAGCCAGAGCTGCTCCCCAAGCCTGGCCTGGCACAGACAGGCAGGAGGGTGGTTCTGCCCCCTCACAGCCTGTCCTGGCTGGGCACTGAGCAGAGCTCACAGCACTGACTGAGTCCCCCACTGCACTCAGGAGAACCTGCACCTCCAGCATGGGCACACTGTGATTATCAAGACACAGAGGAGTCATCTGGGTCAGGAGCACTTTTTGATTAACCCAGGCTGCTCCAAATTTCACCTGAAGAGACATTGAAGGCTGCTGTAATCCTATATTTTCCTACTCCTCTTCCCCAAATCTCTCCTGCACAGGAACCTGGTTGTTTTCCCCCTTCACCTCCATCCAGGAATACCCTCCAGCCATTTTAACTTTAGTGTCACAAAATCATTATTTAGCTCTTGCCTCATTTACAGAACCAGTTCTAGTAATGCAAAGCTTAGCTCTATTTCCATCCAGGTGCAGTTCCACATTAAGTACCTGTGGGATCAATGGTTTATTTGGAATATTTTAGCCCTGCAAATACAGAACTATTATCCTGCATCTGATCCATAATTGGGAAGGGAAAGCAGCCAAACTCAAGTGTTCTCCCTGGGGGTGAGTAAAGCTGCTGGATACATCAGATTAACAAGACTCTGGTGGGCTCAGAGGGCAGGTTCATCCAAGCCCTGAAGCACACAAGTCACATCCTTGGGTCAAAGCCCTCCCTTGCCAGGACACACCTGAGCATATCTGATGTGCAGCACCAAATCTTTCTCAGAGGCTGAGTCCTATAGCAAAAGGTGTCATTGGCCCCAAAAGCCACAATGCCAGGGCAATCTCATCCCCTGGCATTATGTACACATTGAAAAAAAATCAAAATTAAAACAGCCATTCACACATTATTGGCAACTTTGATCTTTTCCTCACATTCATTAAACCCTCACTGACGAGCATTTAGAATTTAAAAATAAAACGTTTTTTTCTTTTTAGAATAATAATTTCTACAGTTCTGTCAGCCAACTAATTTCAATCACAGCATAATCTAAGAATGAAGCAAATCCTGGCCAAGAATGGCTGCTGTGGACTCTCAAGAGTCAAGAGGAGCAGCTTGTCCCAGCTCCTCACATCCCTGCATCCCTCCAGGAACCCATGGTGAACTCCAGTTGGTTTTTTTTATCATGATTCTCTTGGCAGCTTAGGAATGCTCCAGTCCTCAGGTAGCTGCTGTTGCAGGGATGGGGTGGAGAGGCACACCCAGTGCTAGTGGCAGTGCTCTGTGATATCCACCACCACTGCCTTTTTCCAGCTGAAGAAGAAGTATCCAGTGCCTGCCCCGGCAGCCACGGCGATGCACAGGTACCCATTGTAGGTCATGAAGATGAGCATGAGGAAGTAGCTGACCACCACCTGGATCATGTGCAGCACAGTCTGCAGCAGGTGGGGCAAGCTCAGCATCTGCTGGCTGGGAACACAAACCCAAACAAGTCAGCAAGTGGAACAGGTGGGGAATGCACATCCCCGAAGAGAAAGCTGCCAGGGCAGCAAGGTGGGTGTGGGATGGCAGAGAAGGTGGCACCAGCCTGGGCAGGGACTCCTGGGTGCAGCTGGCACCTGGAGCTGTGGTTTTGCTCACAGAGCAAAGCAAGCAGGAGCTTGCTGGGAGGACACAACTTTTAGCTGAAAAACAGACTTTGCCAAGCTTCTTTTACCCCCCCCATTCAAAAGCTGAATGCACACAGGCCTTGACTACTTGTCAACAAAAGGATCCTGAGTGTTTTCTGCCAGGGTCACTGGATGTAACACCCAAACTGTTCCTGGGAACTCCCCCAAACACGTTCATGACAAAAACCCCAAGCTCATCTGGCTCCTTGCTGCTTTCCTCCTTTTGTCCCCATACTTGAGGGTGCCCAGTGTTCCCCAGCCCCCAGTCTGTAGCCAGGACACTCCAGAGATCAAACCTGGCTGCACAAAGTTTCTCCTGTGCCAGTCTGACCTGCAGAGCTTTGCTCTGGAATGAAGTGCAGCCCTTACCCCACGGTTTTGTGTGTCTCCATCAGGATGGTGCCGTTGGGGCCAGGCACTGGCATGGAGTTATAGCGGATGCTGACTTGGGATTTCCTCAGCAGACACTCCCGGGCAATCTTGAGGCCTTCATAAAACATGGCCAGGAAGAAGACAGCCACAAAAGCACCAGCCATTTCTGACAAGAGTGGAAACATGATTGTCTCTGGGCAAGAGAATGAGTCAGCACAGTCACTGTGGGATTGAACAGCCCCACTGTGCTGCACAGGTAAGGCCCAGCTCCGTGTGCATGCACAGATAGGTGGGAAATGGGAATTTCACCCAGACACTCACTGCAATTTCACCCACAAAGCAAAAGCAGCAATCACTTTTGCTAATAAAACCAAACTCTTAAACTCTACAAATATCTCCACTTTTCTTTCCCCACAGATGTCATTTAAACCAGACTCAACACAGCATGACCATACATTTTTAGTACAAATAACAAAGTAATTCCTGAAACATGAATCCTGAAACACCAACTGCAAACCTTTTGTCTGGACTGCACAAGACAGTGTTACTAACCTCCAGGAGAATTGATTGTAAGTCCAGAGAACAGCAATGGCACATTCTGATAGCTGAAGTGGAAAGTCATGGCCTGCCCAAAACACAAAGAACACCAAGATGAGCCTGAAGAGCTCATCCCAAGGAGCTCACAGCAAGGTGTAGCAATGGGGTTTGTATCAGAACAAGAACTCAGATCAGTTCATTTGGTCACCAGCAAAACACCAAGGAACTCTCCATAGATGTGGTGTAACACACACCAGAGACAGGGATGAGATGCTCCAGGCTGCAGTTCCAGCTCCTTCAGCAGCCCTGGGCAGGAGGCCCTGTCCTTCACAGAAGTGCCTTCTCCTTGCTTTTGGAGATCCTCTTCTCCTCAGCATCAGACATCAGGGACTGGGATGTCTCCATGGAGCTCCTCCTTGCCTGCCCATCCCCTCAGGAACTGGGGTACAGGGCACCTTCCCTTCCCCACTTGGCCCTGCTCTGTGTGATACAGGTAAGGGTTGTACAGGTGAGTCCTGTGCCATCAGTGCTGTCTCCCTATGGAATTCCCAAAATCCTATGGGAAACAGAGGCCTAAACACAGCTACACAAGGAGGAAAAGCCAGTCTACAGCTGCCCCTGGGTGAAAATGGCTCCTGAGCCTGCACAGTGAATGCTGTGGGAAGGGGAGACATCAAAGACCCCCAGGCCAGCTGGAGGTGATACAAACTTCCCATCTAGGTAAACACAATTTGGCATGTCTTGGGCACAGCTGCACACAGAATTTTCACATGGGAAGTCCTGACCAAGCAAGAGGAACTTCTCTTTGAACTTCCCTCATTGCTTAATTAAGGTTATTTGCTGAGGCTCAGAATTATGATTCATTTCAGCATCCATAAGAATCTCTCAATTTCCCCCAGAGCAGAAATTACTGTAAAACACTTTTTAGAGAGTACTTTTCATCTCTTCAATGAATTGAACATATTTACATTTAAAACAAAACCCACATAAATCAATGAACTGCAGCTGAACCTGAGCCTGTTACTTGGTACCAGTGAGGAATGGAAAACACACATTAAATGTGCTCAGTCTGTTATCTAACATGCTGTACCTATGTACTGCCTTCCCTGACAGATTTATTTGCAATATGAATTCAAAATCTTGTGCAATTACTCAGTTTTCAGCTGCAGGGCAAGGCAGGGTCCTGTAACTATCCAGTGAACACTTGACATTTGTAAAGAAATTATATTTACATGGAAAGTAATGGCCCAGTGATGTCAACACTGATCTGAGCTGGTGGGAAGAGCTCCACAAGGAGAGCAGTGGCAGGGCTGGACTGAGAGCTCCACGTGGGCCATGCCCACCAAGGTTCTTCTGGTGCTCTCCTCTCCTGCTGTCACACTGCTTGCAATAGAAATAGAAGCAGAGATTCTTGGTTCTCTCCTCAGGCACAGAGCTGGCAAACAAACTCCAGATGAAGGTTTGCAAAATCTACTCCTGAGAACACTTTTATTTGAGATGCAAATATGACCTCTCTCCCCTCCTTTTGAAATTTAATCATAAACAAACATGTTTTAATAATCTGAAACTTGATCCAAAAGTATTTAGGAAATGAAGCAAAAGCTGAAAAAGTTCCTAGAGTTGGCTACACACAAACACTGATCCTCTGGTCATCTCCATAGAAACTCTGGCCAGGATCTCTGCAAAGCCTCAGTGATGCCAGAATGCACAAGTCTGAACCTGCTGGAATGAAAGTCAGCTGGAGCAGCAGGAATCAGGACCAGTGCAGCCTTAATGCCAAGATGGCAAAGAGCCCTGGCAGTGCTGTGCTCCCCAAACCCAGTGTGCTCTGAGAGTTCAGGAGGGAAGGGCACAGAGGGAGCTCAGCACAGCCCCTCACTGCTGGGCAATCCTCTCAGGGCTGCCTGGGGCTCTCCCTGCCAGCCTGGAGACCTCCATCCACCCATTTCCTGCAGGAAAACTCTTGTTTTGCATTTCTGCCTTAGCTGGCTGCAGAGCAGACAGCAGGCTGGCTGCTGGAAAGGTTTCTGCAAGAAATGACAATTTTGCCAAAGGATCCTCAGCTCTGAAATCCATTTCCTGCTCTGTATCCCTCATGTTGCTCCTTCACTCCAGAGACCCACAGTGGCATGTGGGTTTAACCTGGATGGATTCCTACCTTGCAAAGATCAGGTTCATTTCCAGTTCTCAAGAGCACAGTCTTTAAGATGACAAGTGACTCTGAACCACAGACAAGGAAAAGCTCTCTGGTTAATTCTGACTTCCCTTACCATCATCATCATGTCAGATCCGTGCCCGTGTCCCGAGGCTGTGGTGGGGTGGTGATGCTCAGCAGGATGTGATGTGGGCATGGAACTGTTCATGTGGTGAGACATCTTGAGGACAGAGAGATTCAGAGAGGCACATAGAAAAGTGGGACCCTGAAAAACAAACAAAAAATGAAGCCTTTTTCTAAACAGAATGTGGTTTCTCTACTGCTGCTGCTGCACAAGAAAATATTCCAAGCCACTGAGAACTGCTGCCTGTGGAAAACTCCTGGAGCTTCCTCATGGTCCTGCTCTGGCTACAGAGAGCACACAGCAGGACACTTTAAAGGAGGTGTGTCCCCCTGCAGCTTAATTTGATTGAGATGGCCCCTAGGGCAAGTGGTCAGCATAAAGGAACATTTCTTATCTACACGAGGAAAAAACCAGAGCCCCTTCCCAAGGGCAGTCTTGCAAGAGGCAAAAAAGTCACAAGCACCACTTTAAATTGCATATACTAAAGGATCAGATCACAGGATTTCTCTTAATTGACAGTTATGCATTTTATTGGGAACAGTTTAACACAGAAATTGTGTTAGTTGGTACACAACCTACTGCCAGGCAAAGGTCTGCAACTGCCACAGGCAATCCAATTTCATTTCCATGAGCTTTACATTGCCACATCTCCCCTTTAATCACATTACCCACAGTGAGAGAAACACTCAAGAGGCTGCCAGTCCCAATCCTTAATCTGGTTACAACAAATCAGGGATGTCTGGACACACTAAAAAAATAAATAAAAATACCCTCTGTGGTTACCTGGGGTCATGGCTGCTGCATTCTGCCCCAGCACTGCCTGGGCTGGCAACTGCTGGTGGGAAATGAAAATCATCAGGGTAAAAACAGCAATAGAGAGAAAATAATCTGGCAATACCAGTCAGTCCTGAAAGCACAGCATTTGTCCAGCTGGACCCTGCCTGGAATCCTCTGTCCCCTCCCACTCCAGTCTTGCACTGAAGTAAAACCAAAGGAAATAAAAAAGCAAAGTTCGGACACTTAATCAAATTAAAGTTTAGAAAGAAATGAGAGACAGACTTCCTTCCACAAAAATCAACAGGGGAGTTTAGAAGCGTGTTTTTTCAGATTTTTAAGCCAAAAGGCAGCACGGTGCTTGAACAGGTAGGCAAGGCTATATTTAGACTGAAGAGAGAAAATGAGACTCTAGAAGAGCTTTCTAAACTGAAAGTAGCAAATAAAACCCTGAAAAGCAGCCAGTGGAGGAGCTGGCACAGCAGGTGACAGTGACCTTGTGGCCCAGAGCACCAGTGCCAGTGCAGCCCTGTGGAGCCAACAACACAGGGGAAATCCAGGGGCTTTGGGGTTAAATGAAAGTGAGCAATGAGAGGAATTAAAGATTGGGAAAGGTAAAGAAACTAAGCCAGCAGTGCTGGGGAGGAACTCAAAGATAGAAGCAATACCCAGCAGATACAGAAATTAAATAATGCAGGGAAGCACCAAGAAGTGACATCAGGAACCCATAGCTCAGATGTTGCATAGATGTTCTGCATCTCTGTGCTGGTGAAGTTTGTAGCCTATCTCTTATTTCATCAGACAACCTCACAATAATCCTCTGTGAAGTAATGGAATGGAATCCAGGGGCACTGCCTAAAGCAGAATGAATTCTCTGTCCATATTTCTGTTAATATTTTTTAGCTCACTTTGTCCCTGATTTGTGCTTAAATATTGAGGACAGAAAAATGTTTGTGGGGAGATAAAAAGGAGAGAGAACAATGCAAGCAGCAGCTCAGCTGACACAAACTTCACCAAGGGATAATTGGAGAATGAATGATTATCCTGTTCAGGCTCTAGAGCTGCAGTCCCAAAATCCAAACACTTGGGAAAGGAATCCTCTGCCAAAACACACAAACTTCAAATTGTCTTTTGCATCAGGGAAGGAAGAATAGCCCAAGTGCTTTACCCACAGGATCAAAGGTAAATGTGCTGAGAGGAAAGACGTAACACAAGAACTTCCCCTCTCCTGCAGCCAAAATCTCCTGGAATCACAGAACCATGGAATATCCTGAGCTGGAGGGACCCCCCAGGATCAGCCAGTGCAGCCCCTGTCCCTGGCCAGACCCCCCAACAATCCCAGCCTGTCCATCCCTGGTGTCCAAACGCTCCTGGAGCTCTGGCAGCCTCGGGGCCGTGCCCATTCCCTGGGGAGCCTGGGCAGTGCCAGCACCTCTGGGGGAGGGAAGAGCCTTGCCCTGAGCTCCAGCCTGAGCCTGACCCAGTCCCAGCCGTTCCCTGGGTTCTGTTCCTGTCCCAGAGCAGAGTTTAGAGCTGTCCCTCTTCTCTCCCAGTTGACTTATCCATTGCTTTTCCTTTGAATACAATATCCTCACCAGCAACTACTGTCCAATGATTATTTATTCCTTTTAGGATTTCAAACTCCTGCCAAGCTCAGCAGGTTCCAAAATGCTCCACAGAAGCCCTGGCTGGTTACCAGATGAAAAACTGCCTTTCTGGCTGGGTTGTGTCCAGCTTCTCACTGCTTTCCTTCTCACTAATCATCATTTGTCTGCAGAAAGGGAGTAACAGTGGATGTGTTCTCAGGATATTTACTCTGTGGGAACAAAGAACATGGTCAGGTGTTCAGGAGTGGCTGCCTGTGGCTGGGCAGGCCTTGATAAGGTTACAAAGGGCAAGCTTGAGGCTCACCTGGATAGAGCCTCACGTGCTATCCCAGTGCTATAACACCAAATCCAAGCCCTTGCTGCAGCCACCCAACACTGAAGGATATTTTATGAGATCCTGAAAGGATGGGGCATTAACTAGCTTAAGAGGAAATAACCTCACCTGAGCCACTTCAGCTGTGTTTTGTGTCACTGAAGAAAACAAACAGTGGAGAAATTTCTGTTTAAAAATAAATCAGTTCCAGTGGACAATCAGACTCTGATTTACAACTCAGGAGATCTCTACCTAAGCATGGAGATAAAAAACAATATATAGGGCAGCAGCAGGTTAATGTGTGTAATATTCGAAGCTGAAAATCCCTGCTTGGTTTGCACAGCTGATAGATGTGGAGCTCTGTGTGTCACAAAAAGGTGGTGCTTTCACAAGGCTGACTCCAGACCTGAAGGAAAAAAAAATCCCTACAAGTTTCTATTGCTGTAAATTCTTTAAATAGGTTTAGCCCTTCAGCAGGTATTTCTGCCTGAATGGGTGATCTGATCTCTGGCTGTTGCCTGCTCCATGTTTGCACGGGGAGGGAGAGGCACTGCAGTGGATTCCTGAGCATGGAGCCCTGGAGAGGGATGTGCCACAGCCCTGGCTGCACCAGGCTCAGGTGCTCTGAACACCTGAGGGGGACAGACCCCAGGGTGTTCCTGTCACAAGGGACACACACACAGTGATTTTTTTTGCGCTGTGCATAACCTACTGCCTAAGAAAACAAACAGGGTGGAACAGGAGAGAGGAATGAGGAAATTTTCCTCCAGGGCTTCTTTCTTTCTCTCTCAGTGCTGTTACCCCAGGTGAGACAAGCCACAGCCTCCATTTCACAACCCCTCAGATTTTTAAGGAAAACTGCAAGACTCAGAGCTCCACACAGGACTTCTCTTTCTTTAAGCAGGACCTCAGGCAGGCCCTGCTCACACTGAGGTTTCTGTCCCTGCAGTGCCACCATGGCAGCTCTGAGACCAGGCTGGATCAGGACAGTGCAGCCAGGAGCAGGATCTGACAGGACTCACCTCACCCTCCTCCAACAGCAAACCACTGCTGCCTCACCTCACACAGAGCAGGAGTTTCCAACTGCAGGGCACAGAGAAGGGGAGGACAGGCAGGAGGTGGCAGGGCACACACAGTGCAGGTAAACAAGTGGATCTGATGCTAAAGCCAAAGAAGTCTTTTCAAGCAGGTCTCAGCCAAAAATCACTGCCCTTACACATAACCCCCTCCACAGCTTCCCAGTCTATGGCTTCTGCTGTGTTCATCCAGAGTCCTGCAACTTCACAGCAAATCACAGTTTTTCCTGTGGCAAACACCCAAGGAAAATACACCTTCCAATGCAGAAACACAGGATGTGCAGAAACAGGACACACTATAAGAAGAATCTACCAAGCTCCCAGAAAGTACTCTACAATCAGCTCAAACAGATCTTCCTTAAAGTTCCAAAGGGAATGAAGCCCCTTTCCAAATCAGAAGTCCAACAGGATTAACACTGGAGCCCTAAATCAATGCCAATTACAGTATCAACTCTTTCCTCCTAAACAGTGCCTCACCTTTTCCAAACCAGTCCAGAAAACCCAAGAAATAAGATTCCACTGACTCTGCCCAAAAGGACCAGAGCCTTAAAAATCCCCTCTTTATTCTCCTTTAGAGCAGTTATTTGTCCCACAGAGAGGGTCCTGCTGCAGTGGCCAGCACAGGAACCCTCCTGACTCCTCTCAGCACATCATCTCTGATAACAAGAACATGGTCAGGGGGTCCCTCTCCTCTCCTTAACAAGCCAGAAAGACTTGGTAATATTTACTAAGAATTAAAATCAAAGTTGCTATGAGAAAGCCAAAGGGAAATTATTAAAAATACAAGCTGGAAAAGTAAAGACCTCTTGCTTACATATCACATATGGCTCAGTGCTGCAAGACACAAAGGAATGCTAGAGAAAAAACACAGAAGGAATGGAAAAGGCACTCAGGAGTTCCCAGTGCTCTACTTACAGCAGTGCCCCTGGCAGACCCAGCTCCACTGGCTCCCAGCTTGTGGTCCCAAGGCCAATCCCTTTTTTGTTGAGCAGTGCTGTAAATGGAGTGGGAGGGAAGCAGCAGCCTGCAGACACTGCAGCTCTGTTCCCTGCCTCTGGCTGTGGGCTCCACTGAGCTCGTCAGCAGGAGACCTAAGCACTGCTTTTGGTTTATTCAGCTTCCTGGCAAACTTTTCTCCTTTAACTGCTTCCTTTCCAAATGGGTGGACTTGTGATTTTTCCAGGACCCCAGGCAGAGCTCCAGAGCTGGGGGACAAACCAATTCCACCTGTTCATGCTGCAGCAGCAGGCAGCAATGGCAGCCAGGGCCCCTGGGCCAAGCTGTAAAGATACACTTTAAACACACAGGGAACAAACACCACATTCTTCAGTAATGCAGCAGAACACGTGTCACAGATACACACTGCTGTTTCCCAGTGTGAAAATTCCCCTTGGAACTCTCCCAGGCAGCTTCAGCAACCCCAGGCTGGCAGTGAGACACAGGGAGGGACTGTGCTGTGCCCAGCACACTTAATTGCACACCTCTGTTTTTCCCTTGCACAACTCCTGAAGAAGGAACTCTTAGAGCTATATTAAGAACTCAAGGAATGTTTTGAGCTCACAGTAGAACTGTGGTTTGCCCTAGTACTGCCTCACCACCTCAGAGTCCCATCCTAAAATTTTTCCCAGAAGTTTAAGGCTTCACAAAAGCTCTACTCACCAGAAGGGGTTTGGATAAAGGGAAAGAGAAGGGCACAGCTCAGGAGCTCCAACACACACTGAGGGTGAGGCTGTACAAATTTGGATTTCCTGGGGCTTGTCCCTGATCAGGGAAGCTTGCTGGATCCAAACTGGATCAGCAGAGCAAAGCAGGAGCACACAGTGTGGCACAGGGCACATCCTCTCTCTCTACCTGGGAGCAGGCTGAAGTGTTCACACCCACAGGTTTCAGAACTTCTGAAGGGTCACAGGCACTCTGAAGGGTGTCCAGCCAGAGATGCCAGAGGCTGCAGAGCAGAGAGTGGAGAATAATGGGCAAAGAAAGAGCTGAGCAGGGCTGTAGACAACATCTTGTGTCCAGATTCAAAAGGGGACAGTGCCTGGGCAGCCTGTGACACACCAGGATGGAAGCAGTCAGCAGGGACAGGCACCCAGAGCCCAGCTCTCCCAGCTGGAATGCACAACACAGGCAAAGAATGGGCTTTTAAAATGATCTGCAGGGTTTCCATGTTTTTTGAGGGGAGAAATCCACACAGATCTGATCTCTGCCATCACCTCCACTGAGGATCCCAGCTGGAACCATTACAGCACAGCTGTGGTTGCTGAATGTAATGACAAAGTTTTGGCACATCAAAACCACTCCTCTGTCCAGGAGCCATGCCCACAACTGATGGGATTTGCCCAGGCTGAGACAGACAATTATTCAGGTGATCCTGACAAACCCCACAGGCAGGATGTGGGAGGAGAATGAAGCAAAACCACATCACCCACACAGGTTTAGGGGTGAAGCTTTAAGCCAGAGGTGAGCTCAGGTGTTCTCTGCAGCACAGGCAGATCACAGGGCTGGGGCCATCAATCACACCCTGAGGTACATCTCCAAACAGGAGGAGATGTACATCTCCCTTCAGCCTCCTGGCTGCCATCATTTCCTTGTTTTACTCTTACCAAATCCCTGTGTTTCTTGTACCAGTATGTTTGTCCTTCTCTTTACTGGGCTGCTGTGTCCCCAAGGCTCAGGCTGCCCCCTCCACATGAAGCCATCACACAGCAACCACAGACACAGCAAAAACCCCAAACAGTGCTTCAGTTCCAGACTATTCCAGCTCACACAAACTTCCTAGAGCTGCACCACATCATTTGGCAGCTTGATGCAGTTACATGCATTAATTAATGTTTAATTCAAATGAAGATTAAAACAAAATGATGAAGTATCAGCATATGTTCAATCCTTAAGGTCCTGTCCTCTGCCCTGAATCAAAGCATCCCTCAGCTGTACAAGTAAAGCAAAGCTGGTCACAGCCACTCAGCACAATCCCCATTACTTGAGGAGGGGCCAGAGCTCTTCCTCTCAGCATGGCTACAATAATGGCCCTTTGATGGAGTTTGTTTTCCTAGCAAACTTGTCTGGTCACCCTCTGTTAAAGGCTTCCCTAGAAGGGGATGGTCATTCCTAATCTCCCAGCTTCTGCAGACGCCTCAGGAAATCTGTAATCTTTGAACAAGAAGAAAAAATAACCCAGGACAGATTGTTCTTTACAGGACAATGCACTCAACTTCATTAAGTGAAGTACAAACCATGTCATTACCCACAGGCCCAATGGACTGAAAGGCAGCTGAAAACAACCCTGCAGAGCACAAAACCTCAGACTCTAGGTCTGCTAACATCAGAGGAAAGGCTGAGAAATGCTGGCAAGAGCTGTGTACAGGTGGCAAAATAATGGGGAGTCAGGCTGATTCTTCCTTGTGGTCAAGCACTTTCCTCAGCCATACTGAAACTCCAGGAGCTGACAAAGCAGTCAAAGAAGGATCCTTGTGAGAAGTGTGGCAAAACTGAGGAGTCCTTGCCAGCCCCTTCCTGGCTGTAGACTCATTTCTGCAGAGAAGTCTGAGCCAGCCCAGGTGCAAACACCTGGAATACACACAGAGCTCTGCATGGAGATCCAGGAGTGATCCTCAACTGTCTCCAATGAGCTGAGACCAGACAGCCAGACCAGATGATTCCTGAAGGTGCCTTCCAACTTAACATTCCTATCCTATTCCTCTTCTATCCTGCAACACCCTCTGCTTGTGCTGGCCACCTCCCAGCCATTGCCTTGCAAGTGCAGTGAGATCACTTCCACCATGAGCACAGGAAGAGGTGACACAGCAAGAGGTGACAGAACCAACACTGTCACTCTCACCTCAGTTTGTCTCTGTCCCTCACAAATCCAAGGTCAGCAATGCAGGGGTAGAAACTCCCCTCATCTACAAAGGAATCCCACTCACATTCCCACACATCCCAGTGAGTATTACATTTTCCACTGAAAGAAGCACTGCAATCTCAGACTGATTCATGCCTCCAACTGCTGGGCCAAACCTTGGGGTCCCCAAGGCAGGTGCATGTGCTCCCCAGAGCACCCCACTCTTGGCAGGACATGGGACAGCACCATCCCCTCAGCACAGCAGCACAGCTCCTTGCCCTCTGCTGTGGTGACAATGGTTTGGAAGGTGCACACCAGGCTTTGGGACTCAGGGGACAGCAGTGGGTACATGTGACAGGATCATTCCCATGCCTCTGCAAATGTAACACACTCCTTGTCCTGCCCAATGCAAAACAGTAGGAAGGGCATGACACCAGGAATTCCACTGGGATGGGGTCTGGCAGCTGCTGTGAAAGCCACAGGGTGCAGGTTTCCCAAACAGTCTGTTTGGCAGATGTTGTTCAGAGCACATCTGTCACAGAAGCCTGGCTCCAGGGAGGGAATTTTGGGAGGCAGAGAGATGCTGGAGGCTGTCACAAGGCTGAGGACACTCATCCACACATGGGACTCTTATCCACACAAAGGACAACCAGACAGGACACAGCAAACTCGTTTTGGAGAAATTGGTATCAAGAACACTATGTATGACTTGAAGTTTTCAGCAACAACCTGCTCCCATTCTGAAAAAACACAAATACTTTCAACCTGCATGAACCCAAATTAACCTGAAGTCCTCAGTGGGACACTTTCCAAGGATCAGAGCACATTCCAGCCCTGGCTGTCTTGAACAACCCCAGCCAGGGACCATAATAAGCCAAGCAAATCCAAAGTGCAGCTCAGGGAAGAATGCAAAGCTTGCTTGGCCTGGAGTTGCCCACACACTGACCAGGAGCAGAGGGCCAGGAACAGACTTGTCAACCACAAAGTTGCTTTTATTGCCAATAAATGCCAGTGAAGATTGTATTCATAAAGGGGAGCTGCTACATCAGCAGGTGTTGAAGAGGAATAGTGGCAAGATGGTGCCAATTAAAGGGTGATTGACATCTCTTCCATACTTCAGTTTCCCTGTTCATCTGCCACAAAACTTCCCCTTTTCCTTTTACTGCTCCAAGAGAACAGCCCCTGGCTCCAGCCAGCTCTGCCCTCTGGGCAAAACCAGCAAGGGCACCAAAGTCCTCTGGGATGTCAAAGCCAGAGCACATCCATTCTGCACTAGGCTCTGACTCCTGCACTCAGGAGTGCCTTGTCCTTCTCAAGCCCACCAACAGCACAATTTCTTCCATTCTGTACATGTTCAGCATTTTCATTTTCATTTCTTCCATCACCAGCCTTTTGGATCCCTTATTTGCCCCACACTGTTCACTGCTCCCCTTTCTGTCTGGGTGGATGAGGCAGTTGTCCTCGTTTTCTGGCACAGAAGAGCACAGACATTTCTGGAAAGTGGCAGAATTGAGGCACCTCAGGACATGCAGGAGCTGAGGAGTGACTGCCATTCCCACAGCTCCCAAAGCAGAGGAGAAGCTGTACCAAAGCTGACTGGTGATTCTGTCACCTGGAGAGAACAGCACAGCACCAGAAACTGGCACAGGATGCCACGTTACAACTTCTTTATGAAACATCCAGGATAAAAGGCACAGCAGACAGCAAAATTCCTTATAGTCTATGCCAGCATGAATTCAGAGCTGGAACTGACAAGTTTCCAAAGGCAATCCCCAGGAGGCATCTACAGAAGCCCTTCAGCACTCCCTGTGCACATCAGAGCCTTCTGAAGAAACGAGTCCAGGTCTGCAGACAGCAGGCCACACCATCAGAGCTTCACCTCTCCTCCTCACACCAAGGAACACAGTACACAAGGAACAGGAACACAGTAACACAAATCCAGGTCATGAAGTCCCCAGGATTGAGCAGGCAGGGAGGAGAAACCTGGCAGGAAGGGAGGATGTTTAGGCAGACATAAGGCAGAATGGCTCAGAGGCCAGGGGAGTAAGAGCTGTGTTGTGATGGAGGAGCAGCAGGGTGGGTGGTGCTCAGTCAGGAGTCACCTGGGAACCTCCTGCTAAAAACTCTCAGCACTCACTGGTCAGCTGAGGACAACCAAGGATCCTGAGCACTGAGGAGACATGGGACAGCACTGGGAAGAGACAGAAAAGCAGGCCCATGTGACCCATATTTCCAAGATTACATCATTCCTGAATACACAGATACTTCCTTATCCTGAGTGGTGGTTTTCGCTCAGATGTTACACAACCAAACCCAGGAATGGTGACCAGGAGATGTGATCCATATGGCCAGAGAGCAGGAGCCATCCTTCTGCCTCAGGGGAGGCTGAGAACAAATGGGACAGAGTCCTGAGCCTTGTGATACTCTTCAAAAACTTTTAAATATAAAAAAAGATTAATATTTGGAACCCCCTCTTGCAAGATGTGAATTCTGTAGTATTAGACAACTTCTGCTTCCTTAGAAAAAAAACAGACCTAGTGGAAAATTTCACTTCCTACTTCATATGCCCTAATCAACAACAGTTTCTAACATGTATTCCTTGCTATATCAGGCACTTTTTAAATGAAGGGAGATGTTTTCTCTTCAAATGAAAAACAAAAACAAACCTCACCATTTGCATACAAGGTTCTTTATCCTGCTGTGTTGGGTTGATGTGGCCAGAAATGTTTATTCTATCACCATCTGTTGGTGTGGCAGTGCCCCTGATCTCCTGGCACATATTCTCTGCTCATGGGCCATCTTTAAACCAGCTGGACAATCATCTTTATCTTCCCACAGCCCATCCTCCCTCCAGGAGATATCTCCTGTTCATGGCCACTGAGTCCCAGTGCATGGCTGATAAAATTCCATCATCCCACTGGGAGATGCTCCAGCCAGGGCAGGAGCCAAGCCTTTCCTACCCAGAGAAAAACTGAGATTTTGGACACCAAGGCACCTTCTTTCCACTGGATTCCAGAGGAAAACCAGACCTTTCCACATCATCCCTGCACCTTCAGAGGAAACTGCACCTTCTCCAGGAGCACTGCTCCAGCTGAACCACATCTGCCCCTGCAGGAGGATGCAGCCACCATTGAATGGGACTGTGCCACCACCCTGACTGACTGACTGTGTCAGCTTGGATTCTGACTCTGGCAGGGTTTGGGATTGTTCTTTGTAATAATGTATTTCTATTTTAATTTTCCTAGTAAAGAACTGTTATTCCTAATTCCCCTATCTTTGCCTGACAGCCCCTTAATTTCAAAATTATTATAATAATAATTTGGAGGAAGGGGGTTTACATTCTCCATTTAAAAAGAAGCTCCTGCCTTTATTGGCAGACACCTGTCCTTCAAACCAGGACACACACCCACTAATTCAGCATCCAGATTCCTGTACATTCAACACCTCCTGCACCACTTGTACATATGGAAAGGAGCCTGTCTCCCACAAAAATGTGTCTGTTCACAGGGTAAGGACACAGATTATTGTTTGTGGCTGTTCAGTGGCCACGTTCAGAAGCATTCCATCTCTAAGGAACAGGGAACTACTTGCAAGTTGATCCTGATAAACCATGGTTTGCTGGAGTGGGAAGGACACACCAGGCCACACAGCATAAACAGCTCTGACCAGATTGATTTTATGGTGTCTTCAAGCCTTACACCCTATAAAATTGTAAAATAATCTCAGGAGACACAAAATGAAAGCAGAGTCAAAAAATGCAATCCCAGAAAGGAAGCACAGGTTTCCTCAGAGCCAAAAGTGACTTGATGTATCCCAGAAGTGCATTAGTGGGTCTTCAACACAGGTGAAGGATTACAGATGTTATCTGTTATTACCTCCTTACAGACCTTATCTTGCAACAGCATCAATACCTTTGTCCCATGCAGGTAAAATTAAACCTGAAGGCAATAAGTGGATGGCACTGGTTTATTAGAGGCCTCATAAAAGGGAGTCCAGCACACGTGATCCACAGGAGATTCCCACATCTTACCCTACTTGCCCATTTTCACACAGTTCATTTTCCTTCCCTCTCTGGCTGCTTTTCAACATTATAATCAGACTTAACCCAGAAAAGGCAACACTTGCTCAAGTTCTGAACTGACTTTCAGGTGTTTAGAGAATCTGAAAAACAAGAAAACCACACTCCAAAACTCCTGGTTAATTTTTAAGAGGCCATTCCACATGGATTATGTGAGACATATTGGTTTGAGTGATTCACACACTTTTTCCCATGTCAGTACAGCCAGGCACACATCACCTTGCACCACATGGGAAAATGTCCTTGCAGAGCAATTCCACTGCACTCCTTTCTTTTCATATTGAAGCAGCTGTTTGTCTGTAATTACCCCTCAGAAGTGTGTCCATGTGCAGATACAGCATTTTAAGGTGCCCACTGAACCATTCCCCTTCCCTGCAGCTGCCACGTTCCAGCCTGTGTCAAACATTGCCTCAACAGCCACAAGCTGATGTCAGCTCCTGCTGGGATAACCTGGCATTTCCAGCTCCTGCTCTGGCCTGTCAGGGTCACCTTTGAAATGCAGGCTTCAATCAAAGACCTAAGAGTTTACAAGACTGACTTTTTGAAAAATACCTTTTCTTGAAGAGGAGAAATGGATGTGTCCATTTCATTTTGCACCATCCATGACTGTCCCTCAACACAAGAACCTGTTCTACCACAGCCAAGAATCAAATTATTTTGTGCCTCCAACTTGTTTTGAGAAGCCTCAAGCTGTTCATGGGCAAAATACAAGGTAGAACTCAGGTCACCCTTGGCAAAATCCATTCCAGTGGGTTTTTAATTAAGCCCAGGAAGTCAATCTCTGTTTTGGCAGATGGTTAAGGCCAAATATCCATCACCAGAGGCACCTTCCTACTCTTGATCCATGATCTTGGCAAAGAGCAAGTGGATGGCACAGTGACACATAAACAGCTTCCAGGTAGTGATGCAAATACTTGTAAGGGTTAAGAGAACAAATTCATAGCCCCAATCCATGGAACTGAGCATTCTCCTTTTGAAAATGCAACTGAACTATTGGAAGTATTATTGGAATTACTGAGTCATTGAAAATACAGTCTCAGCAAGGTAGAAGAGCTCCAGTATGAAGAAGAGGAAAAGAGCAATCAACTCAAATCTCTGGAAAGGAACCTATCTCTGGAAGAGCCTTGGCCTCGTGACATTCTTCTGACAGGAAGAGCCATGACTGTAGGGCATGGAAAGCCAGAACAAGAGCCATCAAAAAGTTTCCCAAGAGTGACAAAAAACCACTCTGGGAAAGAGCTTTGAATGCTGGCTTTTTCATCATTTTCAAACCCCTGGACAGCCACAGAGCTGCTAATCCAAAGCAGAAATGATTCAGAGGTAGAAAATGCTGAGTACTTACTCTTCCAGAAACAGGTTTTCCATCTACTGATTCCAGCAGAGCCTTTTTCTCCAGAGAGGCAGTAAGTCTGAGACTGATCAAAGTTTCTCAACCCTCACATAATGCTGACAAGCACATCATTATCTCTATCAAAGGCTAATCATTAACTACTGCTTGGATTTGCTTAGGATCAGACCAAGCACTGGGATGCTCACAGAGATCCACAGAGCAGCAAAAGCAGTTCCTGAGTCTCCCTCACGAGATCTTTGCACAAGTGCAAGAAGATTTTAGAACTCCCTGATCTGATTAAGTGCATTGCAGAGATTACTTTCCAACACATTAACCAAAACACATTTCAAACATTCCTATCTCTATCAGATAAATCAGTGGTTTGCTTGCTTCTGAATATTACAACAAAGCAAGCTTAGTTTATTTTAGTATTTAAGTATTAAACAGAGAGAGAGCAGGCTTATCTAAGATTTTAGGAAGAAATTATTTCCTGGGAGGGTGGGGAGACCCTGGCACAGGGTGCCCAGAGATCCTCTGGGCTGCCCCTGGATCCCCTGGAAATGTCCAAGGCCAGGCTGGATGGGGCTTGGAGCAACTCAGGACAATGGGAGTGTCCCTGCCCATGGCAGGGGGTGGAACAAGATGAGCTTTAAGGTCCCTTCCACCCTAAATCACCCTGTGACTCTATCTGCCCCATAATGAAAAAATGTGGTGTTTTCAAAGCTATCAGCCAGTTTTCAGAAGCATTAGGAAGAGACAATCAAATAACAAGGCAGATAAATCATCAATTGTGCAGAAATTCTTCAACACTGTGTCCGAGACAAACCCTGTCAGGGTAACTGTCTCTGCTTGGAAAGCTGGAGCAGACAATTGTTATGGAAAAAAAAAGGGGACAAAGCAGAAAAAGTGCAAGAACAGCTGTGCTGTGCCCTGCAACACAAGGGGCCTCGTGGTGGGGACTGTGGTTTCAAGCAAGAGTTACACAAAATGGGATTAACTGACAAGCAGTGCACATGATCCTGCTGTGATGTCCTGGAGGGTTTTACTTGAGGAATTCAGAAAATTAAGCAAAGTCAGGCTGCTGCCAAGTGATTTTTTTAAGCTAGAAGCAAAATAATCAGAGTCAAGTGCACTAGGCTTTACCACCCATACAGAAGGCTATCCCATAGACACTGCTCTGTGCCTTTTATGAAAAGAGCACAAAAAGGGCCAACCAAGCCTGTAACAGGAACATGAGGGCAGCTGTGGAACTCCCAACTTTGTCTGCAGCTGTTCAGGTTTCTGCCTGACAATATCTATAACATGCTCCTCCAGCACACTTCAACCTCACCTGACACCACCTCAAACACTAAAGTTCAACACATCCTTGTGAGATAATGTCTTACCCCAAGTTAATAAAAGGAACCAAAGCCAATGGTAACTTGATTTGTATAAAACCCTACTGGCAGCAAACCCAGAAATCGTGACTCAGCCTCCTGTCAAATCCATCAGACCAGGAGCTCAGACAAACAAGGGAGCCAAGAAAACCAGACCAACACTGATTTCATTTCACTTGCACAGTATCCTGAGGCTGCTGTGCCCCTGGGGACCTTGTGCTCCCACTTCCCTGTCACTTTGATGTACAAGGGCTGATTTGCCTTCCCATGGAGCCACACCGAGGGCAGCACTTCAGTGACTTCCCGAGGGCTGCAGCACAGTGAACTGGGATGGCTCCTACTGGGAGCACTGGCTTTGAGTCTGCTCCATGTTTGTGAGTGTTTTCCCTTCCCAAGTAAAAGATGCAAGCTGGGAAATGCAGCTGTGTCAAGGAGCTGTTTGAAGGCTTTGGGAGCAGGGAAGGTTAACAGGGGAAGCAAGTGACCAATGGGACCCCCTGGCTCCCAGTCCAGCCTCTGGCAGAGCCCAGCCAGGAGCAGCCAGGGTGGCACAAGCTGCTGCCATTGGAGCTGCTGCCACTGTCCCACTGCACTGAGAGCAGCCAGCAATCACAGACAGCAGACAAGGCTGGGTCACAGCAATGAGCCTCTCCCCAGAGAGGCTGGAGCTGCATCCCTTGCCAGGAGCTGCTTTTCCCAGCTCTCTGAGCAGGCCAGCCAGTCTGCTGACAGCATTAGCTCAGATGAGCACTGCACCTCACAGGTGGCCTCAAAGCACTGCTTAATGCTACAGACCCAGTCCAATTACATTGTCTCTAATGTGAAAAACGCCTCCAAGTGCACTTGCCAGGAACTCCTTCCCCTTACACATGCAGTGCCAAGACTGCCAAGGTTCCCCTTATCCAGGTTAGCCAAAAGATCAGCTAAATATATCACAAAGCTCATATTCCAAGCTCTTATACCTTCATCAGAGGAATGAGATCTGAATCTGTGATAACTAATGAGTAAGTGTGGGAAAAGAAGGTTTATGGAAGTCAAGTGGCTCTCCCACAGCCTCAGGAGAGCTTGGGGCACTCACTGTGAGCTCCATGCCAGAACTCCTCCATTCTCTTCCCAGTTTTCTCCCAGCTTCTCAGGACTCGTATCAGGACATGCTGAACAAGCAGTGAGAACAGAAGAGCCTCAATCACAGCATTTGGTCTGTGCTCTAGGGCTACCAAGGGCTGCTCTAGTCATGTGAATAAAGTGAAAAGATTATATGTTTGTAATTTCTTCAGCAGAGGATAAATGACATTTACATTTGTGATACAGCAAATGTGAGATTTTTCTAAGATTATATCCACAGAGAGGAAAAGAGCAAAAAACAAAGCCATTTTTCTGGCTCACAGTTGCTGAAGTGCAACTGGAAATCAGCTGAAGACCCTTGAAGACATGAATTGATAACACAGGGAAGAAAAGACAATGGGAACTGACATTATAAACTGTAAAAATAAAAAAGGAAAACTAAAAAGGAGCTATTTCAACACAACCCCCCACTTCTAGACTGGCTTCTAAACCAGGAAAGTCTAATCCCAGGACCAACAAATGAAAGGCTTTAGAAAGCACACCAAAATAGAAATTAATTTGTTTACAATAACTAGTCCCATTATCCTCTGCATTAGCAGATTCCAGCTTTCAGATGAAAAAAAGGTTAATGAAAAAATCACTGGCATCTTGTTCTCCAGGACCTGATTGGGAACATTTCCAGAAAATTAGATTGAAACAAAAGGCAATGGAGAAGATTAACTAAGATTGGATTTTCTAGAGAAAAACAACATAAACTAAATTCAGTCTTTTTCATCCTTCCCTAAGAAAAAATTGCCAAGACTCCCAGTGATTTCCACAAGTGGCAGACTTGGGGAGCTCACACTGGCAATGTGCTTCAGATCAACTTCCCAAAATTCTGCTGCAGGCTCCTGCTAACTTTCAGGTGACCTTCAGGGCAGGCAGGGAAGGCAGCTCTGCAGAGCCATGGCAGCTTTCTGGTGGGTAATACCAAACAGAGAAACTAAGGAGGAAAGGAGAAATAGTTCAATTTTGCTGAAAGAACAAAAAGTTTTGTCTTTTCTTGGACTTCTTGTCTGACTGGAAAACAAACCAGCTGAAAGGAAACTCCTCCCTGCTTAAAACTCAGTGTGTGAACATGGTAGATTTTGTCATTTACTTCTAATATAAAACTGCAAAAGTTTATTCTCAATGCCCTCCCTTCCCAGGCACTAAGCTTTTGTTCAGGGAGAGTGTCTCACTAATCCAAACCTTCAAGTTGCATTGTGAAGGGAAAAGTGAAAAATTCCCCCATACCTCTCTCCAAAACAAAGAAACTAAAAAAAAAACCAAACCCACAAATCTTGTCCTTGTACAACTGCAAGTCTGAGACAGTGGCAGGGATGCTTTTAAAATTTAAGAGCAAAAGTGACTTGGAAAGGTGACTTAATTTCTCTCTATTGGCAGAAATTATCCTAATTCCCATCTTAGTTAACAATCCAGCCTAGATGAGAAATCTGTATGAAATGAAAAGCAGCCACGTCTCAGTAGGAAATGTTTGTACAAAATTCCTCCATTCTCAACATAAAGTTGTGTGGGAGCCTGCAACTCCGGCCAGTTCTTGTATTTTAAGTATTTTATTTTTGGGGGAGGATAGCAGAAGCAAAAACCTGCTTATTGCAACTATTTTTGTGTTTGTAGCAAAAAGCATCACTTTAATTTTGTATTGTACAGCAGCTTCACCAACAAATCCTCAGCTACAAAACCAATCTTCATTTAAACAGTAACATTTACATATTTATTATTCCCAGTGCCCCCTTTTTAATGAAGGATGGGAAAAATAATGCTGATGAAAGCCCCAGGAAACATTACATCATAAACGGCAGGATTTGGGATCCTAACTTACCTTATAAAATGCCATATTGTTACTCATGAAAAATCCTGGAAAAGCTTTACTGACCTCAGGCTCAAGCAGAGGCAAGTTGAGATCAAACAGACTGAAAATCAACTTAATAAACACTTGTGAGGAGAGTTTCATCCACCTGGGCACAAAAAGCAGGACTAAGCATTCTGGAGCTTGGAATTCGAGCACAAACAGGCAGAGTTGGCCTCTGCCTGGGAACTGTGTGGAACCACAAGCCCACTGCACACTCCAATACAGATGAGGGCTATGAACAAAGCTGAAATTAAAAAAGGACAAGTGGCTAAAATGTGATGCTTGTTGAGTGCTGCAAGATGTGCTGCTACAGCCTTTTTCCCACCACACTGGCATTAAAACTGGTGAAAAAAACAGTGAAAAAAATAGGAAATATATACAGGTATAACACTGGGCTAAGAAGATGGTGAAAGGTCTGAAAAGGCCACACGAGGAGCAGCTGAGGGCACTGGGATTGTTCATCCTGAAGGGAAAACTGAGGTCAGAACTCCCCAGGGGCAGCTCCAATCTCTGCTCTGTCCTCAGGGAATGGCCTGGAGTTCTCCCAGGGCAGCTCAGGCTGGAGCTCAGGGCAAGGCTCTTCCCTCCCCCAGAGGTGCTGGCACTGCCCAGGCTCCCCAGGGAATGGGCACGGCCCCGAGGCTGCCAGAGCTCCAGGAGCGTTTGGACACCAGGGATGGACAGGCTGGGATTGTTGGGGGGTCTGGCCAGGGACAGGGGCTGCACTGGCTGATCCTGGGGGGTCCCTCCAGCTCAGGGGATTCTGTGATATCTACACCTAAAAAAACTAAACTGAAGAGCCACACCAGGACTTAGCCACATGTGTCTTTACCACTTAAAAAACAAAAACTTTTTTAACAACCAACCTGACAGAAATACAGGAGCCAAAGCAACAAACTCTCTCCATCCAAGGAACCACATTTCCCACTGGAAGGAAGCTCATGCCCACCTGCCTTACCAAGGTTGGAATAATTTCCTCCCACCAAAAATTTATGCCAAATTATTGTGGGTTGTTTTTTTTTTGGTTTCTTTTTTAAATAAATAATATTCTGACCCTTTCCAAGTTTCATTCTAAATTCATCACACATTCTGCAATATAAAAGCTGCTTAACACTTCTCTTTATCTTCTCCCTTTAGAAGTGGAATCGATTATATCTTAATCATAGCAATAAACTCCTGAATTACTGCAAACTCAGGTCCACAACAGACCTGGCAACTTCCTGATCAGACTCAAACATCCAGTCAGTAACTGACAGTAAAAACTCCCAACCAGTGCCAGCAAATATCCAAAGCCAGGAAACATCAACTCTTATTGCAATTCTGACCTTCTGCATTATTGTTTTCCTGCATTTCAACATCATTTGGATCTAAGGTGAAATCAAAGCCAGTCTCACAATGCAAATAACAATACCAGCTTTCCAGGAGGGGAAAAAACACAGAAAAAATCACAATACACACAAAAAACCCATTAAACAAGCCAACAAAAAGGTGCATTTCTCAAGATGCGAGGAGAACGTGGAAAACTGTTTCGGAGGTGCGGCCCAGACGTTTATCTACGCAAGAACAATTCCGCTGTTTAAGAACCCAGCGCAGTGCTGCTATATTGGGCAGCTCAGAGAACCGAACCTGGAGCACAGCAGTGCCCGGTGTCCCCAGCCTTCCCCACGAGCCCCACGGACCCACAGCGGAGCCATGGGGCCCGCCGGTCAGCCCGGAGCCCCGGCGGTCACGGCTCGCTCCCGGCAAGGGCAGCACGGCGGCGGCGGGGCCCGGCTGTCACCTTGGGAACCGCCGGGGGACAGGGCCGCGCAGCTCCCGGGAGCGCGGGCAGTGCTGCCTGCACCACCCCGCGCTCGCCCCGTTCCTCCGTGGCTGCCCATCCCCTGCCGCCCACGGCGCCCCCCGCGTCGCGCCTGAGGGGCGCCATGGCCGCCCCCGCTCCCCTCAGGCGGGATGGGGGGCGCGGGGGGCACGAGCTCCCCCCACCGCAGAGCGTGCCCGTCACTCACCGCGCGACCGCCACGAGCCGCGGCCCTCGCTCCGCCTCCGCGCCAAGCCCCGCCCCTACCGGCAGCCCGCAGTTCCCGCCCTCCGCCGTGCTCCCTAAGCCCCGCCCCTTGACGTGTCCATGGAGGCTCCGCCCATGACGCGTCCCCCTCAGTCGCGCTAAGCCCCGCCCCGGAGCCCCGCCCCCTGTGACGTTGCTCCCGCCCCGCTCCGTGCCGGTGCCGTGAAGCGCCGCCGCCTCCCGCCCGTCCCCGCCCCGGCGCTCGCTGGCGATGTTCGCGGCGGCGGAGGAGGACGACGCTGACTTCCTGTCCCCGGCCAGCGGGTGAGCGCCGGGGGCGCGGCGAGAGCCCCTCCCCACCGCCGGGAGGGCGCGGCGGCGCGGGCAGGCCGCGGGGCCGTGGGGCCGTGGCCCCGGTGAAGGCCCGCAGCGGTGAGGGGCGGGCGGGCCGCCGCCTGTGCAGCGGGCCTGGCCTGGTGCCCCGCTCCTGTCCCGCCGCGGGAGCGGTGTGGGGGCAGCTCGGGAAGGGCCCGGCTGCCCGCGGGGCTCGGTGCGGGCCCGGTGTGCCCGGGGCTCTGAGGTGTGCGATCCCGCCGGACCCCGCTCTGCTCCGGGGTGGCCGGGGCACAGAACTCGGTGTTAACGCTAAGTAGGGGTGGGTGGAAGTCCGTCAGTCCGCTCTGGGGCTGCTCAGCCAGCGCCGGCGCTCCCGCGCTGTTTGTCCCCCGGCTCGCCTGGATCGTGTCTGTGCCCAGCGCATCCAGGCTTTGTATCGCTGACTTGTTGCCGCTCCGAGAGCTGCAATTCCAACTCGGTGCACTCCCCACCCCCTTCCAAGAGTTTCTCTTAAACTATTCCTCTCTCTTTATAGAATATTTAGTTATATTTTTAAAGAAGATTCACTGACAGTGGTGTCATCCTGTTTAAATTACTCCCTTGCCGTGTGGTGCCAGGAATAGGTTGAGTGTAACTGGCCTTGAAGCAGTGGAATTACAAACAATGTCTCCTGAAGGAATAACCTCCGGCATTGAACCCTCTGCCCTTAGCTGAGAGAGCTTCTCCCATTTTAAAACTTAATTGGGAGTATGTGTTTCCTGGATACTTAAAGAAAAGAAAGTTCAGGAGCTGAATGGTCGTTTTTCTGTCACACATTATTTTGAGTATTGTAGGAATCATCTATTTTATGTGAAGCTAGTTCTGGACATTGCTTCAAAGACACTTTTTTTTTTTAGTGTAGTTTCAGTTCTTATGCCTTCAATCGAGTTTTGAGGAAATGAAACACAATTGTACCACTTTCCCAAGCCCTTCAGCTACCAGTTCTGCCTATTCTAAAGCAAACAGTTAATTAGCATAAAGAAAATTAACCTGCAGCCCTTTGTTTACTTCCAAAGTGATGGTAAACATTTTGTATGTGATATAACTCCTAGTTCAGGATGTTCATTAGGTATAATGCCTGTGTTAAATTAGGTTAAATGGTTTTATTTCCCTTTCTAGAGCCAGATTAGCCTCTCTCTTTGGCCTGGATCAAACAGTCTCAAGCCCAGGAAATGAATTCTTCCAGTTCACTGCACCAAAGCAGCCCAAGAAGGGTCAGGCAGCATCTGGTGAGTAACTGGGCTTGAGAGTGGGGAACCCACTCAGCAGCAAGTGTGTGTGGGAAGAAGCAGGGCCTTTGTGAAGAGCAGCAGAGCAAATATTTCCCTGAGCTTTCCTCCAGTGCCCTCCTACATCTGGATTTCCAGCCAGCCTTGAGTGACTTTGGAATGCACCTCTTTGTTTTTTTGTAATTTCCTACTGAAATAATTTTTCCTTGAGGGAAGGAGCATGTCCTGGTGGTGCCACCAGCCAGTCCTGTGCCCCTGACAGCAGTCCCTGCTCTGTGTCCCCACAGGCCAGGCCCAGAAGGCAGCAGTGGCCCCAGCAGGAGCCCCCTCGGTGTTGGTGGCCACGGCAGTGCTCGCCTATCGATAGTAAGTGACTTCTGCATGACCTGCTGCACTCTGTGTCCCTGGAGGGGAGATGTTGCTGGGTAAATGGCAAGAGACACTTGTTTTCAGACATATCTGCATGGTAGAAATGCTGCAAGGCAATGGAAGTTTCTGCTCAAGAGCAGTTGCTGTGCTGCAGCTCTGGGTGAGGCAATTCTGAGATAAAGAGCAGGTTTGTGGGTTTGGCTGTGGCTGGGAGCTGTGTCCTGGCTGCTGGGCTGAGATGTGCACTGCTTCAGGAGGCTCTGGCAGATGCTTGTGGTTCATGCATTTGAGAATTGAGGCATGAGCAGAGTGAGAGCACTAAAACTGTTTGATGCTGCCATCATGGAAAAGCACTTCTGCCCTGGATCTGTGAGAGCAGTTTCCAACTCAACTGCACAGTGTGTGCTCTTGCCTGTGGGCAAGCAGAAATGTCTCTAAGCTAACCAAAGCTGCCTGACATTTTATGCTTGAGCAAAGGGATCTGAACTCTAAAGAATTCTGAGTTAGGGACAGTTGTGCAGCTGAATGTCTCCTTTTTCTTCTAGTACAAATGGGCAGTACTTGAAGCAAGGCAAGTATGGAGCAGC
Organism: Erithacus rubecula; assembly: GCF_903797595.1. Classification (NCBI taxonomy): domain Eukaryota; kingdom Metazoa; phylum Chordata; class Aves; order Passeriformes; family Muscicapidae; genus Erithacus; species Erithacus rubecula. Next base: position 9,687,723 of record NC_136673.1, on the reverse strand, counting down.
TGTAGTAGGGAACCATGCTGCCAAAGAGGTGAGAGACCCTTCCTTCCCTAACTCTGCTATGAGATGGTGCTTCTGTGAACTTTCCAGGTGTTTTGCTTTTGATGTTGTTCTCCTGCTGCCTTTCTGTCTCCTGGGTTTTCTTGGGGCTCAGCCATCCACCTTGGTGGCATCTTTCTTTCCTGCAGTCCATGAGTTTGTAAGGTCTCTTACAACTTGTGCCTGAAATAGTTCACAGTGGTTTTGGAAGTCATTTTGGTATTTATTCTGAATGTCTTTGACAACTGGATCACGTATTTGTGGAGGTGGAAATGGATATAAAGTAAAATTCTGTCCAGCAATACAGAGATGCTTTGCTTAAGTTTTGTTCTTTTGGTGTCAAAGCCATCTTTCCTTCCCAAGTGTTCCTTGAAGAACACAGAACTGAGGTTCCCAGGAAATTGGCATCTTTGAAAACTCTCACCCATCCCTGGTGTTGGTATTTGTGATGTTTCAGATCCCTCATTCATGTCTCACTAAGTTGCTTTTGCTTTGGTAAGAACAAAATAAATCTTAGTTTGGTAACTGAGTCAGTGATCTTGGAAGTGTTGAGCTGTGTTGGAAGGAAGCTGAACCAGCTTTCCTCAGGCTGCCTGTGTGATACCACATCCAGCTGGGAGCAGTCAGTAGGTCCCTCCCAGTTCACCACTGAGCTGTGTCCAGTGCAGGTGCACAAAGAAAAACACATTTCCTTAATAGATTATGTTTACTAGAGCCAAATATGTCAATAAATCTCATATCTGTGTTTAGTACTTGGAAAATTCCCTCCAACTCTGTCTGTCATGTCAATAGGTTTATGCAAAGATAAAAAATTACACACACAAACTTCTTTAGGCTGGATATTAGGGAAAATGCCTTTCCCAAAAGGGTGATCAGGGCCTGGCACAGCTGCCCAGGGCAGTGGTGGAGGCCTCATCCCTGGAGGGATTTAAAAGTCTTGTGGATATAGCAGTTGGGCACATGGGTCAGTGGTGACCTTGGCAGTGCTGAGGGAATCATCTTGGGTGTCTCTTCCCACCTAAATGACTCTGTGATGGTTTGATGCCATGTGTGGTGAGTTCTGTATCTGGAAAGGTTAGTGCACCATCTTTTTCCACTGTAACTGTGAAAAATGTGGAATTAGTTAAAGAATGTTGCTTATTCTAAAGTTTGACTTGCTTGGTTGCTGCTGCTGCTAAATAAAACCCTTGAGAATAAACTAGTTTTAATAAGTGTCATGAAACTGTGTTAAGTAGTTTTGCTGTGGTATATTTGACAAATAAATACTGAGCCTTAAATTCTGCATGTGACAAAACACCTTAGAATTGAAGACATTTTGAGTTCCTGGTTTTGGTTTTTTTTTTTTTTTTTTCCTTGCCTAATTCCTTGTGGAATCCAGTACAGGATCCTCCTTTACATCACTCAGCAGCAACAGATCACCTCTGCAAGGATCCACCCAGGCTTCGTGCTCACGGTGAGACTCTGGCCTAGAGAAGCACTTTGTGATCACAGCAAACACAAGGTTGGCTCTAAAATCCTCCCTTGAGCCTTGCTTTGTAACCTTTGAGATCAAACATCTGAGTGACAGGGCAGGAGGTGTCCCAGTGTGACTGTTCTCCTCATGTATTGCACAAGAGGCTGTGACAGTCCCTTTGGCAGAGCATTTCCTCAGGAGATTTCCAAACCAAGGCTCTTGTAGGAGGTAAATTATTACCTGTGCTCACAGAGGTGTTTGAGGGTTGCAGCCCTGTAATGGAGAAAACCAGCAAAATTCCTTTTGCTGAGAATTCCTAGTTGTGTTTGAGAGAATACAACTGAATAAGCAGAAGGAAATGACAGCAAGGAAATGTTTTCTCTCAGAAAATTTGCACTCAGCATTTTCCTGCTGTTGAGAACAGTCTGGAGCTTTGTGAGCTCTAAAATGGGATCTCTCAGGAAGTTGGTTTCTGCCAGTCTTACAGAAAATGGATGTGTTGGTTTACTGCTCTTAGCTTGTCATCAGATGGCATCAAATTTCTTGGAATGAGAGGTAGAAATTTCACTCCAAAATAATGCAATTTCTGTCCCAGCTTAGACCTTGCCTCTCTAGTTTTGTAAGCACATTATTGAAAATTAATGGGTTGTATAGTCACTTCTGATGACATGGGTTTAGAAGTGAGGAAGAAGTGACTTCTCCATTTGATTCTGGAAGCATGAATGCAATGAACTATGAAATATAAATTACTTACACTTAAAAATTCTCAGTATATATTAATGAACCAGGCTTCAATGAAGCTTTTGAAAGGTTTCACCTTCCTGTGTGAACTGCAGCATCTAGGAAGAGCTTAGTATTTGCTCACATATTTGAATTATAATAACCCTTCCATGATAATGAGCACATAAATGAAAACTAATCCTGAACTTGAGCAGTAGAACAGGAGGGTTCTCCCTGCTTGATTTTGGTAGCTCTTATTTTAAGCTTCTTTTGGATGTGGGTTTTTAAGTTCATTTATTGCCCAAGATAAAACTTATTTCCTCTCCCACAGGTTCAGCCCAACAATTACAGCACCTTCTATGATGATCAGAGGCAAAACTGGTCCATCATGTTTGAGTCAGAAAAGGCAGCAGTGGATTTCAGTAAGCAGGTAACTGCTCACCTCTGGGCCAGGCAGTTCTTGATGGCAGCAGGGGCAAATCAAGTTTTATTTTCACTGGAGTTCAGCTTTGAGTGTCTGCATAACTGTGATGGAGACAGATCTGAGAGCAGCCTGCCCTGAGCTGTGTTCAGTAAAGCAAATCTCTTCAAGGCAGGGAGCCTGTTGCTTCTCAAGATTCTCAAGTACTGCATATCCATGGTTCTGTAGAGCAGAGGATGTTTAATCAGCAACATTCAGCACAAGGAGATGTGGAATTCTAGTGTGGGCTTAATCAGTACAGCAAGGAATGCATCAGATCCATGAGTGGGACTCTCCATGAAAGGCCAGAGACACTGCCAGGCTTTCCCTCTGCAGGTGTGCATTGCCAAATGCAACAGCTGCCCAGCCCTGGACTCGGTCCTGGGCCAGGATCTCCTGCTGGGAGAAGGGCAGGGAGTGGAAGGAGGAGACTCCCTGGAGGTTGCCTACACAGGATGGCTGTTCCAGAACAACGGCCTTGGACAGGTACAGACATTTGTCACCTTTTAATGCTGAGTGGGACAGTCCCTGGCAGGAGCCTGCACATCCAGCATGGTGCTGGTGTTGATGTTAAAGGTATACTTTGGGCATTTATGGCACACTAAGTGGGGTCATATATATTGCTTATAGAATATTAAGGGATTCTGGCATGTTACATAAAATTTCCTCACTGAAAGGGTTGTTGCTGCCCAGGACAGCAGTGGAGTGACATCCCTGGAAGTGTTAAAAAACCATCTGGATGTGGTGCTTGAGACATGGTGTGGTGGTGAACAGGGCACTGCTGGGGGAGTGATTTGACTTGGTAATTTTAGAGGGCTTTTCCAACCTTAATGTTTCTGTTATTCCATTACTGTTCAGGGAGAGGTGATTTAAATGCTTTTAAACTTGTGGGCACTCTCCCACATGAATATTTAATGTTTTGCTTTACCCAGTCCTGTCCTAAAGCAGGTCTGAAGTCTGACTCTGCAGTTACCATTCACTTCATGAAATTGTACTTCAGGAAATGGACTGAAGCTCTGTCTTATGGCTGAGAATTAATTTTGGTAGTAACAGGATGGGAAATGGCATTTAACCAGAAGTTGTAGGAGTTTATGGAATGTATAAAATAGCATTCAGAACCTTGAAACAGTTGGGAAATCCATGTATTTAGTGTTCTTGTTCAACTCCCCAGGTGTTTGACTCTAATGTAAACAAAGACAAGCTGCTGAGGCTAAAGCTGGGATCTGGAAAGGTCATCAAGGTACAGCTTCTTCCACTTTCATTATAATATTATCATTATTCAATTATATAATTAATATAATAATTAATAACATAATATATTGTTATATCAATACACTATATTATCAATAATATAACTTATTGATATATTTATGTAATATATAATTTAATATAGTTAATTTTATTATTATTGAATATTAATATTATTCAATTATAATAATTGAAGTCTCAGAGCTTTGAATTACTGCAGATCTTGTTCAGGATTCATACATTCTCTTTCTGTTTCATTTATTAGCAAACACTGTGACAGTGGCTCACTCACTTTGCACAATAGAGCCCAGTCTCCTTTTCAGTATCAGTGTTAGACAGGAGTTGTCCTCTTCAGTAAAAAACAAAACTTCCTGTTTTCAGGAGCTGGGGTTTTATTGTCTTTGTTTTTCTGGAAGTCACTTAATTCCTTTCTTTGTTCTTGGGGAACCCTATTTCTAAAGGAAACAATTTTTCATCCAGGAATTTTGATATTCCCTTATGTTTTTTTATATTCCCTTATGTTATCCCATAAAATCAGGGTTTGAGTCACAGATGCTTTTGTTCAGGTCCATGACCTCAGTAATTCATGTATGACCTGTATAATTCATATATGACCTGTTACAAGTTGTCTTTTACTGAAGATGTCTATTTGTTTATTTGTTTTATCCTGTGTCTTACTAATTTTGCTTGGCTGTTAGAGCCATCTTGTGCAGTGCTGGCATCCCTTAGGCAGTTTGCATCCCTCATTACAACTATTGTCTTTGGTTGCTTTACAAATCTAGCCAGAGCAATTCAGATCTCTTTGGAGTCCAGTTCTTCCCCAAAATGCTGAGTGAGGCCATCACTGTGTGGTGGAGCTGCATCTTTATTCTTAAGTTAACACTGGAATTTACAACTGGCTATTAGGATTTTTGGCTAGTCAGAGGTTTGGTGAGGATTTTGCAGGAATCTCTCTATATGTGTTTTGGAACCTTTGCCTGAAGTTATCTTATTTGGGGTGAATAATGTCACTGATCCAACTGCTGCTTTCTCTTCCATTGCCTGTGCAAACCAAAGGGCTGGGAAGAAGGAATGCTGGGCATGAAGAAAGGAGGGCGGAGGTTGCTCATCATTCCTCCAGCCTGGGCCTATGGGGCTCAGGGTGTGGCTGCTCGTGTCCCTCCAGACTCCACTCTGGTGTTTGAGGTGGAAATCAGGAGGGTGAGTGTCTCCTGCCAAGTGTTTGTTTCCATCTGTTTTGTGACTGCAAGGGAGGAACCTGCTGTTAGTGTGAGAACTCCAGCTCAGAAACTGTTAGAAACCTCAGCAAGATGTGTATCTTTAATTCAAACAAACAAATAAACAAACCCAAAACAGAACCCTAAACCCAGAAAATCCCTCAAGGCTGTTTGTCTGTTCTAACTGTCTTGGGATCTTTTAGTTGTGTTACTTGTGAGTCACTTGGGAAAACAAAATACTGTGGGAGGAATGAGAGCTTTTCTAGTTCTGAATCAGTTGGCTGCTTTTCCTTGAAGTGCAGAAGCTCCACACACAGTAGCATCACAAATAAATTGATGAAAGTTTTTACAGGAACCCAGAAAATATTTTTTTTTCCTTAATGTTTTTTTTTAAGGTGAAGCTGGCAAAGGAGTGCTCTGGTTCAGATGGGCTGAGTGTCAGTTCAAGGGATTCCCCTGCACCTTCTCCAGTTCCCAGCTCAGATGGCTTCTCCTCAGACACAGGTTTAGTGCCTCCCTCCAGCATCCCTCCAAAGCCTGGGTAAGAAGCAGCAGGGCTTAACCAACTTTCTGTTAAGGCTGGTGGTGCCCATCAGCACAGTGCTGCCCTGACACATCATTTGCAAATGTGGGGCCTCTGTGCCAGCTGAGTGCCCTCCATGTGGCAGAGCAGTGCTGCTAACAGGACTTGCTGGAATTTTCTGCTTGAGTGCTGACTTCCAGATTAAAGCAAATGGGATGGGCTCCAGTGAAGGAGGTCATTCCTCTCCAGCATTCCTGAGATCCAGTGGGATTGAGCTGTGTGGGTGCTGCTCTAACAGCTGTCATCATTGTTGTCAGTTTGGATCTTCTCAGTCTCCACAACTCCCTGCAGAGGGTGTAGGCAGGTGGGGTCAAGTTCTTTTCCCAGGTAACAAGTGACTGGGGAGAGGAAATCACCTCTAAGTTACTCCAGGAGAGGTTTACAGTGGATATTAGGAGAACCTTCACTGACAGGAATTGGCACAGGCTGCCTAGGGTGGAGTTGCCATCCCTGGAGGTGTTCAAAGAATGCAAATGTGGCACTTGGGGATGGGGTTCAGTGCTGAACGTGCTGGGGCTGGGTCAGTGGTTGGTGACTCAACCTTAGATGTATTTTCCAACCTTAACAATTCTCTGTTCTGTTCCTTAAATTAAATGTGTCAGTCCCTCTTTTTAGGGAGTCCAAGGAAGTGTTGCCCTTGTTGCCATAAGTAGTTTGTTATTGGACTTGGTTAAACTTATTTATACCAGAATATGGTTGTTAAAGCAATCAACAAAATTATCTTTCTGTAGTCAGCTGTTCCAATGGGCCCTAGTGGTGTCCTGAACATACCTACAGATAACACTGCAAAGAATGTTCCAGAAGTGTAGGCTGAAAGCAATGCTTATGATATGAGAAAAGAGCTTTCCTAGGGAGAGGTGTATTAAGCAGTATTTATCAATCCAGAATGTTGGCTCCTGAGCTCCTCCTGGCTAATCTCCACACCTGTTTGGCTTTGCAGGGAGCCAGCTGTTCGGGCCAAGTCCAACTCCATCAGTGAGCAGCTTGCAGTAAGTGCTGGCTTTTCCTAACTTGTAGCCTGAACAGAGAAGTTTATTTTCACCTTCAGCGTTGGGTACTGCTGAAGATAAAGTGAGGATCATGCAAGACACTGGAATGTTCACCTTACAGCAGCTTAGTGCCTTGTTTTTGAAGGAGTTAATAGTTGGACTCAATGATTAACCATAACTTAGAGGTCTTTTCCAACCTTAATGATTCTGGGATTACCAGGACCTAAGGAACTCCAGCCCCAGTTCCTATTCTTAAATGCAAAGTGACTCTGACCATGTGGATGTTCACAAGGTTGGTTGTGTTTTGAGATAAATGGACAAATTTAAAATAGATAACAAAGGAATTGGGACATTCAGGATAAGTTTATAGAGCTGCATGAGAAGACTTTGTGCCTCCAGACAGAAAAAGCTGCTAAGCAGCTTCCTGAACTCACACATTTTCTTGTTGGTTTTTGTGCAGGGATAGATTTTTCTCTGTAGTGACAGCACTGTCATCCTAGAAATAAGATATATAAAACAAGCCAGATTAACATTCCTGGCACTACCTTGTGTGCTTGAAGAACAGATTTTCTCACAGTCATTGAAAAATTGAGTCAAAATTCAGTGAGAGATGTAGAAGTGTTTGTAATACCTCAAAAGCCTGGGCTGAGAGAAAGGGAGAGTAATTAACTGTTTCTTTTAGAACCCAGATGTAGCAAAGGCAAAGCTGATTTCTCGGATGGCCAAAATGGGACAGCCCATGCTGCCTTTCCTTGCTGGGACAGCAGGGAGTCAGCTGGACTCCAGTGACTCAGAAATAGAGGTACCAGTCACAGCTGTGTGACTCTTACTCCTTTTCCTACTCTGGTGGTTGCTTAAACTGGGGCCTCTAGCAGTGGCTCTGCCCTTGTCCAGGGAAATCCACTCTGGTTCTGTGACAGGAAGGTTCCACTTGGGTTCCTGGGGTGACAACTTGTCTCAAGTGACCTTGGGCTCAGTCTCTTGGCTTGTTCTTTGGTGTTTCTTGTAACATGCAGAAATGTTTTTAGGATCCCAATACTCTGAGAGGGACAACACAGCCAGTGGCTCCAAGCAGACCCTCCCAGCCAGCTCAGGCAGTGCTGCCCACAGTGTCCACACAAGGTAATGTGCTGGGGAGCTGCTGCACTCCCTGTCCACTCCATGAGGGCTGTGGGAGCACAGGATTCCTTCCAGGAGCTGAAATATGAACTGAGCTTCTGATAAGGCTTGCTGATCCATGAGCCACTAATCATGGAGCACAAGCCAATCCTTGGAGTGTTTGTGGTCCAGTGCTTGAGGAAGAGCAGCCAGCATGGCTGAGCTGTCCTGTCACTGGGCACTGAGATTTGTAGGCCATGGGATCTGTAAATGCAGTGTTACAGATCCTTTCCCAGTGAACAGTATGTTTAGGAATGATGGAAATCCTAGAGAAGGGCAGCATGAGGCTCTGCAGGGCTGGCTGTGTCTTCCCATGATGGAATGGTCACATCAGCTGCTGGTCAGCTGAGCAGCCTTCAGAGTCAGAGTCATGCCTTGTGCCAGTAAACTTCAGAGCTGTCTCTGTTGGATTGAAAAGAGGTTGTTTAAATGGAGCTAGAAGTGGGATTTCTGTGAAAGGATACTCTTTTCTTGACCTATTACTACTTGCTTGATTGGATTTAATTTTCACAAGGTTGCAGGCAGGCTTTTGTTAAACTTTTGTCTATTAGTGGTTTTTTTGTTTTGTTTTGTTGGGGGTTTTTTTGTGTGGGTTTTTTTTGTGGTTTTTTGGTTTGGTTTGGTTTTTTTGCCATTTCAGACTAGGTGAATTAAATTCTTTCGAGCTGTTTTATAGCATGCTGTATTTATTTCTTCCTTTCCAGTACCTCAAGCATCTGGTGCTGCACCTTCAGTATCTTCTGCTGCTTTAATTCCTGCAACCATCCAGCCCCATTCAGCTCTGCCTGGAGGAGCACAGGGCTTTCAGGTACCAAAATGAAATCAAGGAGAATATTGGCACTTCTGTCCTTTCTCCTAAGTTTTCCCCATTGTTGGGAGCAAGGACTTTAACATAAGGATGAGAATTCCAGGGAGTTTCCTCTGACTCTTTGGCATTGTCAGGTTTTCATCATATGCCCTTTAAAATTTATTCTAAAAGAGCCAATTTTATGTTTTATGATGGGTTCTTAAACTAAGGATGAACCAGGCTTTGTTAATACCTGGTTTTGTAGTGGATGCAATAAAAACTTCCAAGTTCTGCAGCAATGAGCAGTAAAGTTGCAATCAAGTTGTTTTGTGCTTTTTGAGCCCTTTTTGGAAAATAAACTTGTGTTCAAATTAACATAACTTCAAAGGGAGGTGTTCACGTGCTGATCTGACCCTCACAAATGTAGGGTGACACAATTTTGTTGAAATTTGAGTGAAGGTTGGAACTAACTAAAGAAGAGTATTATTTTCCTTTCACAATGACTGTTGTGTATTTTGACTTTCCAGCTCCTTAATTCTTGGATTTTTTTTTTCTTTCCAAACATCCTCCTTGCTCTTGAGCTTAAAAAAATACAAATCTGTGGACATGGGGAAGTAGCAAAATGCATTCTAACCTATTGAACTTGTCCTTCAAGGCATATCCAGGAGTGCCATTTGCTTACCCCCAAACTGCTGCCTCTGCCTCCCAACTCCAGCCTGTGGGGCAGATGTATCCTGCTCCTTACCAAGGTAAGTTTGAAAAGGTACCTGCTTCTCAGAGGGCTGCAGCTCCTGCACTGAACAGTTTGTGATGATGATTTATAGCTGTGCTGTTTCACAAATGTTTATTTTTTAATAGCAAATAGGGGCAAATACTTCCCAAGAAATATCCATCTCTTTCTTACTCTAAAGAGCCTTGTGCAATTGAAAGGGGCTGTATTTCTGTTTCTTCCTAAAACTGGGTATTACTAAAGGAATTTGGTAAATGGTGCTTCCAGTTATAAATAAAACTAATAGTAACCAGCTCCCAACCAGCCAGGGAAAGAATTGAGCTGTAAAAGGCAAAACCTAGGAAGGACCAAAGACTTTTAAAGAACCATTTAAGTCATCCCAGTTGGTGAAGTCTTGAGTGTAGCTGAGCCTTTCTTGGAGCCAGTTTTTTCAGTGCAGTTTCAGAAGCTGACCTTCACTGCTGTGGTTTGATTGTGCCTCTGGTGTGTCTGGGGGCTTTGCTCTTGTTGAGTTGAGCTGTCACCTAGCTCAAGAATTTCCTGTACTCAAACCTGCCTGTTGAGATTATTTGGGAAATATCCACATTATTTGTTTTCCAAATACCACATCACTTTTATTTCTGGGCAGAGAGTGAATTTCCTGCTGTCAGGCTTCCTGCTACCTAGCTTTTGCTGTGTCTTTGTGCAGGTATTTCCCCTTGTCACTGTAAATCTCTCTCTTTTCCCTTCAAGCACCTGGAGATGTCACTTCCTTTCTGATGACAGAAGCTCGGCAGCACAACACTGAAATCCGACTGGCTGTGAGCAAAGTGGTGGATAAAATGGATCACCTGGCTGCCAAGGTATGGCTGCCCAGGGCATTTCTTCTCTCCAGGTGTGCAGAGAGCAGTTGGCTCTATTTAAATGCCTGCATTAAGAGATACAGTAAATGAGTAATAGCCCAATATTGTCATGCCTTCAAGTGGCAGCAGTTTAGCTGCTGTGAAAAAGCAAAGCTGAGGCTTGGGGAAAGGTTCTCTTTTACTGTCTTGAATACCATGTGATGCATTGTTTGGAGGGATTCCCTGCCCTCTGGGAGGTGTCACACTTGATTCAGTGCCTACTCCCTGCAGCTGAGCAGAAGAAACAGTGAAATTCCTCTTTGCACATGTCAAACTCTCACCTGCACCCATAAATTCATTTCAAATGGGTTAAGCATGGTTTATCCCTGCAGGTGGAGGAGCTGAAGAAGCAAAGCACTGCTAACAGCTCCCTGCTGCCTGGCATCTCCTCTGTCACCATGGAAGCCTCCATGATCATGAGCAACATCCAGCGCATCATCCAGGTGAGCAGGGCCAGCCATGGCCACCTCTCTGAGCTGGGGCTCAGGCTTACCCTAAAGAGAGCAAATGGCCATCCACCCATGGCTTCTGCTTTTCCATGGCCACAATGAGCATGAGACTTAAAATGATTTCCATCCCTCTTTCCCCCTCCAAAAAGCTCTTCTCAGCATTTTGGGGTTTGGGTATTTTGTGAGTCAGAGTTGTGGGTATTTCATAGGCCTTGACAAAAGGTTCATGTGGGAGAAGTTCACCTTCTCAAACCATTATGGATTTAACCCCAGTTTCCAGCAGAACAATTTCACAGCTGAAGTGTCACATTGTAAAAAGCACCTGCTTCTGCTATTCACTACTAAATTTTATGCTTGGATGCCTTTCCAAGCAACAGTCTTAAAAACTTGGAGTTTGTGGATAAAAAAGCCAACCAGACACAATATTTTCTAGAATGAGATTTGGCAGCCACATTCCTGTGCCAGGATTCTGCTAAATGTGGCACAGTGCTCTTCCTGGGCTGTTACCACAGAAGGGAGGAGCATCACCACTGTCCTACATCTGTACAAAACAAGGGTTTAGGAAATGCTGCAAGGAAATCTGAGCAAGCTGAATATTCATGCTGAGCTGTGCTTTAGGAGAATGAGAGACTGAAGCAGGAGATATTTGAGAAGAGCAGTCGGATTGAGGAGCAGAATGAGAAGATCAGTGAGTTGATTGAACGTAACCAGAGGTAAGGGCTGGAAATCTCACTGCATTTCCAGACTCTCCAGCTTACACTTGGGCATATCTGGGGGGTGTTTGTTAGGAGACAGCCATGTTCTGATATTTTAATTCTTTTTAAGGTATTAAAAGTGTGGGATTCCTCCCACCCCTTCTCTGAGGGCTTGTCCCCAAAACTCTGATATACAGTATACATGAATGTGTAAAAGGGGAACAAAATCCCTCATGCTGTCTGTGAGCATGCTTGCCCTGCTTCTGGGAGTTGCTTTATTTTTGCTGGCTTTTTATTGAGGTGAAGAAATTGTAGGGGATGTGGTGCCCTTTGTGAAGTTCAGCTGATAGTAAGTTATCAAAACTCTTGGAACATGAGACATTTTCAGAGAGGTGAAGCATTTATCCCAGCTGATAAAATCCCTGCTGTAGCAGGCACAGCCCTCCCACCCCTCTGAGATCAGCTCTTAGTGCAGCACATCCTGCAAAATGGTCTGGCACTTATCATGAATTCAACAGAACTTCTGTGCTTTGGAATGTCACTTTTTTCTGTCTGAAAATTCCTGTTTCCAGGAATGCCCACGGTGTCTCCTGTTCACAGGTATGTGGAGCAGAGTAATCTGCTGATGGAGCAGAGGAACCACTCCCTGCAGACAACAAATGAGAACACACAGGCAAGAGTGTTGCATGCAGAGCAGGAGAAGGTAATGGTGGCATGAACAAAGCCAGGGCTGTTGCATTCAAACAAGCCTTGCTAGTCAAGGCAGTTTTCTGAGAAGGCAACTGCAGTTCTGAACTTTGTTGATAAAAATATTGGATGTTTTGATGGCTTTCATGACCAAAACATCACAGAAGATGTAATCATTTCATGCTGTCATAACTTTAATATTCTTATATTGTAGGAAAGTGTCTGATTTATTGTTAACTCTGTAGGCATGAGGCCAATGTGTTGAGGAATTGTGTATCTCAGGGCTTTTGAGTTGGAAATGCTTCAGTTATTTGTTACACTGATCCAGTGTAACAAGTGTTTTATTCCTGCTATAGAACTGACATAGAGTGAATGTAGATACAAGAAAAAATATTTCCTGCTGGAGTTTCTTCATTGCACTTTTTTGCTTGTTTTAATGCTAATGAGAAGCTGTTTGTTTCTCCCAGTAACACATTGTGCTTTTATGACAGGAGCTGTTGCTCACTGTTAAACCAGTGAATTGCATTTATGCATGGCTGCATATCCTGAACCATCCCTAGGCCAGCCTAGCCCAGGTGTGCTGCTCTGGCTCTGCCACTGCATGGTGCCTGCTCTGCTTTCTTAAATTACACCAAGTTCAGTCTTGCTCTGTGCTCTGCTGCTGAGCTGTCTCTCTCCAGTTCAAAAGTGAGGTGACAAATGCTGCTTCTGTGTGAGAACCATAACTTGATGGACCTAAAGCTGGCCAGAACTGCAGCTTTCCAAAGAGGGGTAAAGAGCAGAGCAGGGAGCAGCTGATAGTGCTGAGAGCAGACAGGAAGGGGGCTGCTTTCCCACCCCCAGCCCAGGCTGCACACCCACAATATGTAGGAGTGTGAGAGATTCTAACCAGGAGTGAGTCAGACTGAGATAATAAATGAAATTCCTTTCTCAGTGAGGACAGCATCCTGCTGGTACAATAATACTTGGGAAGGAATCTCTTTTGGAAGTATAAGATCCTCAGGAGTCTTTGTGCCTCATCTTCAGCAGGACCCCACTGAGCAGTCACTGCCTGGGGATGATGTGACATGAACAGGCTTCAGGCCAGGGCAGGAAAGCCCTGACTTGCACTGGGGTGTTTCCCCTGGCTCTGTGGGAGTATTGACTGGAAAGATGAAGGCTGATATTCCTTCCTGTTCCCTTTTTCTACCCCAGCTTGCCCTGGGACTGCAGTCACTGAATCCCCAGGGACAGGCAGAGCCAGGGAGGAGGGCTGGAAGCTGTTTTATCCATTGTTACACACAGATGGGCACTCACCATTTATTTGGCTGTACACAGGATCACTGAGGTGTTGCTAACTGACTGCTTCAGAGTTATGAATCTTTGGCCCTGGCAGAGCAAGTCACAGCTTTAGGTGAAGGTTTTGGGAGCCATAAGTAATTCCCCACCTCTCCAGTGCAGGTCACAGCCACCTGTAATATGTGACATACCCTAAGGATACCTTCAGTGTCTTTCTTTTTACACCAGGCTCCACTCCCTTTTTCTGTCTAAGCTTTTACAGTTCTTGGAGTAATTTAAAGGCTTCTCTGGCATGCCTTGGGCTCCTGTTATGAAGCATTGTGCTTTTCTGCTGATGAATGCCTCTGCCTTTCAAGCTGTGTTCTTAACCCTTCCTGTTTCCTGTTGCTGCTTTCTCTTCCCAGCACATGCTGCCAGTGGATCGGGGCTGGGACCAGGTGAGGCAGTGTCTGCTGACTGTGTAGGTGGTAGATGCTTGTGCCCTAGGCAGTGCCAGCCCAGCTTCCTCTTGAGCTAGAAACTGATTGGCATGAAAAGAATTGTCTCAGAGCTTGAATGAGCTTGGATCCTTCACTGGGAAAAGGGCTTTAGTCTCCCCACTGACCCCTCTTCCTTGGGGAGCCCTTCCAAGAATTCTCTCACATTCTCTCTGCCCTCTCCCCATGGGAGAACAGGATCACTGTCAGAGCAGGTACAGGTCACCCAGGATTCCTGGTGCCTGAAAGCAGGAGGCTGGAGCTGAGCTGTGGACGTGAAGCACCCTCTGTAGAAACTTCTGTCTAGTAACCCTTCCTGCCATAGGATTTCCTAATTGTGTTTTCTTTATTTGCCATTAAAGACAGAGGCCAGGGTTAAAATAACTTTTAGATTACTTTAGCTGTGCCCTGGGGTTTGATTTTAGAGTGCCAGGAGTCAGTATAGCAGTGGAACATTTATGGAAGCACAAGAGGAAAGCAGATCTGGTTTTGGCCACTCTGAAATGCTGCCTCCCCTTGAAATGAGTGGTGTGATATCCCAGCCCTCCAGGTCAGCACATCCTCATCATCACCATAGTTGGAACAGTTCTGCTCCCAGCTTTTCTGTGCCAGAAGGTGTTGGTCTTCATGTGGAGGGACTTCTCTTAGAGGGATAAAGCAGAGAGCAAATTCAGTTCTCCTGACTTTACCTGTAGAAGAATGAGAAAAATCTGTTGGGAATCTCAGACTAGGCAGAGGTGTGGTAGCTGTTTAGGGATTCCCTGTGCAAATTCTGTCTTTGCAGAGCATCCTCTGAAGTTTGTGTGTCACTCAACAAGACTGGGAATGGGACTTTGTGTCTGTCTTGATGCTTTGAGCCCCTGCTAACATTGTTTACAAGTTGTCTAACAAGCTGTGCTAGTGCCTGGTTTGAGGTGAATCACTGGCTCTCAGCAATCCTAAATCTAAACAGGTCCCCAGATGACTGAGAACTGTGCTGGGAAATGCCAGCCTTGCCTTGGCAGCTGAGGTGACCTCATGCTGTGTGCTCTGGGGACAAAGTGCTCTCTTGGCTGGGACCAGCCTGTGTTTTAAGTGGCTCTTCAGTGATGTGTGGGTTTATAGAAGACAATTAGATATTGGAGCCCAGGCTTTTTACTCAAATAGATGTTTCCATAGCCTGAAAACTGAGCAGAGGCACCAGGCACTGGTACCAGGCTTGCACACACTTAACCTTTTCAGGAAAACTCACTGGGTTGAACTGATGTGTTGATGAGGTTGTTGGTGGCCTCATGGACAAAACTGACATGGCAAAAAAGTCATTGTTACCTCCTCAGTGTGGGGATGTCTTCCCTGATAAGGCCTCCAACCCTTTTCCAGCTCTTCCTGAGAGAACAGTTCTGCAGCTTCCTCACACATCCCATTTTCCCTGCTCCATTTTGTGCTCCAGGCCAAAGTTGCAGAGGAGCTGGCAGCTGCCACAGCCCAGGTTTCCCAGCTGCAGCTGGAGCTGACTGCCCACCAGAAGAAGGAGATGGAGCTGAGGAAGCAGCTCTCCTGTGCTGTGCAGGATGCAGAGAGACAGGAGGCACAGCTCAACAAGCTGCAGGCACAGGTGGCAGGTGAGGCTGCTCCTGCCTGTCTCTGAGAGCTCCTCTTTTCTTTTATAAGATTTTTCCTGTTTTCTGGGGTATCTTTCTGCTTTTCCTAGGATCAGACACAGGGGATGGAAGAAGGATATGGATGCACTGAAATATCTTGAGGGATATGCATCCCTGTCACCACTGAAGACAGTGGGATGACTCAACAAACAAAATTCATCGTGTTATAGGGATTCCTTTTGTAGAACAATCTCTTGGCTTTTCTGTCCAACATCCTGTAGAGCAGCCAGAGATGTTCCAGTGGATGGAAAGTTGAGATTAACCTGAGGGGTTCATTTATTCCTCTGTGGTGGGCACTGCTGTGGCCCCACCCTGAATGCTGGGGTCCCTTCTGTTCTCCACATGACAAAAAGGACATTGAGGGGCTGGAGCAATTCCAGAGAAGGGAAGGGGCTGGAGCCCCAGGAGAGGTTGAGGGAGCTGGGAAGGGGCTCAGGCTGGAGAAAAAGAGGCTCAGGGGGCCCTTGTGGCTCTGCACAACTCCCTGACAGGAGGGGACAGCCAGGGGGGGTCAGGCTCTGGGAACAGGGACAGGAGGAGAGGGAGTGGCCTCAGGCTGGGCCAGTGGGAATTTAGGTTGGATATTAGGAAAAATGTATTTACAGAAATTATTCCAAAGCATTGGAACAGGCTGCTCTTGATGAATTCTAGTCCTCACTGCAGGCACAAGCAGAGTTGTTGACTGCACTGTGCAGGAGACCCTGTTCCTCCCCAAAATGTGCTCCCCTGCAATGGAGGTTGCACCCAAACTCACAGAGGAATGTGGGGGTTTGTTTGCAGAACTCCAAGAAGCCTCTCAGGACACTCAGAGCAGGTTCAAGGCTGAGAAGCAGAGTCGAAAGCAGCTGGACATGAGGATGGCAGCACTGGAGGAGGAGCTGGCAGACCTGAGAGTGGAAAAGGAGACTCTGGAAAGGGTATGGCCAGGGCCAGTAACAGATTCAGTTCTTTACTCAAGGCTAACCAAAAGTTCTTGCTTTTAAATATGTAAGTTAAGTAAATCTTGACTCTTCTACAGGCTGGTGGATCCTTTGTGCTCATGTGGGGTTTTTTTAATTTAATTAATTCTTACCCAGTAATGTGTCAGTCTTCCTTACCTCAGAGATAACCTCAGCTTGATTTCAATGGTGGAATTCCTGCCCAAAGAGCCTCCTGCCTGAGGGAGAAAAGCTGCTCTGGTGCAGTCTGGCCTGTTCTATGTCATGTTTTGTGTTGCAGAATCTTGCAGAGAGGAAGAAGAAATCCCTCTCAGAGAGAGCTCAGGCAGAGGAGGAGCTGGAGGAAACGCGCAGGTCGTACCAGCAGGAGC
The DNA here is from genome assembly GCF_903797595.1 of Erithacus rubecula. Lineage (NCBI taxonomy): Eukaryota > Metazoa > Chordata > Aves > Passeriformes > Muscicapidae > Erithacus > Erithacus rubecula. The sequence goes on along the minus strand of NC_136673.1, from coordinate 9,670,927 downwards.
TGGACAAGCTCCGGCAGCTGCTGAAAAAGGCCAGGACCTCGACTGACCAGGCAGCAGCAGAGCAGGTGAGGGCTCAGGGCAGCTGCTGCTCCAGCCCTGGAGGGCTTCTGGGGCCTTCAGGTGGGAAATAATGTCAACATGCTCAGGTAGGGGAAGAATCAAAGTGTTACCTGCTTGAATTCATGGGTTAGTGTCAAACTAGGAGAGGCACCAAATTGAGATTGTAGTAGAGAGAAGAATATGGAACTTGTGAGGAGTAAAAGGTTGTTAAGAAATATGGCAAGAGGTGTGAAATCTGAGCCAGACCTCCTGGCCAGCCTGGGGGTTTATGGCTGGAGCTGAAGTGAGAGGTGTGGGTAGGAGCTGGTGGCAGCCACTGGGCTGCACTGTGTAGGTGTCACCTTGTGCTAACACAGATGGTGTGTGTGTGTGTGATGCTGATGGTGTCTCTTGTGCCATGGGCAGCTGTCAGTGCTCCAGGCAGAGCTGGAGTCCCAGTGTGAAGCCAGATGTGAGCGTGCCCTGGCCTCAGCCAAGGAGCAGCACGCCCGGCAGTGCCAGGAGCTGTGTGAGCAGAGGGACTCCCTGCAGCACCAGGTGGCCCAGCTGGAAGAGAAGGTAAAGGGCTGTTCTTTGTTCCTCTAATGGGCACTAAATACCAGCAACTGTAACCAACAGTCTTCTCCCACTTGGTGAAGTGGGAGCTTGACTTTCTAATTTCCTGCCTGTTATGGAGTTTGATCTCAGCCATCTACAGCAGTTTTCTGTTGGGTTGGTGGGGTTATGGAGGAGGGAGAGGCAAGGTACTGATAGTGCTGAACTACAGCAACAGCTACAACTTCCACTTCTCTGCACTGTCCTGGTGGCTGTGGGTGAGCAGAGGCTGTTTGGATACTGCCAGGGGCTGAACCTGCTCTGGTTCTTGTGTTTCAGCTCACAGCTCTCAAACACTCAAAAAAAGCAGAGGAGCAGAAGTTATCTGAGGTTCAGCAACGTTTGGAGGAACTGGAGCCTATCCAGGAGAAGGTAAAGGAATAACACAGCAGCTGGAACTGGAGAGCAGGGAACACCAGCCTCAGGCTTGTCCAGAATAATGAGGATGGGAGTTCCAGAATATGGCAGGGAAGGGATAATTTCATGTAGTTTCCAGCAAACCAGAACAGGCCCAGTAATGAGATCCAGCCTTTGTTCCACTGGGATCTCAGTGATGCTGCACCCACCTATTCTTGGTGACACTTGAGGAGCTGATGACACAACTGTGACTCTCCCAAGGCTGGCTTGGGTGTCCTTATTTGTTGCCATTGCTTTCAGCCAAGTCTTTTGTGACATGCTTAAAACTCCAGTCAGAGTTAGTGCCTCACTGAAAGCCTGCCCAAGCCACCCTGGAGGTGAGGAGTGAGGAGCAGCTCTGAGGGTTTCCCATCTCCCTTGGCAGTACTCAGCCCTGCAGGCAGATGTGCTGCTGCTGAGGGCTCGCTATGAGGAACAGATCCAGGACCTGCAGAGGGACCAGCATGGACCTGTCCCTGCAGACTTCACTGAGCAGGTGAGCCTGGCTGCAGTACTTCTCCTTCCTGGAAGGATTTACCTTGAATTATTTCTCTCTGAACTGATGTAAAAAGGAAAAATATCATTTTCTCCACAGAGCACTGTGTTTGTAGTAACAGTCCACAAAGGAAGAAAGGATCTATCCTAGAATCATGGCCTCACAGAATGGTTTAAAGTTCATCATTTCCACCCCCTGCCCTGGCAGGGACCCCTCCCACTGTCCCAGGTGCTCCAGCCCCAGTGTCCAGCCTGGCCTTGGGCACTGCCAGGGATCCAGGGGCAGCCACAGCTGCTCTGGGCACCCTGTGCCAGCCCTGCCCACCCTGCCAGGGAACAATTCCTGCCCAATATCCCATCCATCCCTGCCCTCTGGCAGTGGGAGCCATTCCCTGTGTCCTGTCCCTCCATCCCTTGTAAACAGCCTCACTCCATCTTTCTGCTGCCCACTTCGTTGTCTGATTTTTGTTGTTAACTCTACATCTGAGAATTAGATTTAAAAACTAAAGAAAGAAGGAGGTGCCAGTCTGCCTTGGCTTTGTGCAGCCTGTCTCAGTTTGGGGGATAAGTTTGGGTCATATAGAGTGGTTCTGAGTTAAGGTGGCTTGATATGGTGAGGATTTCTGGTTTGGAAAGTAGATTTTTTTGCAAAACCACCTGTGTGTGTTTGGATTTATTATTCCTTCCCTTGGAGAAGTGTCTGATGTTGAGTGCTGTGCTTTACATGCTGATGAATTGTATCTCTGTTTCCTGTCATGTTCTTTTGCAGGTAAAGAAGATAATGAATGGTGTATTTCAGTCTCTTCGGGGTGAATTTGAGCTGGAGGAGATGTACAGTGGCAGGACAGTCCTGGGGCTTGTCATGAACACTATCAAGGTATGACACTGGTGAGAGAAGAGAGAGAGAGCTTTGGGCTAAAACCTCCAGTCTGTACTGTCAGACTGAAATAACTGAAGGAGAATTTTGTTGTGGGTGGCAGAGCAGCCTGGGAGGAGGAGATGATGCAGGGAGCTGAGGTGGTTTGTATCTGGAGTATAACCTGTGCTCTCTCTACTCCCTTTTCCAGACTGTGACACTGCAGCTGCTCAACAAACAGCAGGAGAAACCAGAACATGGCAGTGAAAGTGAGGAATCTGGCCCAGAAGCAGGGAAACAGGAGGGATCACCTGGAGCAAAGACTGAGCACAAAGAGCCCCTGCAGCACAGCCCAGCACAGAGCACTGCACCCCCAGCTGATCCTGGGGAAGTGACCAGAGGCTCCCTGGAGTCTGAGCAGGAAAGGCAGGCTGCTCCTCACCCTGCCAGCCCCAGAGCTCCTGAGGAAGAGCAGGAGACCCAGAGCAGGGGGGTGGCAGAAGAAGAGAAAGTTCAGGAGGAGCATCTCCCTGCCCCAGCTGCTTGCAGCCTGGGTGCTGAGCAGGGGCCTGTCCCTGCAGGACAGCCTGTTCCTGGGCTGCAGCAAAGGCTGGACACTGCTGCCACTGGGGAAGCTGGCCCAGAGCAGGCTCCCTCTGCAGTGTCTGTGCAGGCAGAAGCTGCAGAACCTTCTGCTGCAGGAGCCCAGGCAGGAGAGGTGGATGAGGCAGTGCCTCCAGCACATCCAGCTGAGGAGCAGAAGGAGGAGGAGGCTGTGGGAGGTTTAGAGCCTCCTCCCTTAAACGGGGAGGAAGGGAGTGGCACAGACCCGTGGGATGGAGCTGGCTCAGAGCAGGAACCTGCCTCAGTGTCCAGCAGAGCAGATCCAGCCTCAGCTGTCCTGGGAGGAACTCCAGGATCACAGGAACTGGGCTCCAGGCACACAGATTCCAGGTGAGGGGCTGTGCTGGGTGCCTGGGTCAGCTGGGGCTGGGACAGCAGCAGGCCCAGGGGCTGGGACAGGTGTGTCCCTGCTGCAGGGCTGCACAGGCTGGGGCTGCAGCCAGGAGCTGGCACAGCCCAGGCTGCCCGGGGTACATTGCACTGGGAGCAGCCCCAGAGTAGCCTCATGTATGCTGGAGTCAGTGGAGAGCACTGCCAGGGGATTGTGCAGTTCCTGTGCAGTGATCCTGCTGCCTGCCACTCCCAGAGTTGCCCTGCACTGCTGAACAGTACATGCCACAAAGGTTTCCCTCAGGGACAAAGCTTTGCCATCTCTCAGTAACAGAACTTGTAAATCCCATCCTCTGAAAGCCAGCTGCTCATTCTTTATCTCCTTGCAGTCTTTTTGAGGATGACAACTTCTTTGAAACAGCATCTCCTAAACCACTGAAGCCTCAAGTTCTCTCTGAAGAGGAGGATGAGGAGGAAGTGGTATGTATTTGGGTGTTTGGGACTTTGCTCTGATTGAGGAACAGTCTGTAGTTTGTAAAATCCTCTGTGTGGCAGTGGGGGCCTGGCTGAGCTCAGAGTTCTCCATCCATTCCCTGTGTAAATCAGGAGTGTCTGGGGTTGGTGTCTGAGCTGGGAGGGGCTGGCTTGGCTGAGGGAGTGGTGACAGATTCCTGCTGGCATGAAATCAGTGGGGCCTGCCAGGTTAATTGAAGGGTTTTAGGTTTTGGCCCCTTTCCAGTCCCTTTTAGCCTGTAAGCAGCTCCTGGAATCATAAAAATCATTGGAAAAGACCTTTAAGATGATTAAGTCCAGCCATCCATATAACATCATTCACCATTGAACCATGTCCTCAAATATCACATCCACCCCTTTCTGAACACTCCAGGGATGGTGTCTCCACACTGCCCTGAGCAGCCTGTGCCAATGCTTTACATTCCTTTCCATCAAGAATTTTTTCCTGCTATCGAATCTAAACCATCACATGAGAAATAAAAACTTGGATAGTGACACTTCTAGTTGCCAGCTCCTCCAGGCTGGCAGAGATTTCAGGGCAGTTTGTGGTTATGGAATGCCAGAAGCTGCTGGGCTGAGCAGTTTCCCCTGTGCCTTGCAGAGCATGAAGGGGCGTCCCCCTCCCGCGCCGCTCTTCGGTGACGACGATGATGATGAGCTGGACTGGCTGGGATGAAGATGTGCCTGCTGAGCCCTCTGCTCTGGCCATGGCCTCTTCTGTGCTCTGAGCCCTTGGTGAGCTGCACACCTGGACATTGGGAATGAGCAGGGACTTGCCAGCTCCTGTCCTGCAGAGGGATGGGGGCTGCACCAGGGGGCTCTTGTGCACTGGTGGGGGCTCAGCCTGTCACTCTGAGCTGCCAAATGCTCTGGGGCTGGGCTGAGTGCAGGAGCCACCCACTGTCCCCTCCCCTGAGCCCTGGATTCATTAACCTCAAACTTTATGCAAATAGGAACTTGGTGAAGAGTTAGAGCAGAGTGAATCTGCCAGGACCCTGCAGTGGCAATACCCTGTTTAAAAATCAGACTAAAATCTCCTTCCCCAGTGATGAGCTCCTTGGAATATTTTTCTTAGTCCTCAGGGTGGCTCCCAGGGACCCTGCACCCTCTCCCCACTGTGTCTGAGCCATGTGCCACTGGAGCTTCCCCCAGGAATCCCAGTCAGGTGTTCTTGTGAGTCCCTGGCTCTGCACAAGCAGCCTGGGGAGCCCTGGGGGCTCAGGTGGGCACTGACTGAGCTGTGGCACAGGTGGTGCTGACCCTTGGAGCTCTGCTAAAGCAGGGCCTGAGCAGCAGTGATGGGTGCAAGGAGCCCATCCCTGCTGTGTGTTAGTCACTCACAGGCACCTCCTCCCCTGTGCCCAGAGCTGAGGTGGTTTTTGCTGGGCTGTGTTTGTGGGAGCAGCAGCACAGCTCTGGGATGTGCTGCATGTTTGGGAAATCCTTCCCCACAGCCCAGCCCCTCTCCTGTGCCTTTGGCTCTGCTGCTGTTAAAATGTGACCATCCCAGCACCAGTTATACTGGAGAGAGGGGTGGGACACAAGGCCCAGGCTGGGCTGGGCACTTTGGGGTGTCACCCTGCACTCTGAGGGGACCAGGAGGGGGAAGGAGTGAGGGCAGAGCTGGACAAACAGCCCAGGACTCTTACAGCACTTTTATATTCCACTCATGGGCACTGACACAACTTCACCCCAGAAGTCTTTAAAACAAATAAACCCCTTCATAAAATGAAAGGACTTAAAATAATTCTATGGTTTAGTTTCTACACCTGCCTTTACAGTTTGGAGTTAGACCTGTGTCCCCCTAAAGGTGATTTTGTGGGAGGAAAGCCCCCAAAGAACAGGGGGTGTTGGGGGATGTGGCAGCTCCCTGTGCCCACCCTCAGTGCTCAAACTGGGGCAGAGACCAAAGCCTGTGACAGCCACCCTGCTGCCAGCAGGGTCACCTGAGCTGGGCCTTCTGGGCATTACTCAGTGCTGAATATTATGAGGGTGTTTGAAACTGGATTTTCTGGGGGTGTTTGTGCTGCTCTGAGTGTCAGTGCCCTGATGTGGCCCCTGGCCCTGTCCATGCAGTGTCCCATTGATCATTGTTCATACTAACAAGTTCCACTTCTTGTTCCCCATTAAAGATAGGTACCCTGAGGCATTTGCATTTCACTTCTTGGAAAATAAAGTGCAATTAAACCTGTATTTTTTTGCTTGAAGTGGCTTTACTTCAGTCTGGCTTTATCTGTCACCTGAAAACTGACTTAGCTCTGACTTAAATAGGGAATAATTTGATTTAGAAGCTGTTCTTGTGTGTCCTTGTTGTTGAAGCCTTCTCATGGGCTAGGAGAGAAGGTCCCTCTGTGCTGTGGCTCCCTGGGCTCTCCCACTGGAATGTGCTGGTGTGAGAAGCTGCAGCACAAAGAACTGGTGATGGTCACAGAATCCACTTGCCTGGTTCCCCTCAGGTTTTAGGGGAGGGGATCTTGGGCATCTCCAGGGGTTTGCAGAACCCAGTCCTTCCTGAGCTGCTCTGGGGCTGCAGCAAGGTTCAGCTCTGCTGTGCTGGGAGCCTGGGGTGCAAGAGCTGAATTGAAACTTGTTCCCCCCTTCAAGTACCACAACCTCTTCCCTCCCTTAGCAGCTGCCCCTGCTCCACCCTGGTGCTCAGCCCTGCCCTGCCTGCCGAGGCTCAAGGACTCCCAGAAAAACACCCGGACGCGGTGCTGGGCCCATGTCTGGTTTAATGTCTCGTCTCTGAGGGGCTGAGCCCGTCCCCGGCTGCCTCCCCCCTCTGCGGGCACCGCGCCGCTCTCTCCTCCCGGGAACGGGCCGAGTCCCCTCGGAGCAGCTTCGCCCGCAGTGCGGGGCCCTTCCCGTCCCCCTCGGCTCGTCCCGGCTGCAGCGGGGCACAGCCAGGGCACTGTTCCTGGAGAATGTTCCTGGAGAATGCTCCGGGGAATGCTCCGGTCCCGGTCCCCGCCCCAGGCTGCGCCTCCCGCCGAGCTGAGCCGGGCTCGCTCGGGACGGAGCATGAGCACAGCCAGGCCCCGGGGCGAGGAAAGCGCTGCAGTAAGTTAATTTTTAAAGCGTCTGATGGCCGGGGGCTGTGGTGCGGGGCAGCCGAGCGTCCTGCGGGCCCAGGGCTGGATCCAGGCAGGCGCTGAGCCCTGGCTCTGCCCACCGAGGCGTCCACGGCCCGAGAAATCCCTGAGCCATCACCGGGTGCATCCGCCGGGCTGGGGCGGGTCGGGACGGGATGGGAGCCCCCCGCCGCCATCCGGACCTACTTGAGGAACACGAGCAGGAAGAAGGTGGAGACGATGAGCACGAGGATGCCGGCGGCGAAGCCGAGGCGCAGGTTCTCCATGGAGGCCGGCGGGGGCTGCGTGTCCAGCAGCAGCCCCAGCACGAAGCCGTGCGGGGCCTCGGGGCCGCAGGGGGACACCGAGCTGCTGACGGCGAACACGGGGCCGTGGGACGAGCACAGCGCGGGGTGCGGGGGGGCACGGCCGCCGCTCTCCCGCCGCTGCTCCTCCCGCGGGGTGCCCGGCTCCGCTGCCGCCGGGCCCGGCTCGGGCAGCACCGTCACCATCCTGCAGAACGGGCAGCTGACGAAGGGCGCGGCGGCGGCGCGGCACACGAGGCGGCGGAGGCAGCGCTGGCACAGCGAGTGGCGGCAGGGCAGCTGCTGCGGGCCGCCCCCCGCTCCCCAGTACGCCTCGTAGCAGATGCCGCACTCCCAGCCCGCCTCGGGCCCCGCTGCCATCGCGCTCCGCGGGCGCCGCCCGGCCCCGGTGCTTTTGAAGGCGGGGGGCGGCGATGGCCGAGCCCGGGGAGGGGAGAGGGGCCGGGGCAGCCGCCCCCCCTGAACTTCAGCCCGGCCCCGGGTGCCCGGCGGGCGCTGGAGCGGCACAGGGAACGCTCCACCTCCGCCGAGAGCTGCTGCCCCTGAAACACCTGCTGCTCTTTCGCTTTTCCCTTTCCAAACCCATCGTATTCTTCGTACTTCCCAAGCACAGCTCCTATCGCTGCTATCACTGTCCTTTAGGAGAGTTAACCTCGGGGTTCCAGGCACGGACAGGGGAGCCTGTGCTGAGCACAGGGCGGCTGCAGACCCCGACTGCCCGGCACTGCTCGGCTGAGTGGCACCTAAGGGTGCTTTTAAAAATTATTTTACTTTTCCCCGCAATACCAGAAAGCGCCCAGACTCCTGGGTGATGCTCCAGCTGTTCTGTCTGGCCGTGGCTGAGCGGGGTTGGTTGTTTGTCCCTGCAGCTTTGTGGCCCTGGCGATGAAGGGCAGCCCGGCACTGCCCCGCTCCGGGAAGCGCTGCCACCTCCGGACGGGCACTGTCCCCGAGCGGACCTTGCCCTGAGCTCCTGTCACCCATCACCGCCCCAGCACGGCCGGGCTCGCCGGATGGGATGGGGGGCAGAGGGGATGGAGGGGCGGTGGGAATGGAGGGGGCAGTGGGATGAGGGGCAGAGGGGATGGAGGGGATGCTGCAGCAGCGCTGCTGCCGGCCGGGTGTCGGGGCAGCCCTCGGGACTCTCCTCCCTCGCCGGCCAGACCCGCGGGGTCCCCGGTGGTCCCTGACTGCCCCGGGAGGGGCGCGGGGGGGGCTCCTTGGGGGGCTGGATCCACTCTCCCTGGTCCTCACCATCCCTCAGGCCACGGCTTCTGATTCCCTCTGACTCCCTCTGACTCCCCGACCCCAGGGAATGCCGATGGAGGGGGAATGAGGAGGACAGAGGGTGCTCCACGATCCTTCCTTCCCTCATTCGGACACCTCAGGGCTCCCCTCCTCCGTCCCAAGCACCAGCCGCTCCTGGTGCAGCCCCGTGCCCCTCCCTGGAGAGGACCTCCCTGCTTTGACCTACAGCAGCAGCAAAACGTGGAAACAGAGGCTGGAAAAACATCCCCAGGGTGTTTCCAAGGTGCCAGCCCTGGTGCTGTGGCACGTCCACAGGACACTGGTGGCCACACGTGTCCCACAGCGATGCTCTGCACGGGGCAGCTCATGTGAGGCAACCCAAGCGCAGGGTCCAAGGTCTGGACATCCCTGGGGCAGCTCCACAATGAGCAACACCCTGGGAGAAGGCCCAGAGCCCAAATTCTTCTGTCTGACAAGAAGATGATAAGGAGGAGGTGACACTGGGACAGCAGGGCACATGGTGGCCCCAACACTGTTCCACAAGCCCAGCTCTCAGCCATCCCCCCTGCAGAAGAAAACACCAGCAAACACCCCCAGCAGAAACCAGCTGCAGTTTAATGGCTGCTCTTGCTGAAGGCTGGGGTGGGACTGGGCTCGTAGCAGCATTTTTATAGTTCGAGGTCAAGAGGCGAGGGACAGACAGGAACTGTTACTGATCAGTGACAGAGGATCTGAGCTGGGCACCGGCTCCATTGGGATCTGAGCCACACCCCAGTGCACAGAGGCACCCTGGATCTGAGCTGGGCACAGCCCCAGCCCTGCTGTCCAGTGGAAGCAACACTTTCTGCTCCCTCACTGACCTGTGGATGAGGGACCCCACTGGGCTCCACTGGCCAGGGCAGGTCCCTCCAGTCCTGGGGGTGTTGCACTCTCAGCCCCCCAGGAGCAGTAACTGGGGCTGGGAGCTCCTGGCTCTGCCCTGTCTGAGGCTGCAGACCCAGACACGCCCCTGTGGGGCTCCAGAGCAGCAGCCCCAGACCTTTGGCATGACAGAAGAGCAAGGCACTGTCAGCACATGAAGAACAGCACGTCCTGGCCCAATCCTCCCACGGGAAATTCCCCCAGCGCCGGGCAGCACTGCTGGAAGCACTCCCCGTGCCCCTGCTGAGCCAGGGGCCGTTCTGAAAGCAAACACCTCTGCAGAGAGGAGCCACAGCTGCACCCAGCGTGTCACCGCGGGCGGGCAGCAGGAAGGGATTCACTGAAGGAGCCCCAGCTGGGAGGATGCTGAGGCTCCCGGGTGCAGGGCACGGGGAGGGCAGTGCTGCTGTGCGGGTGGGGGCTGCGAACGGGGCCGTGAGCGGCAGGAGCAGCCCGGGAGCGGGGCGGTGCCTCCCGGGCCGGGCTAGGCGCTGTGGAAGATGCGGATGCGCTGCGCGATGTCCTGGCGGCACAGCGGGCACGAGTGCAGCCGCTCGCAGCAGCGCTGGCAGCAGCAGACGTGGCCACAGGGCAGGAAAATCATCTGGGGCTGGGGGAGAGACAAAGAGGGGAGAGGGGGAGTGCTGCTGTCCCTGAACACCGGTCCCAGCACGGGGGAACTGGGATGACCCGGGGTGTCTCAGCGTGGGGGCACAGCCCCGCATCCCGATTTCCTCCTGTCCCCCTGGCTGTGCGGGGCTGTGCCGGGCAGGGACACAGGGATGTGCGATGGGACACAGGGGAGGAAGGGCACGGGGCTGAACCGAGCAGGCAGGGTGGGTGGAGCCCAGCGAGGTCCTGCCCAAGCCGCACAAAGCCCGCTCCATCCCTGTCCTGCGCTTGTCTCCCTCTATCCCCGCTGGGATGCCCAGGCCCGGCCGTGCCCCCCAGCTGGCGGACGAGCGCCCGGCCATTGCCAGGGCCAGCCTGGGGACACAGGCCCGGGGATGTTGGATCCCGCCCCGCTCCGTGCCGGCTCTCACCTCCTGCTCCATGCACACAACGCACTCCGACTTCTTCTCGTCCCACTGCAGCGCCGGGGCCGCGGGGCTCGGGGGCTCCTCCGGGGGAGCGCTGGGCTCTGGGGCCGCAGGGACCTCGCTGTCCTCTGCCCTCCTCAGCTCTGCAACCACAGCAAGGTCTGAGCCCCCTGAGCTCTGCCTGCCCTTCCTGCCTCCCCTCCTCACACCCACGGGCTGTGTGTGACCCGCAGAGCTCCGTGCTCCAGGCTCAGGTACCTTCTGTGAGTGTGGCAGTACAGAACTGGGGTACCTGGGATGGTGGTGGCCACAGCCAGGATCTCCTGAGCCCTCCTGAGGATGGCACGCTGCAGACCAGCCTCTGTCACACCGAGCTGTGGGGCAAGAGGAGGGTGTTGGCCCCAGAGGGACAGCAGGCTGATGTCCCCAAGGGGACACTGAAAACTTCTGAGCATTGCTGGCAAGACATGGCCATACCAAGGAAAGCCCCTCTGCCAGGCACCAGCAATTCCCTGGTGCTATTTCTACTATAGAGAGCATCTGGAGGATGCTGGAAGACAGAGCCAGGCTGTAGCTCACCCTGCAAGTCTCTGGGAGAGCAGAGACTGCCTACAGGGACAGGCAGAGCAGCAAAGCAGTCCTTGATGCAGCAGAGCACCAGCACTTCACCCTGGCAGACCCAGAAGGCACAGCTGGGCTCAGGGCAGGGACAGGACAATCCCTGCTGCTGCTGTCCCCCAGTGTGGCTCTGTTGTCTCATACCTTTTCCAGGTCACTGGCACTCATGGTGCCCAGCATTTCCAGGGATATTCGGTGGTGAGCGAAGACTGGCACGTACTGGTCAGCAGAGAGCTCCAGCAGCAGGGTCACCAGCTGCTGCTCCAAACCCTTCTCCTGCAAAACATGGACTGAGCTCCCAGACTGCACCCCCCAGGCCAGGCAGCAGCAGGGCTGGGGTGTGCTCATCCCTGCCCTGCTCCAGCTGTGCTGCACCCCAAACACACCAAAGCCTGAAAGCCCAACAGCTGGAGCAGCTCTGGTCCCAGGGGTTTTATGGGCACAGTTCATAATGTTGAGGTGTCTGGGAATCATTGGATATCCTGAGCTGGAAAGGACCCAGAAGGACCATTGAGAACAGCCCCTGTCCCTGGCCAGACCCCCCAACAATCCCAGCCTGTCCATCCCTGGTGTCCAAACGCTCCTGGAGCTCTGGCAGCCTCGGGGCCGTGCCCATTCCCTGGGGAGCCTGGGCAGTGCCAGCACCTCTGGGGGAGGGAAGAGCCTTGCCCTGAGTCCAGCCTGAGCCTGGGCAGTGCCAGCACCTCTGGGGGAGGGAAGAGCCTTGCCCTGAGCTCCAGCCTGAGCCTGCCCTGCCCCAGCTCTAGCTGTTCCCTAGTTCCTGTCCCTGTCCCAGAGCAGAGATCAGAGCTGCCCCTCGGGAGGAACTGCAGCCCCCAGTGAGCTCCTCTCACACATGGAAAAATCCCTTTGGCAATCCATTAGGATTGATCTGTGTGAGGGGTTTGTGCCCTGCTCCCAGCCTTAGCAGAGCCCACAGTGGGAGCAGGAACAGCAGCAGCACCTGGAGCTTCAGGGAGAGGGGCTTGTGGTTCAGCAGGCGCTGGTACTGGATCAGCCAGTAGTTCTCCTGTTTGGTCTCACTCTTTGCCTCCATTTCCAGCTGAAAAACAAACAAACACACTCATTCATTCAGCACCTGAGAGAAGGTGGTCAGGGGGGTTCAGAGATGGGTGTGCAGGAGGGAACCCCCAGCTGGGCTGTGCAGGGCCCAGCCAGAGCACTGTGACTGGGGCAAACAGGCATTTCTGGCTCCTGCAGGCTGGCCCCACTTTGACCCTGCTCACACCCAGTCCAGGGCTGTGCATCCCCCTCCTCCCCCTGCCCCAGACCCTGTGGCCTGGTCTCCTGAGGTTCAGGAGAGGCTGAAGATCTTCAGGACTGTAAGAGCACAGCTCCCATCCCTGGTGCTCATCCTGCTGACCACTCCCTTCCCAGCAGGGTCACAGTTGGTGATGATGGTGCCCCATGCTGCACCAGGCTGAGCTGCTGTGCCCCCCAGATTTATGTTAGAACTCCTGGGTCTGGACACAGCTCTGCTCTTCTCCCCTTCACTGAGCCATGGACTCTCCCTGCAGCCAACCCAAATGCTTCCTCATCCACAGCACTTCATCAGGGGCTTCATTACCAGGATTTGTTGCAGTTCTTCCTCCCTTTGCTTCTTCTCCTTGAGCAGCTGCTGCAGGAGGCAGCTGAGTGCCCGGCGCTGCTCCGTGACCAGCTCCTGCAACAGGAGAGCTCTGGCAGCCACATCCCCACCCTGCTGCCCCTGTGCCCTTCCCAGCAGAGCCCCTGCCACACCCACACAGTCCCTGTGCCCCACAGCTCAGATCCTCTCCTAGCAGGGCAGAACCAAGCTGAACCCACTTCTTTCAGCACTGCACTGCCACTCTGAGCAGCCCCAGCTCACCCTGGCTGCAGCAGCTCCTCCTCACTCCATCAGTTCAGCCAAAAGCATCCATGGTGCCCCTTCCTTAGAATCATGGAAATCTTGGACTAGTTTGGGTTGGAAGAGACCTTAAAGCTCATCTCATTCCACCCCCTGCCATGGGCACAGGCACCTTCCTGCATCCCAGGGTGCTCCAAGCCCTGCCCAGCTGAGGAGAGACCACCTGAAAGTAGGTGTGGAATCCTGCAGGTAAACAGGACAGGTGAGGTCCCCATGCCTTTGGGATGATTCCTTTCTCTGGGGTCTCACCCCAGGCACCCTAGGGCAAGGCCAGGCATCCCTGCAGCCATTCCTTGGCAGTGGAGAGTTAAGTGGCTCAGGAATGTCCCACCATGTGGCACCTCTGCAGCTTCACTCCCAGCTCAGCCATGTCTGAGCAGAGCCCAGTGGGCATCAGCCACAGCACTTCAACACCCATGGACAGAGGGACAAGGATTCTGTTACACCCTCAGGTTTGGAGAAACCTTCACTGACCACAGAATCCCAGACTGGTTTGGTTGGAAGAGACCTTAAAATCCATCTTGTTCCACCCCTTTCCACTGTCCCAGGGTGCTCCACGGGCTGTCCAGCCTGGGCTCAGCACCTGGGCCCTGCACAGGGACAAAGCCCCAGGTTAACAGCTGCCTCTCCCAGGCCACCCCCACCTGCAGAGCTGCCCTGGCAGAGGCAGGAAGCATCAGGACCTCCATGGATCAGAGAGGGACAACTGATGTAGGGACAACTGCTGTCAGGGGGAGCTGCTCCAGCCCAGCAGGGACCCTTTGGGCACCACAGCACCAAGGGCAGGGGGATCCAGAGGGATTCAGCTGTTCAGGCCTGGTTCCCCAGCTCCTGGTGCTGAAGCTGCAGGTGGTACCTGGGCACCTGCACTGCCCTGCAGCTCCTGTGCTCACAGAGCCACACCTGCTCTGCCCTCACAAACTCACAGCCTCTGCCCTCCAACACCACAGAGCAGCTGTGTGAGTCCAGGCAGCACAACCCAAACCTTACTCCTGAAGGATCCCAGACAGGGCTGGGAGGCACTGCTGCCTGGAGCCAGCACTCACCACTGCTCTGTGACAGCCTTGGGTGTTTGTCACTGATTTTGGGCTGACTAAACAGGTGACCTGACCTGGCACATGGCACACAGAAGAAAACAACTGACGCAAAAGCATCATAAAACAAAATTTAAACCAAAGTTGCTTAAGCTAAACCTGGTATTCCTCAATGTGTGACTGCTGATGATGTCAAAACCAAAACACAACACAATGTAAGAGGACATGCAATGCACAGCAGGCAGGTGTTTTTGGGACAGCAAACAACTGGAATGCAAAATCCTTCCCCACCCAGCAGACCTGGAACTGCCCATCCCTATCAGGACTCCTCTGTCTCTCTGCTGAGAATGCCTGGGGATGTTTAGGAGAAGCAGTGATGTCCCACATTGCCAGGACACAGAGAGGTTGGTGTGTCCTGTGCAGAAGGACCTTCTGACTAAGCATAAAACCACCTGGGAAGTGCCAGGAGCAAGGGAAGCAAATGGAGCAATCCCAGAGCAGAGAGGGTGGGGGGCAGCCCCAGAGCCCCACGTACCTGCAGTGTCTCTGTGTCCAGTTCTTGCCTCTTTAGCTCCAGCTGTGTCAGCTGCAATAACTCTGTTTCTATTAATTTAATCTAAACAGAAGATGAAACATTTTTTACTGACATTTAAAACGACTTTAATTTATGCTCTTTTAAAATGAAGTCTGAGTGGCAAGGGCAGCACTGCAGAGCACTCAGAGGTTGAGGGGATTGCTGTGGGGGTGCTGTGCCCTTTGGTGATGTGTGTGCTGAGGGTCTCTTTTCTTTTACCTGAGTTCTGTCCCAACCCTTCAACTGCCTCTCTACTCTGAACACCTTTTGTTCATGTCTGGAAGCTCACTGCAATCAAACCTTTTGCAGCCACTCTGGAAAGTGGAGCCAAGGCCCTTCCAGCAGCACAGCTCAAACCTCAGACTCTTGGGACAGTGCCCTGGTTTCCAGGTGCTCCAGCAATCCCAGAACAGCACCTGCTCTTTCAGGTGGCCAACTGAGACACAGAGAGGTGAAGTGAGTTGCCCAAGGTCCCACAGCAAAGCCAAGATGAAAGCCCAGGCCATCCCTCTGCCCCTGACCATGCTGGTCCTGCAGCAGGGGTGGGAGGGATCCCAAGGGTGAAAGGTCCAGCCTTGGCATCAAGGAACAAATTCCCTTTGCTCATAGAGCAAGAGGGAGCAAAATGCAGGACCCAGATGGTGAACTCAGGCAATGATGGAGAGGCTTCCAACAGAAATTGGTCATTGGGGCACTCAAAATATCCAAACCCTCAAGTTTATCCATCAAATCCTGACCTGAGACTTCTCTGCTGTGTCAGATCAGGAGAGGGAAGATTCTGGAGCACTGTGTCAGAAACCAGCAACCCTCCTTCCTTCATCCACCACTGCTGCCTTCCCACCTTCCTGCATCATCCCCTCCTATTTTTCCATCATCCTGCATCATCCACCACTACCTTCTCCACCAAATCTTGCTCTTCCCCCTGACTACATCACTGCATCTTCTGCAGAATGGAGCTCAGAAAGGCAGGCTGAGAATGGGAAAGAAAAGATGAACTTATGGCTCAAGGTGTAGCTGGATGTGCTGGATGGAGATGCAGAAGGATGCTGATGGGCTCATGTGGAAGCAGCAGCCCTGCCAAGTGCACAGCCTGAAAGAAATCAGAGGTGCAACTGCAGAGCACCCCTGGAGCCAGTGCAGGTCTGTCTTCCAGTGCTGAGGTGACTGAAGGAATAGCAATACCACCAGGAATCTAAAAGCTGCTTTGACACTCCCTCCCTCAGAGCTGGGAGACTGGAGTGTGCCCAATACCACCCAACTCTGTTCCAGAGCTCTCAGCAGCACCAGAGCTCTCCATGTTCTCAGACCCTGCTCTGTGCTCACTTTGTTCTTCTTGCCAGGGTCTCATCAAACAGCAGGATGAGCTGAGCAGCTGGTTGCTCTTTCCTCTGTTGCTGACTCACCTGGTTCCTGATCTGCCTGTGCATAAGATCCTTCTTCACCTGGAGAGCTTCAAAGGCAGCTTTCTGCATCTCAATCTAAGGGACAGGCAAAATCCTGCTCAGTGAGGTGGTTGGTGCAGTTGCTGATGGGCTCAGAAGCTGCTGCCTTGCAGGGACTCAGCTACAAGTCTCTGAGTGCTGCCCTGAGCAAGTGTCCTGAAACACAGCTGAGAGCCCAACAGGTAAAGCCCACTCTGGAGACACACAGAGAAATATTAATGTTCTTCAAACATTGATCTGGAATGCTCTGTGTGACCCCAGCTCTCCCTTCCAGCAGCACTGGGCAGCCAGGCTGTGCTGCAGGGCACAGCTGCCCACCACTTGTGAGAACAAACTTTGAAAATGCTTGTCCCAAGTCCCCCAGGAAACCTGCCTCAAAATCCCCTCTTAATCATCATGGCAGTTTTGCTTCCCATGGTCCACACTTCTGTCTTTTCTGAAAAATTGCTAGATAAATAAGATTTTTTTTTTTCAACCACCCAAGTTAGTTTGTCAGAATAGCAGACACTCTCAAAGTTTAGCATGTAGTGTTAAATAAAATCACTTCTGCATGCCCAGCCCAGCCACTGCTGCTCCTGTGACCCACTCTGGATCCTGCTCCCCCTCAATCCCCCACGAGCAGTTTGCTCCTTGGCCTACCTGCTGCAAGATCTGACTGACAGCTTTGTTCTGATCCAGCTGCTGCCAAGCCAGGATTTGCTGGAACTTCTGATCCATCTCAGCTAGGCTGCAAGGAGATGGATGTGCCATGGAGTTAATGTTGGGTCTGGGACTCTGGAGGTGAACCAGAGGAAAAGCAGGATGGGAAGCAGGAGGAGGAATTTCTTACTGAATGGGGGCAGAGCCCTGGCACTGCACAGCTGATGGCCACAAATTTAACACCTCCTTCCCTACAGCCAAATCAAATCTGCACCACAGGCTCCTGTGGACCTGTTGAGCAGGTCACAGGCTCACAAGGCTGTTTTTGGTCAGTGCTAGAGGTTGCCAGATTAAAGTTTGTCATCTTGTTGTAAACACTCAGCCAGGATGCTCTCGGTATGTGCAGCAACACTTATGCACACAGAGCACCCTTGAGGCAAGCTGGGAGGAGAGGGGAGGAGCTCTGAGTTTGGCACTGAAGTGCTTCAAAAACAGAAATATCACTGGTCTAACTCCATCCTCCATATTTAGCAGAATGTATAAGGCAAAACAAACAGTGTACAAAAGTGACAGTTCCCCCAAGGTGTGATTAACATGCAGATTGGGGTCCTTTGAAAGCAGTTCATTTAAGAGACTCTGACAGTTTAATTTGCACTGTCCTGTGCTGTTACAGCTGTCCTGCTGCATTCCAGCAGCTCCAGGGGCTCCTGATGTACTTATGGGAAGAAAGGGATGTAACACCAGCACCCCAGACCCCCTGCACCTGGAGCAGGCCTGGCTGACGAGGTCCTGCCGACGAGACTCGGAGGTGATTTGGAGGAGCTTGTTCTTGTAGGTCTCAGCCAGCATCTGCTGCATGGCAGCTGGGGACAGAGGGACAGAGGGGCTGTCAGTGCCTGCCTGGCCTGGGTGTGCAGAGCAGGACTCACCCACCACTGCTGCTGCAGCCACTGCAACCAACAGTGGCTCCTCTCTCATTGCTCTTGCTTTTCCCATTTCACTGGTTCTAGAGCACACCCATCCACCTGAGAACTGTGGCTCTTTTTTGGGAAAACAGCTGAGAAATCTCCACTCTGCCTGTGCCTGCACCTCTTCAGTGCTCAGAGAAGCCCAGTCACTGCCTACCAGCCCTGAGATCACAGAATCTCTGGGGAAGTAGGAAGGGATCAGCCAGTGCAGCCCCTGTCCCTGGCCAGACCCCCCAACAATCCCAGCCTGTCCATCCCTGGTGTCCAAATGCTCCTGGAGCTCTGGCAGCCTCGGGGCCGTGCCCATTCCCTGGGGAGCCTGGGCAGTGCCAGCAGCTCTGGGGGAGGGAAGAGCCTTGCCCTGAGCTCCAGCCTGAGCCTGCCCTGGCCCAGCTCCAGCCATTCCCTGGCTCCCGTCCCTGTCCCAGAACAGAGAGGAGTTGGGCTCTACCAGTCTCAGAGGGACACCACCTTCTGTTTCCCTGGAGAAACACATCTGGTCATGGTCAGCATGAGCAGAAAAGACTTCCCAGCACCATTCTTGTTCACCAGACATGAATCTGATGGATTAACAGGGAGCTTGGCTTGTGCCCCATGGAGAACAGGCTGGAGCTGCAGGTGGAAGCCTTGGATCAGTGGCACATGGGCAATGCTGCTCCCTGTGCCCATCAGGGCATGTCAGAATGTGTGTGCCAGAGCATCTCCCATGTGGTTGCAACCTATCCAGGGCACCTCCAGAGGAATCAGGTCTTTCATACAATCACAGAATCATTAAAGTTGCAAAAGACCTTTAAAATCATCAAGACCAACCATCACCACCACCACTAAACCTTGAGTGTAACATCCACATGTTTTTTCAACACTTCCAGTGATGGTGACTCCACCACTGTCCTGGGCAGTCTGTGCCAATGCCTAATCACCCTTTCCATGGGAAAAAAATCTAATATCCAACCTAAGCCTTCCCTGGTACAGCTTGAGGCTGTTTCCTCTTGTCCTGTCCCTTGTTCCCTGGGAGCAGAGCCTGATCCCCATCTTTTGTTTCAGGGAGTTGTAGAGAGTGAGAAAGTCCCCCCCAGAGCCTCTTATTCTCCAGGCTGAGCCCCCTCAGCTGCTCCTGGTGCTCCAGACACTTCACCTCATCTCCCCAAAGAGCTGTCTGGACTTACAGGCCACTTCCCTCCTGCGCAGCTGCTCCGTCTCCTCCTGGGTTATTGCCATCAGCTGCTCCATCCTGATCCTGCCAACAAACAACAATTCAGCCTCTCCTTCAAAAGAGCCCCTTCCCTCTCCTCACCCAGCTCAGTCTCAAGGCTGGACAGGTTCACCCTGCTCAGGAAAGCTGGGCTTATCAAAGACACCAAAGCCTCAGCGATTTTTTAGTGAAGAACCTCTAAGTTTTTTGGGTGATAACATAAAATTTGCTCAAAACCACATGGGCAGTGGCTTTAGACAGGGAGAGACAGAACATCAACACAACATGCACATGCTCTTCCCAAACAGTGCCAGGCCCTTCCTTGGCTTTGCTTTCTGCTGAGGATGAGCCCAAGTGAGCAGTGTCACTGCAGGCAGCAGCCTGGCCTCCCTCCCCACCACCCCTGTCCTGTTCCAGAACATTCTCCCCAACATTTACCAGGTCAGGAGCTGGTGTGGGTGGGGAACAATCTGGCAAACAACTGGATGATGTTCACCCAGTTTACTGGGCCACAGCACAGCTGGCTGAAGGGAGGGAGCAGCCCATAGGCAGAGCAGAGCTCTGTCACTTTTGGGACAGTCACTTTTGGTGGCAGAGTGAGTTAAGAGTGTTGGCTGAATGGCAGATTTGCTTCCCACCTACTCCTCCCAGCCTGGAGACATTGCTGGAACAGCTTCAGAACTGCCTTGCTTGCCAGCAGATGGAGGATCTGTCGGTCCTTGATACTGGAATACAGAGTTATGTTCCCAAACTCATTATTTAGGACTATTCAGAGATGAAAAAGAGGTAAAATCACCCTGTCACTGGGTGTGCCAGACTGGGTAGGACCAGGCACACTGAGTCCAGTGTCCTGCCTCCAACAGAGACCAAAGGCAGCTGCAGGTATGAGACAAACCTCAGCTGACTTAGGGTGGATTCACACTGGTGACTCTGAAAGGAAGCTCCCAGCCCTCTTCCCAGCTTCTTACCCCTTTCCCAGACAAGTTTGTTTCAAAGAGACTCACCTCTCATTCTCCAAGGACTTTAAAATGTCTGAACTTCGTTTTTGCCTTAAAATAAAAAGATAAAACAAAAGGTTTTCATCAAGCTGAGTAGAACATCATGATCCCCCAGGGGGCAGAATCACAGAGTCACAGAATATTCTGACTCAAAAGGAACCCACAAGGATCATTCAACTCCAGGCCCTACACAGGACAACCCCAACAATCCTCCCATGTGCCTGAGAGAAAACAAGCTTGCTGTCATGCACAGCAGAGCTGCTTTCAGTAGGCTGGGCACCTTCCTTTAGCACCAGCTCACATGGAGACCCAGCAGACACAGGCAGGGGCACCTTAACACTTCAAATTTGCACCTTCCACAAGGAATTCTAATTTCTTCCATAGCACTGCAAAATCCCAACACCACATATCTATGAAACAGCTCTTTTAAGATGCAAATTCCATGTGCTTTGAATGGATCTTTGGCAGTCCAGACCTAAGGCAACTCCTCCAGTCATCAATCCTGACCAGGGCTGAAACACTCAGGGGTGAAATGAACCGCCCAAAACAAACATGACCAAAAAAATCAGAGCAAGACTCCTGGAACCCCACCTCTGATTGTCCTCCAGCAGCTTCTGGATCCTAGTGGCAGTGCCCTGCTCTGTGTCCTTCAGCTGCTGCAGCAGCTTCAGCCTCTCCTCCTCCATATAGCGCTGGTGCTTCGACAGACCCTGCTCCAGCCTCTGCTGCTCCTGCCCAGAGCAGGGAGAGCAGGAGAAGGTGGTGGGCTTGGGGAAGGCAGTGGTGCCCTGGAAGGCCCTGCCCAGCACACCCAGCACACCCACCTCTCTCACTGTCTGCAGGATCTCATCCTTGTGGCTGCTGAGCTGCTGCACCAGCAGGGCCTGCTCTCTCTGCCCCAGGTGCAGGCGTCGCTCAAACTCCAGCTTCTCCTGTGTTTTCCTTTCCTGAGAGGAGGAAGAAGAATGATGTCAGGAATCTCCTTCACCAGCAAGAACATACTCTGGGAAAAAGGTAAAGCAAGAAACAGTAGTCCCTTGCAGAGAAGGCAAGGCAAATGGCAAACAGGAGGTTTGTCTAGGGGAGGGGAATGTTCTCTCCTTGGAAACCCAAAAACTGTGAAGCAGAGGCTGCTGCTCTTTTCATAATCTCCAAACTCTTTCATGTCCTGAAGCTGAATTCCTTGGGCATTGACTGACACCAAACCAGCCAATATAAACACATGGAGGGAAGTCCAAAATGCAGGTTGGGTTCAGTTCCACACAGCACAGGACTCCCTTGTGTGCTGGAAGCAGCCAGCTCTGAGCAGCTTGAGCCAAAGGCAAAGGAACTGTATGGCAGGAGCTTCTGGTTATTTCAAAGTGAGCCTTGCACAGGGGAAGAGACAGATCAGGGAAACAAAAGGAACAAACTAGAAGTGCAGCCAGGAGAGGGGAGAAAGAAACAAAATAAAAAGATGGAAAACAAAACCAGAAGCAGACCCATGCTGCAGACAAAGAAGTTGCAGGAGTTGATCCTTACCTTCCTCTTCTCATAATCCAAGAATTTGTTCTGAAAAATAAGCAATATCAGCAGACATTTATTTCCAGAAGTACTTTTTTTGTAGATATTATTAGTCCATAGCACAATCTCCCCATACTGAGTGAAGACATCAACCAAAGGCACAGGAACACAGGCCCAAAGTCCAGTCACTCAGGCTTCTCCAGGGGCAAAGGCACTGACTCTGCACTTGCCAAAGAGCACAGGAAATAGCACAGTTACCACAACTACTGGCCCAGCCTCCCCTTTCCCAGGAACACTGAACAAGTCTAGCACAAGGGAGCACAAGGCTCTTCTGCAGTTTGCTGTCCCCTCAAAAACAGACATCACACACTGCACATTCCATGTGCCACTGCTAGCTCTGTCCCTTGGCTCCATCATTGCTTTCAAGGATGGAGACAGTTCCTTGGGATGTGTCTTCCAGAAGCCAGAGTGGTGAAACCAGCTCCAGCTCAGCAAGGAGATGAGCCACCCTTGCACACACTGTGCCTGGCTGCTCCCTTGATCCCAAAAGACACAACCCATGGAGGGGAAGGTGATGAGGGATGATGTACCAAGTGCTGGGGGATGCTTTGGTGGAGCACAGACACAAATCCCAAACCCTCTGGTGCAGGGGAGGCTCACCTGCCACTTGCTCTCCTCCTCCAGGTACTTCTCCACTGTCCTGTCCACCCCATCCACTGAAGTTCCTCCTCCATCACTCTCCAGTGTGGGGAGCAGGTATTGGGAGGGAGGGTAGTAAGCAATTCCACACTCTGCAAGGCAGCAGACACAAAATAAGAACATTTGGGGCTCAAAGACCTCCTTGGCACCATGGCTGAGAGCTGGCTGCTGTGTGGGACTGCTTCCAGCTGTGCTCCCTCTGCCCACACACCAGGAAGTGCCTGGCAGGGCTCCAGCTGAAGCAGGAGGGACAAGGAGCTCTGGGAGGAGGTGAGGCCAT
The DNA here is from genome assembly GCF_903797595.1 of Erithacus rubecula. Taxonomy (NCBI): domain Eukaryota; kingdom Metazoa; phylum Chordata; class Aves; order Passeriformes; family Muscicapidae; genus Erithacus; species Erithacus rubecula. The sequence continues at coordinate 9,648,597 of NC_136673.1, read as the reverse complement.
CTCATCCCCACCAGGACAAGGATCTGCTCAGACACAAACACATCCTGCACACAGCTGCAGGCTTGGTGACTTCTGCAGGGCTGCAGATGTAACTGCCCAGAACAAAGTAAGTTCTGATTATGCCTTGTAAGGCACTGCATAAAACCTCCACAAGGCTCCCTGTCTGCACTAAACACAGTGTCTACAAACTTACAGTAAATTTCCTTTGTCATTTGAGTTTACATCTGTTTCCATCATTCTTGTAACAACCTGCAGGGCCCAGGTTATTCCTCAGAGAAAATGAGGGCAGCAGGGACCTTGAGTGACTCCTCAAGTGACTCTTGAGTGACTCTCTCCTTGTCCCAAGGCAGTGACAAAGTGGACAATGTCTAATTCTCCCACAGGAGAAAATGCAAATACCCATGAAAAATGCACTGACTTCTCATAGTCACTGAGACAGCCTGACCCAGCCACTCTGGTTTTTAACAAAACACTCCACACTTGAGTGTGGCTGGGCTCAGGGAAGGACTGTTGTGCTGTTTGCCCACAAAGACAGGTAACCAGGTGTGCAGGGCACCAACCACCACCCCCAGCAGAGCCCACACAGTGTCTGTCCTTCAGAAATGCATCTCTGGGCACAGCCCAGGTGCTCCTGGCTTACCCTTGCAGAGGAACTGCTGGATGGCCTCTGTACCCTCACTGCAGATCTCAGGGGGTGGGTAGGTCATGGCACAGGCATCCAGGGTCAGTGTCTCCAAAAGAGAACACACAGAGCTCCAGGTTATTCTGAGTCCAGCTGCAGTTCTCCTTGCAGCTCCCCAAAACCTTACTTAATGTTACCCTAAATCCTGACATAAATGTGATCCCTGCTGGGTGTCTGGGACCTTTCAGAGGTGACTCCACTGTCCCTTTTTTGGAAGCTTCTGAGCTGACCCCTCATTGGAACATTCCCCTCATGCAGGCACTGGTACTTCATGTTTAAGTACCAGAGGTCAGAGCACTTCTCAGCTGCAGACATTCCCTACTCCACATCAGGAGTTCCCTTCAGCATGGACATAGGGGTGATACAAGAGCATGGAGAGAAGTCCCATAAAGAATGAGGGCAAGAGCCACTTGTTATATCCTACTGTGGCCACCAAAAGGACCTAATGTTGCCTTTTGTAGAGAAGGGCATGGCAGGAAGGCCCAGAAAGGAACCCCTTTACCAAGCACAGGGGGAAAAGCTGCACAGATGGCTTAAATCTCACTGTCCTCATGAGAAGTGAAACAAAATGCTGAGTGAGACAGGGGAGCATTTATTCACACCTTCCTGCTGATGTCTGAGCCAGCTGTTGCCTCACACTTGCACCATTTAGCACTGACAAGGTGGGCAGCCAGAAGGCAACATAGCAACATATCCATAAAAATCCAGCAGCTTTTGCTATTCTGAACATGCACTTCAGAGATCCATAAACCCATGGAAGTTGACAACAAGCTGGGGATCTGCCAGGGTGATAGAGGCACAGTTTGTGCTCAGAGACAGCCCTGGCAGGCAGGTAACATCCATGGTTTCACTCTCTGGGGATTGCTTTTGTCATGATTAGATGGTAAAAATTATCAGAAAAAAGCAGAGCAGGCAGACAAAAGTTATTTTATGTGAACAGCCCTGTTAAAACCCTCTGCAGTGCATCCTGCCCAGACCCTAACCACTCCCCCTGTGGGCTGGATTTATTCCCAGCTGAGGAAAGCAGGAAGCAGCTGGGAAGGGCAGCCCAGGGCAGTACCTGCAGGGTGTGGGGCAGTTCTGCAGGGTGTGGATGTGGGGCAGTTCCTGCAGGGTGTGGGGCAGTTCCTGCAGGGTGGGGGCAGTCCCTGCAGGGTGTGGGCAGTTCTGCAGGGTGTGGGCAGTACCTGCAGGATGTGGGGCAGTCCCTGCAGGGTGTGGGCAGTTCTGCAGGGTGTGGGCAGTTCTGCAGGGTGTGGGGCAGTACCTGCAGGGTGTGGGGCAGTTCTGCAGGGTGTGGGGCAGTTCTGCAGGGTGTGGGGCAGTACCTGCAGGGTGTGGGCAGTACCTGCAGGGTGTGGGCAGTTCTGCAGGGTGTGGGCAGTACCTGCAGGGTGTGGGGCAGTTCTGCAGGGTGTGGGGCAGTTCTGCAGGGTGTGGGCAGTTCTGCAGGGAGTGGGCAGTACCTGCAGGGTGTGGGGCAGTTCTGCAGGGTGTGGGGCAGTTCTGCAGGGTGTGGGCAGTACCTGCAGGGTGTGGGCAGTTCTGCAGGGTGTGGGCAGTACCTGCAGGGTGTGGGGCAGTTCTGCAGGGTGTGGGGCAGTTCTGCAGGGTGTGGGCAGTTCTGCAGGGAGTGGGCAGTACCTGCAGGGTGTGGGGCAGTTCTGCAGGGTGTGGGGCAGTACCTGCAGGGTGTGGGGCAGTTCTGCAGGGTGTGGGGCAGTTCTGCAGGGTGTGGGGCAGTTCTGCAGGGTGTGGGCAGTACCTGCAGGGTGTGGGGCAGTTCTGCAGGGTGTGGGCAGTACCTGCAGGGTGTGGGCAGTTCTGCAGGGTGTGGGGCAGTTCTGCAGGGTGTGGGCAGTACCTGCAGGGTGTGGGGCAGTACCTGCAGGGTGTGGGCAGTACCTGCAGGGTGTGGGGCAGTTCTGCAGGGTGTGGGGCAGTTCTGCAGGGTGTGGGCAGTACCTGCAGGGTGTGGGGCAGTTCTGCAGGGTGTGGGCAGTACCTGCAGGGTGTGGGGCAGTACCTGCAGGGTGTGGGGCAGTACCTGCAGGGTGTGGGGCAGTTCTGCAGGGTGTGGGGCAGTTCTGCAGGGTGTGGGGCAGTTCTGCAGGGTGTGGGCAGTTCTGCAGGGTGTGGGGCAGTCCCTGCAGGGTGTGGGGCAGTTCTGCAGGGTGTGGGCAGTTCTGCAGGGTGTGGGGCAGTTCTGCAGGGTGTGGGGCAGTTCTGCAGGGTGTGGGCAGTACCTGCAGGGTGTGGATGTGGGCCAGCAGCCGGGGCAGCTCGTGCAGCTGGTTCCCACTGACATCCAGAGCCCGCAGGCTCCGCAGCCCGCTCACAGTCCCGGGCAGCTCCCTCAGCTTGTTCCCTACACAGACAGAGAAGCCAGTTAAAACCAGGGAACCTTCCCAAGACAGGAGGCAGCAAGCTCATCTGCTCCAGCACCAACCCAGAACCACACCTACAGCTCATTTGCACAGGGCTGCCCCAGGCCACACAGGGACTCAAAGGATGTCACTGCCCACCAGGGCCAATTTGGGATCCAAATCTCTTTCTTGGCTGAGGTCACTGCTGCAGGCTGCACCTGTGCTCCTTACCAGGAGAATACTTGTACCATGGAATGCTCTTCCCTTGGTCCAAGTCCTGGGGATGGGAGGAAGGGGACTGAATGTGAATTGCACACCCTGGGCTCAGACAGACAGGCAATGACCTGAGCTGCCCTTCCAAGTTCCTCACCCTCCACTGCCTTCCCTGTTCCACCAACAGCTCCACGTAACTAAATCTCCTTTTTCTCCCAGATTTATGGCACTGCAGAGCTGGAAAATACCCAGAAGTCTGGAGAAGAGGTGTGACCTTTGTGCTTGGGCTGTGCAAACCTGGTGGGGATACACAGGCTCACAGGACCAGCTCTGGCTCTTGGGGGACCCAACTGTAATTTGGTTTATCTGGCTGAGTGCCCTGCTTGCTTTACTGGAGGGCTTGAGGCTGACACATTTTCTGCTTAGATCATTTCTCCTGCTTGCCAACTATTTGAATTCAAACCTTCCTTGTTGTGCTCTTCCTCAGCATTCAGAGTGTAAACCATGTGGTGCTTGCCTTGGTTGAAAGGAATAATAAATGACCAGATAATAAATGTGCTTTGCCCAGAGCAATCCCATTCCATACCTTTCACATTGAGGATCTGGAGCTGGGCAAGGTCTCCTATAGATTGTGGAAGGCTTTTTAAAAGATTCCTTTCAAGGTTTAGGACCTAAGGTATTAACAGAAAAGATGTTCAAAATACTCATCCAAGTCTCATGTCTTCTACACATCTGCGCCCTGGGACTTTCAGGCCAGAAGTACAACTTGAAATTGGTTGTAGATTACATTTTCAGGGTTAAAAAAAGTGTTTTCCACTAACCCTGGATAAAGGGCATGCCAAGCTACCAGGGGCAGTGAGAATCCTGCTCACCACCAGCATCTGGTGCTGGATCCACATGCAGGAACTGGGAATTGGAGTGTCCAGGGCAGCCCTCCCCAGTTCCAGCTCCCACCTAAAGCTGCCCCCTGAGCAGGAGACCCTGAATGTGCCCTTAGACACTACTCTGGGTTCTCAATATAACCACACCAGGGAGAACAGCAAAACATGAATGCTTGGGGAGATCACCAGCACTCTGCTTGCTCAGAGCATCTGCCTGGCCATGGGAGCCACCTGGGTTGCACTGAGCTGGGAGAACATGACCAAGCCTGGCTTTTCCTGCTCCTCTCCTGCTCCATTCCTCCTTTTTTCTTGCTCTCCCTCTAACCAGCCAGTTCAACAGCAACACTCAGGGTGGTGTGATACATCTGACAAAATGGCACCATCACAGAATTTGTGATTAATTATAAACCAAACAGCAGTAACCCATATCCCTGCTGTCCCCAAACAAGCACTGTACAGACACCTGGGATGTAGCTGCAAATCTTTTACCTGAAGAGCTGTCAGCTGACCAATATCAGCAGGAAGTGAAGCCAGCTGGTTGTCATGCAGGTCCAGAACCTGGAAAAGCAGATAATGTCACCAAACAAGGCTGAGAACAAAAGTAATTAATTATCTCACAGTGAAAATTACTTTGCTTCCAATGGGACTTTGAAAAGCAGCTCAAGTTTTCCAGGGGACACAGGTACTTAATTCTTAGAGGTCTTTTGGAAATTCAGGCATCAGTGACAAACAAGAGGCAAGGGTGGCAGTGACACTGAGGGAGAGCAGTCCTACAAGACTGGAGGAGCCAACTGGATGAATCATCCCCTTGGAATCAGGCTGGCAAAAGGAATTTCTGCAGGATCAAATGAGCTGAACTGCTCCAACAGCAGTGCAGGGAGAGGGCAGGACTAGACCTGGAGCCCTCCCTCCCTCCATGTCGAGCTGCTGAAATGACTTTGCCTCCTGGGGAATCCCAGCATGATGGTAACCCAGCCCTGTCACACCCATCACCACTTTCCTTCCCATTCCAGTGACCCTCCAGAGCAGGGGAGAAATGGACCTACCCCATAACACACCCAGCTCTGACCACCACCACCAGCAAGGCTGCTGAGGGGGAAACTGTGGGATTCTGAAGGGGATAAATGAATCCTGGGACTGATGGTGATGTTACACAGACCACTCAGTGACTGCTGTGTGCCAGCCTGGGAGCTGAACCCAGAAAAGGCAGGTGTCACACCTTGGTACTGACTCCTGGCAAAGCCAGTCAGCCAGAAGGGATTTACTTGGGCTGGTGTGTTTTAATGCAGCTCAAATCCAAGGAAAATTGGCTGCAGTTGAACTGTTAAGAATCCAAATTACCTTCACAGTTATGAGACTCAGGAGGCTGCAGGACTTTGGAACTAAAGATGTCAGATTATTTGTATGAATAATCAGCATCTGGAGAGGAAAAACCCCATGGACATATAAACACAAGAGACACCAGAACAAGCTGGAGATTGAATTGGGAAGGCTTTACAAGAGCTCAATATCTTATTTACTATCACATAAAACATTAAAGTAGGAAATGGATTGTCAGAGAAGGTCAAAGATTTTACATGAGATCTAAAGCAGGTCCTAATTCCTCACATGAGAAATACCCTTAGATGGGCTAGAACAACCACCTGGCAGTTAACTTCAGAAAACACAGACAGGATTGATCTGACTCAAACTGCTCTCTATGTAGTATTACAAAGGTGGACAAACTCCTTACAAGCAAATTCCTTCACCATAAAACAACCACACACAGTCATTTCAAACACCAAAATAATAGTTAAGCTTATTTATAGAATAATTTAATCATTTCTGATTACAACATTACCTTTTTTTGCAAGACCTTGCAAGTTGCAAAGGCCCCATAAGGAACCTGAAAAACAATTCAAAAACAGCCATGTCAGACTTTTCTTTTAAGCAGTTCTACACTGTCCACATGTAAAGTGTGAACAGCTCGACTGAAAATAAAAGTGATGCTTAAAATTACTGGCCCCTGATTTTGGCCCTTTACTTCCCAGGGAGCTTCCATTTAAACAGCTTTCAGTGGCTCTCTTTGACACAACAGTGTCACAGAGCAGGCTGAGGCTTAGGCAGGACTTCAAGCTTTGTGTGATTTACCATTCATTGTGCAGATGAGTTCAGGCAAAGGTTCAGTTCAGTCATCACAGAAATGCATTCTGTGGTATGGCAACCTCCAACCACACTGCAGTGTGCTGAGAGAGAAAGGGGAGCACCAGGCAGGACAGAGTGGCTTTGATGTGCCAGAGAGGGACAGGCAGAACAGGAGATGCCAGTTCAGCCCCTGCCAGGCACAGCTGGGCACTGTGACCTTCCCTGCAGCAGCTGCCAGATTCCTGCCCATGGTTAATTGTAAAACCAAACTGATGTCTCCCTTCACTTATTGAAACAACAATGAAAATGAAACAGCAAGACAGTTTTATGGTCCAAAAGGAGCTGCTGGGCATCCCAGATCATCTGTGGCTCTAAGTGGAGCTGGCTGGGTGGATACTCTGTCTGCCACCCTGCCACACCCAGGCCCTCCCACACAGCCTGCAAACCCACACGCAGCCTGCTGCTGGCTCCTGAGCTGGGAACAAAACATCCCCAAGTCTCAGCAAAGCCATTTCACACTGCACAGCAGGCAGCTCTCCTCTCCAGCACAGTGTCAAATCTCCCCACCTTCCTTGGCAAGGGCATCCTGTATTCAGGACCAACAGTGTAGAAGCATGAGACAAGGAATAAAATTAAAATTAAGATAGAAATGGGAGAAATAGTTTCTGCCTGAGGCTGGCCTGGCTGCCAGCAGAAGAAGCTGTGTCTGGGAGCCTGGCACTCTGTCACTGCCTACCCACACACCAGCAGACAGATTGTTCTTCATTTAGGTGGTTGCCATAAAAGAAGCCAAGCTGGGAGTGAGATTTCCATCCTTAACCAGCAACTTGGAAGCAGAAGTGGGATTTTCACAGGAAAACAACCATGGGTGGCAGACTGTGTAGCTCTAAGATAAGAAATACTCAGCCTTTGGCAAGCCAATTCCCTCAGGACCAGCAAAATTAAGCCATAAAGTCCCAAACTAGGGTCATGGTGGAGGGTATGAGACCACTCTGCCCTTCTAAAGGACTCAATGGTTTTGAAGTATCAGACAGGACAGGCAAACTCCCACCAAAAGGGAAGAAGCCCCCAGCTGAAAGCCAGAGATCAGGAGATAGAGAAAAAGGTGGACCAGCAATAATTTCTGTCTCAAAGCTCACATGCATGAGGGTAAATCTGACAGTTGGTACCAAGAAGCAGACAGAGAATCAGAGCTGTGAGTGAAGAATGGAAGTTGTAGAGGACATACCTCTGAGAGCTCACATCTGGATATGTCAAGGGTGTCATCAGCACCAGCTTCTTTTGCCTGGAGAGGGAAGAACCACATCCAGAGAATCAGACCATGTAGAAATACAGCACCTCTTGCTGCACCTTGCCCAGAGGGGTTGTGGACCCCCCATCCCTGGCAGTGCCCAAGGCCAGGTTGGACAGGGCTTGGAGCACCCCGGGGCAGTGGGAGGTATCCCTGCCCATGGCAGGGGTGGCACTGGATGGACCTTAAGGTCTCTTCCATCCAAACCTGCCTGGGATTCTATTCCAAAGTATTTTCCATGTTCAAATCAAGCCCATCCAATGCAGCTGCTAACACTGATGAACCTGGCCAGACACACCAACCCACGTCCCCAGGTGCCACATGGACACATCTCTGGATCGCTTCTAGGGATGGTGACCCCACCACTGTCCTGGGTAGCCTGTTGCAATGTCTGACAATGCTTTTCAAGAAAATAAAAAGTCCCAATGTCCAGCCTGAGCCTCCCCTGGCCCAGCCTGAGGCTGTTGCCACTCCTCCTGCACCTGCTCCCTGTTCCCAGAGCCTGACCCCCCCCAGCTGTCCCATCCTGTCAGGGAGTTGTGCAGAGCCACAAGGGCTCCCCTGAACCTCCTTTTCTCCAGGCTGAGCCCCCCCAACTCCTCAGCCTCTCCTCATCCCTTCCCCAGGAGATTCCCAGTGCCAGAGCATCCTGGTGAAATCCCAGTCCAGCAGAACAAACAGCAACATCTAACCAGTTAATTCTCGGAGTGACAGGAAGATCAGAATAATGGTAAGGAAAAGAGAGGCACAAGGCAAGGCAGATATGATGGGAAGTCACAGGTTCCCTGGAGGGAAAAGCAAACTGGGGGATCTGTAAGGGCAAAGGGGCATGGAGGAAAAAGAAGAGCTGGGGTCCCACCTGCACACTGGCATGAGGTGGGTGGAGTGGAGGATGCCCCATGGAACCACACAGAGAGGGGTGGCAGTGGCATGAAGGGGATGAGGGGGTGGGAAGGCAAAGGTAGGCAGGGAGGCAGGAACCCCCTGAGGTACATTAGGAAGAAAACCTGCTGTCTTGGTGGGACCAGGAACACAACTGCTGGTCATGGAACATGGTTACTGGTCATGCAGGGGATGTACCAAACCACCTGGAGCCAGGATCAGACATGGAGAAGAGAAGTGCTCACCAGGCACATTTGGCACTAAGGATGACCCTGGCACTACTCACCAGGCACATTTGGCACTCAGGACAGAAATGACCCTGGCAGTGCTCACCAGGCACATTTGGCACTAAGGATGACCCTGGCACTACTCACCAGGCACATTTGGTACTCAGGACAGAAATGACCCTGGCACTACTCACCAGGCACATTTGGCACTCAGGACAGAAATGACCCTGGCACTACTCACCAGGCACATTTGGTACTCAGGACAGAAATGACCCTGGCACTACTCACCAGGCACATTTGGTACTCAGGACAGAAATGACCCTGGCACTACTCACCAGGCACATTTGGTACTCAAGGCGCTTCCGAGCATCTTGGCTGGGTTTCTTCTTCCTGGAGAAGAGAGGCATCTTCAGTCCTGACTGTGGCTCTGGCCAGGGGCACAGATGGTCAGTGCAGAGAAAGGCTGAGGGATCCTGGGGTCTGAGTTTGCTGGGGAGCCTGGGCTGCAGAACTGGGACCTAATAAGTGGCAGAGAGGAAGGTTAAAAAGGAATAATTGTGTCAGCAATTGTCTTTGCTTAGCTGGATCACACAGGCAGGTTCTAGCACAGGGAAGCACAAACATGAGGCATTCAAGCCCTGCTGTGGTCTGAGAGGTTGGTTGTCTGGGTCAGCCCTGGGACAGGCACAGGGAAAGGCTACTGAGGGATCAGAGAAACGCAGGGTCCACTCCAGGAATTAAAAATCAAAAAGCTGTATCAAGAAATCCAGCACCAGGAATAAAACTCAAACTATTTAAATTAGATTCTGGCACAATAATAAAAAGCTGAGAGCAAGGATTCCAGCTGGTTCAAGTGTAAGGAAGAGACTTTGAACCTGAGAGAGGAAAGGCTGGGTGCAGGAAGATGCAGGTGGCTGAAGGGGAACAGACACCAGGCAGCTCTGGGACAGGGCTCTGACCCAGCAGGGCAGAAAAAGGAGCTGTTGGCAGATTTTGAAGGAAAGGCAGAAAGCTGTGGCTGGAGAAGGAATGGAGAAGCAGCTGGTAATGAGGTGGTACCAGTGGGGATGCTGGGAAAGGATGGGGCCAGTTGAGTCATGAAATCAAGGAGAAAAATGGGGTTTATCTGTGGAGGCATAAGAACAGGGGCACAAATGGGCAATGCAGAAGGAGCCTGAGCTGGGGCTCCCAGAGGGACCTGACACAAGGATCTGCCTGGGAGATGAGAGAAGAGCAAGAAGGCAACAGGGAGTAACTCTAAAATGCTGTTTTTCTATGCAATTTAAAAATCAGCACAGAAGAGTCACTACTTCAGCAGTGGAGCAGTAGCTGGCACAGCCACAGAACACTGAACTCAGAGCTCAGTGCAGCTCAGGTGCTGTACAGAAAATGCTGGTTCTTTGCCAGTTCTGTGTCTGCAAAGTGACCTCAAACTCTCCTGAAGAGCAGGTACCCACAGGGTCCAGCCAGGGATGATCCCTGAGCAGGGGGAGCTCTGCCAAAAACTCCATAAAATCTTTAGAGAGATATATCCTCACTGTCAAAGTAAAATAATTCTATATAATCATCCCTCTTCCTTTCACTGCAGGAACAAGGAGGCAGAGACATCCTGAGTCACTGTCCTGCTGTCACACACTCACTGGGAGAAGCCATGGGCCACAGCAGGAGGTGGCAATAAACTCATCTTCAACAGTTCTGTGGTTTTTTTCCCTGCCATCCCAATTCCTGCCTCTTTAACCAGTTCAGATTATTGAAATACTGCTCAGACACAGCTCCCAGGAGGGCAGGTGAGCCAGAACACAAAGGATTGAGCAAGAAGGGAAGTTGACTGCCAGGGAAATGCAGGGCAGCAATCAAGCACAGCACATCAGAGGCACAAACAAAAGGAGATATTCAAGATGAGAAAGCAGAAGGAAAAGGTGCCTCTAATGAGATATCCTTGAATTGATGACCATGTTCAACTCTGCTGAGCATTTCTGCATCCCCTTGTGTGACCCCACCTTTCCCTACTCCAGCCAGATCCCATTGGTCATGGGGACAGTGGGAAATCATCAATTTTCACCCAAGAAAAGGGATAAAGACATGAAGGCTGAAGGGCAGACAGTGAACAGGAAATAATCACATCAGGTGTCAGAAGATGAAGAATCAGAGATTTGTTAAATGGATTGAACAGCTTTTAAAAGTGGAAATTTGCTTTAGTGATGACACATCAAACTCAGCAGCCAGGAGTGAAAAAGGCCCTTGGCATGTGACCATTACATGATATCATTTTTATTTATTAAATTACTGAAAGAACTGCCTGTAAGTCCTTGGGCCAGCACCCACCCTGCAGGCAGTGAGCACCCACAGACACCAAATCCTGATCCCACTGCAGGCAGTGAGCACCCACAGACACCAAATCCTGATCCCCCTGCAGGCAGTGAGCACCCACAGACACCAAATCCTGATCCCCCTGCAGGCAGTGAGCACCCACAGACACCAAATCCTGATCCCCCTGCAGGCAGTGAGCACCCACAGACACCAAATCCTGATCCCCCTGCAGGCAGTGAGCGCTCACAGACACCAAATCCTGATCCCACTGCAGGCAGTGAGCGCTCACAGACACCAAATCCTGATCCCACTGCAGGCAGTGAGCACCCACAGACACCAAATCCTGATCCCCCTGCAGGCAGTGAGCACCCACAGACACCAAATCCTGATCCCACTGCAGGCAGTGAGCACCCACAGACACCAAATCCTGATCCCCCTGCAGGCAGTGAGCACCCACAGACACCAAATCCTGATCCCCCTGCAGGCAGTGAGCACCCACAGACACCAAATCCTGATCCCTCTGCTCTCTGCAGGAACCAGCTCAGCCTGAGGAGCAGCCCCACACTCGGGTGGGGAAGGGCACAAGAATGTCCTCTGGGTGTTTCCCAGTCTGTGATGACAGCAAAATAAAACCAAACACTTCATTTTACTAACAACTGTAATTAAAAGGCACCAACACAGCTCTGGAAGAAGCCCCTGTTCTCAAAGAAGTCTGGATGCCATAAACCCATCTAGGCACTACAATGAGACAAGGTGAGGGTGTAGAAAGAAGAGATATTTTATTAACTCTGGGAAAACACACTCGGGAGCACAGTGAGGGGGCAGTGAGCCAGGGTGTGGGTCTGCGTGGGCTCCTGAAGATGCTGCCTGGCCCTGGGGGACAGGGGTGTCACCAGACAGCCACAGGCTGCTCTGGCTCTCTCCCAGTCACTGCAGGCACTGGGACAGGCACGGAGGCAGAGGCTGAACTGCAGCTCTGTCCTGCATCGTTCGCTCTCTGTGCTGGAGCTGCCACCCTGCCGCAGCCTGAGCCTGCCCGCGGCCTCTCCTGACAACGCCTGGGACAAATCTCCGCCCGTCTTCACCAGTGCAGCTCTGCCTCTCACGCCTTCCTTGCCCTCACCATCACTATTCTCTTCTTCTTCTCTCTGCGGGTCCCCTCCCAGGGTCACACAGCTTCCAAGCTCCTCCTCTTCTTCACCCTTCCCTCATCCAGAACAGCGCCGCTCTGTGCCCGAGGGCCCAGAACCTCGCAGTGACTCGACCCTGCGGGGATTGTGGCTGGCAGCCCTCGGGCACCGGCCCGACACCTGGGGAGAGCAGTGACAGTGAGCGAGGGCGGCGGGCACCGCGCAGCGCCGGACACCGCCTGCTCCCGAGCCCTCCCGAGGAGCACACCCGAGGCGCGGTGCCCGGCGCCGGCCCGGGGCAACCCAGTGTTCACAGCGGGTCCCACAGCAGGTCCTCCCTCCCCAGCCCCGCTCACCGCTCGGCGCCGCCATCGCTGTCTCAGCGCCGGCTCACGTGATCAGCGCCAGCAGCGAGCGGCGCGCCCAGAGCGCCCCGCCCCAGAGCTCCGCCCGCCGCGCTCCAGCGCCCCCTGGCGGCCGGAGGACCGCCCCGCCGGGACCGGGAACCCGGGATTGGAAAGATCCCGGGAGTGACCGAGTCCAGTCTGTGCCTGATCCCCGCCGCATCCCCCCGCCCAGAGCGCTGAGCGCCACGGCCGGACCTTCCTTGGGCACTTCCAGGGGCGGGGACTGCAGCGGTGCCCTGGGCAGTGCCTGCCAGTGCCTCACCACCGCTGCGCCCACGTTCTGCAACAGGGCTATCTATCAATCTATCTATCTATCTATCTATCTATCTATCTATCTATCTATCTATCTATCTATCTATCTATCTATCTATCTATCTATCTATCTATCTATCTATCTATCTATCTATCTATCTATCTATCGCTACATCACGTTATACAGAGATAAAAACTCATAAATACATTTGTAGACATCCCGCCACAGCCAGCTCTTCACGTCTCGCGAGATCTCGGTCATGGTTTATGATTCCCTGTCCTCTCGCGAGATCTCAGCGAGTATATCTTAGGCCAGCGCCGCCCACCCCGCCTTTTCGCTGTTCTGGGGAGGTGGTCTGTGTTTGGTCCCGCTCCGTGTTCCATCCGCCTCCATCCGCTTCTGTCTACCTCCATCCCCGCCATCCGCCTCCATCCCCGCCATCCGCCGCCGCGATGCCGCCCAAGTTCGATCCCAATGAGATCAAAGTCGGTAGGTGGTGGCGGCGGCGGGCGCGGGAGGCGGGCGGGGGCCGCGGGCCCGGCGGGCGCGGCTGACGCTGCTGTCCCCGCAGTTTACCTGCGCTGCACCGGCGGAGAGGTCGGAGCCACGTCCGCGCTGGCGCCCAAGATCGGACCGCTGGGGCTGGTACGTTCCGGGGCCGGGGGCTGGGAGGGGAGCGGGGGAACACGTCCCGGGCGGAGTGGGAAGCGTGTCCCGCTAGGGGAGTGATTGAATCCCAAGGGAAACTTAAACGGGAGGGATAAAATACGTCCCGAAGGCGGTGGGGAGCGTGTCCTGGGGATCTGCTCCATCCTGGGGGAAAGGTGTCCGGGTACCGCACACGGGGAGAAGCCGCGGGCAGCGCTGGGCTGGGCTGTAACCCGAGCCCTGTGTCACCTCCACGTGTCGCCCCTCAGTCCCCCAAGAAGGTGGGCGATGACATCGCCAAGGCCACGGGCGACTGGAAGGGGCTGCGGATCACGGTGAAGCTGACGATCCAGAACAGGCAAGCGCAGGTACCGCACGCCGCAGGGCCGGCCGGGGCGGCAGGCCTGGATGGAGCCCCCCCGGGCTCCGCCTGCTCCAGCCCCCGGCCCGGAGCCCGGCAGGGTCCACTCAGCCCTTCATCCTTCCGAGGTGGATAAAATGAGTGCCACACAGGGGGTGTGTGGGGGTCTTCTGGAAAGACCTTAAAACGTGGGTGGGGGGATGTGTGTGGAGCCTGAGAAAAGATCGTAATGTGCCAAAATTCAATTTTCATCCTGTTGCAGATAAATTGTTCTTTCTACACAATGTCTAACCAGCATATTAAAAAAAAAACCCACAAGACTTTCTTAAAAGCAGCATAGAAATAAATAACTTAAAACCTTGCTAACTCCTGTAGCCACCTGCCACCGTACCTGTTCTGATGCCCGTGGCTGGTACATTCCAGTGGTGAGCTAAGAGGAAGCCCCAGGCAGGAAGCAGTCCTCTCCTGCACGTGGGGAGGCCTGTGCCGAAAACCTGGGAACAGATTTCTGCAGCATAAAAATCCTGGGCATGAGGGAACTGATCAAACCAAACTGCTCTGGAATTACTTTTGCTGAGATAATTGAGTGGTTGAGTTTCTTCATTAGTAATGGAATTCTGTGTAGAATGGGGGGGGGAAATTAATCTCTTTGCATTTAGATAGAGGTTGTTCCCTCTGCCTCGGCTCTGATTATCAAAGCTCTGAAGGAGCCACCTCGTGACAGGAAGAAGCAGAAGAACAGTAAGTGTTCCCCTGGCTCTGGTTCAGAATGTTTTGGGGCTAAAAGAGGAAAAATGCCAGTACCTTCCTCTGGAATTATTCAGCACAAACTGGATAACAGGGGATATGAGGCTGTTTTTTGGGCATCCCTGCAGTGCCAGGGTACCAAGAGATGCTCATCAGCAGAGATGTGTGGAGTCATGGAGTGGTTTGGGTTGGGAGGGACTTAGGAGCCCATCAATTCCCCCCCTGCCATAGGCAGGGACAGCTTCCAGGTTGCTTCAAGGTCTGTCCACCCAGCCATAGACACTTCCAGGGGCAGCCACAGCTTCTCTGGGCAAAGCTGGGGTAGATCAGACTCCTCTCCTGTAGCACAGGGCCTGGCACAGCCAGGGGAGCTGGCAGAAATGCAGCCTTAGACAGAGGAATTGGGGATAATTCAGTGCTGCAGTGTGGGAGCAGCAGCACTGACAGCAGTCCTGCTGGAGCTGCAAACCCCCAGATCTCCACGTGATCTGAGTGCTGGGAATGGTGCTCCCAGAGGAAAGAGGAGCTGGCAGGGCACAGAGGCCTCAGTGCTGCTGTTCCCTCCCAGTTAAGCACAGTGGCAGCGTCACCTTCGACGAGATCGTGAACATCGCGCGGCAGATGCGGCACCGCTCGCTGGCCCGGGAGCTCTCGGGTGAGTCCTGGGCTCTGCAGGGGGGGCTCCTTCCCCTGCTCCATTCCCAGGGAGAGCTCCTTCCCCTGCTCCAATCCCAGGAAGAGCTCCTTCCCCTGCTCCATTCCCAGGGAGTGCTCCATTCCCAGGGAGAGCTCCTTCCCCTGCTCCATTCCCTGGGAGGGAGGGTCCGTGGCTCTGTGCTGGCTGGGAACAGGCAGCCCCATACCCTGGGGAGGGTAGAGGCACAGGGGGTTTGCAGTGTGTTCCTGGGGGAATCCAGGGTGTGAGATCTGGGTAAGGATTTGTGAGATGTGGTGAGCCCTGAGGCTCCAGCCTGCAAACCTCTGAGGGAGGAGGAACAGCTGAGAGATCTGAGGAGTTCTGTGTGATTCTCAGAATCCAGGCTGGTGTCTGTTGGAATGAACCTTATAGTTCACTGAGTTTCCATGGGCAGGGACACCTTCCACTAGCCCAGGCTGCTCCAGGTTGGTTCCTGAGGTGTTTTCCTGGTAAAACAAAGGTGTGTCTTCCTGCTGCAGGGACCATCAAGGAGATCCTTGGCACTGCCCAGTCTGTGGGCTGCAGCATTGATGGGAGACACCCCCACGACATCATTGATGACATCAACAGTGGTGCCATCGAGTGCCCAGCTGTAAGTGCCCAGCTCTGACTGAAATTGCTGTGTAATACTTAATTACTGAGACTCCACTAATGGGCTGTGTCTGCTTCTTCCAACAGAGTTAAGACTGCAGAAAAGGAAGTTGCCAGATGGAGGCTCCTTCAGTTTTTTGTAGCACTTTAAATACCTAAATAAAGACCCAGTTGTCTGCAAGCACTGTTGCTGGTTTGATTTGTCCCTGTCCCATGCTGGGAATTTTCCTTTGGGAAAACTCTCCCTGTCTTCTGGAAATACAGCACCGTTGGTGTGATGTGTCCATGTCCTTTCTGGTTGGATTGGGGCAGGGAGGGAAGTGTGGCTGTTCAAAACGTGGTGAGGAATGAAAGCAGAATGTTTAGCCTTGCTTATTCAAAATGAGATCCAGTTGTGACCTTTGCTCCCTGATGAAATTTGGGTCATTTTTCTGGTGACTTAAAGGCCATAGAGCCTGAAGTGGAGCTGTAGTGACAGAGGGAAAGGCATGATCAAAAAAACATTCTTATCAAATCCACAAGCCATGGCAGGCACCAATTGTCCAGGACATCCCACTTGTGTCCCTGGTAGTGTGGAGGAGAGCTGGACCCTCCTAAAGCAAAACAGTGAAGCTTGACCTGGGTATTCCCAGCCATGGGAATCCCACGAGCGCAGGGATCTGTCTGTCCCTGCCTGGTGTAGCTGTGCCTTGGCAGCTCTGCCCAGGCTCCAGGCCTGTGCTGGCCCCTCTCCCTGTCCCCAGCTCCAGGAGCAGTTGATGGGGTCAAAACCAGGAGAGTTTGTGGCTCTGCACTTTGATCTGTTTTCCCCCTGCTGTTTGTAGGGCCTTCTGAGGCAGCAAGGAAAAAAAAAATAGAAATACAGCAGAAATTGCAGGCACATGACATGCTGAGGGAATAGCTGGAGATGTGTCAGGGGAGCTCCATGAAGGAGCTCAGGGCAAGGCTCTTCCCTCCCCCAGAGGTGCTGGCACTGCCCAGGCTCAGGCTGGAGCTCAGGGCAAGGCTCTTCCCTCCCCCAGAGGTGCTGGCACTGCCCAGGCTCAGGCTGGAGCTCAGGGCAAGGCTCTTCCCTCCCCCAGAGGTGCTGGCACTGCCCAGGCTCCCCAGGGAATGGGCACGGCCCCGAGGCTGCCAGAGCTCCAGGAGCGTTTGGACACCAGGGATGGACAGGCTGGGATTGTTGGGGGTCTGGCCAGGGACAGGGGCTGCACTGGCTGATCCTGGGGGGTCCCTTCAATTCAGGATATTCTGTGGTTCTATTTGGTTCCTCTCCTGGAATTTACTGTGCTTTAAGCTGACAGTAATGTTTGGATGCTCTGAATAGGTCGGGTGTGGCTTCTCGTGCTCTGTAACCTACCCAATCCCTATCTCTCCAAGGATTTGTGTGGCACAAATTCTGGTAAGATACAAGGGTGGAAAAAACCTTTGTGTGAGGAGTGGCCACAGGCTGAGAGGGCTGCAGGGGGCTGGTGGGGTCCCCATCCTCAGCTGAGGCCTGGCTGTGATGCCAGGGGAAGGTTGGTCCCTTCCAGCTGAGGTTTTGCAGGGATTCCACAACAAAGCTGCAGAAACTCTCGAGGTGCCTGAGGCAGGGCAGCCTGGCAGGGGCTGCAGCTCCTCTCAGGAGCAGCTCTGCTCTAAACTCGTTTAAAATCTTTGTGCCCCTGGTGTCAGGCATCCACTGTGATGTGAGCCCCGAGAGTTTCGGGAGCTGTTCAGCCTCCTGCTGTTCTGTGTGGGTTTCCCTCCACATTGCAGTGCTGGAACCAGTTGGAAAAATTATTCCTTTTGCTTATGGGGAGTTCTCCTGGGGCAGGAGCCATAACCTTTCCCATGCTGGCTGAGGGCATGTGCTCTGGTAGGTGCAAAGCAGTGCTTAGAAGGAGCGTTTGCCCTGCAAAAATTAATTTTTTCCAAATCATGCTTCTTTAAAAGGAGGCAGAGAGTTCTAAGGTAACAACCTCCATCAACGTCACATTTAAACCCATCTTCCTAATTTATTATTTCATTTAGTATCATTATTAATGACATAGATGAAGGGATCAAGTGTGAGCTCGGCAGGCTTGCAGATGTCACCAACTGAGGTGACACATCCCAGGGATGTGATGCCATGCACAGGGACTTGGACAAGCGTGAGCAGTGAGAACCTCCTGAGGTTTAACCAGATCAACCCAGGCTGGGGATAAACAGAGCAGCCCTGGGAGAAGGACCCCACAAATTTTTATAGTTTTTTGAAGGAATGAAGATGCAGAGGATATCCTGGGCTGAAATCTGAACCAGAAAATTGCTGTGACACTCTCACAGTGATGGAAGGGCTGGAAGTTCTGCCCTGGTGAGGAGCCTCTTGGGGTGACCCCACAACAGCTCTGTGGTGTCCCTCTGGGGGACACACAGCTGTCGCAGCTGGGCCTCGCTGCTGTCCCAGGGCAGGGCACAGCCAGTTCGGACCTCACAGCCCCTGCCGGGGGTCACACCGACACCCCCGGGAAACCCCACAGCTCTGGGGGATGCACAGGGAGGGACGCTCGGGGTGTCCCGGCAGCTGGGACTCCGTGATCCGGTGGGTGTCTCCAGCCCTGGACACTGCTCCGTGCCCGGTCCGGCCGGGACGCGGCTCCGCCCGCACGGCTCCTCGGGCTGCGCGGGTGTCCGGGCATCCAGCGGCGGGGCCGCCGCCATGTGCCGCCGGCAGCGAGCCCGGGGCTCCCCGGCCCTGGGGTGTCCCTGTCCCCTCCTGGGGTCCCCGAGGGTGTCTCCGGCCCTGTCCCCGTTCCCGATGTCCCCGTTCGGCCCTCGGGGTGGGGGGCGGTCCCTTTAAGCGCGGCCGCGCCCCCGCTGCCGTCGGCACGAAGCTTCCCGCGAACGTGACGTCACCGCCCGCGCCTCCCGCGCCCGCGCCGCCGCGCCCGCGCGCGGGCCCCCGTCCCACGTGACCCGAGCCGCGGCGCGCAGCGCGCCCATTGGCCGCGGCGGCGGCGTTCGCGGGAGTGACGTCAGAGAGACGCGGATCACCATTGGTCCGCCGGGAGCGGGGGGGCGGTGTCACGGGCAGCCATTGGCGGACGGGCCCGGGGGGGCGGTGGCGCGGCGGCCCCGCCCCCCGGGTGTGCGCGAGGCGGCGGCGCGTGGCAGCGGCGCGGGGCGAGCGGCGGCCCCGGCCCGGCCCCGCCATGACCGACTTCAAGCTGGGCATCGTCCGGCTCGGGCGGGTGGCCGGCAAGGTGAGCGCGGGGCGCCGGGGGTGCGGCGAGGCGAGGCGGGCTCGGCCGCGCCGGGCGGGGCGGGGGGCGGCGGGGCCGGGGCGAGGGTCCGGCCGGGCGGGGAGGGCCGTGCCGGGCCGTGCCGTGCATTAGCGGGCCGTACCGAGGCGCTGGGGCCGTGCCGGGGCCGCACTGGGGCCGTGCCCGGGCCTTGCCGCGCCGTTCCGCGCGGAGCCGGGGCCGTGCCGGGCAGCCCCGCGTGTTCCCGAGCCGTGCCCGGCGCGCCGGCGCCGCGCTGACCGCGCTCTCGCTGTGTTCCAGACCAAGTACACGCTGATCGACGAGCAGGACATCCCGCTGGTGGAGAGCTATTCCTTCGAGGTGAGGGATCCCCGCCCGTGCCCGCGCTCCCCTCGCGGAATTTTACCGGGTTTTGTGCCTCTTCTCCCCGCCGGGGCTGCCCCGGCTCCCGGTGCAGCCTCGGCTTTTTCCTTCCCTCGTGCCCTGCTCCATCCAAACGGCTCGTGGAAGTGCTGTGCCTGCAATTCCCGTGATCGGGGGAAAAATAACTAGTTTTAAGTTACCGAAGTCCCAACGTGGAGGCTTGTATTTAAGCTTGTAATTTATTATCTAGTTTTTTATTTCATACTATTTGTATGTTTTTGGAGAGCTGATAATTTGTCCTCCCATGCTTTGGCAAACATTAAAAATGTTCACTCTGCACTTAGTCTTGGATGAGGAAAACGTGTATTGTAACTGATAAGCCACCCGAATAAAGTGTTTCCTCTTCACATCCCCTGGAAGCCAGTGAGTGAGCTCTACCAAGGCGTTGAAAGTGAAAGACAATGATTATGAAATCTTCAACAAATAAGGCTTTTTTTTTTTGAGCAGGGACCATCATCTGCTAAATTTTGGCAGTGCAGTGGTTGCTTTGGGGCTGCTCTTAGGAATTTTAGGAGTTTGGGCAGTGCTGCTGCCAGAGCACTCCCTGTTTGTCCATTCATCCCCTGTGGCAGTCCCTGTGGTGGTAACACACTGTGAGCGTCCCAAATGTATCAAGCTCCTGCTGTACTTTGTGAGCTTTGGCACCAACACTGTGTGGAGTGCAGGAAAAATGCCATGCCCTGGCTCTCCCAGTGAGGTGGGTGCAGGGGCAGTGCTGGAAGCAAAGCCCTGGTGGCTGCACAGACACAGAGTGTGGAGCTGACATGAATCCCAGCCCCACAGCTGCTTTCCAGCTGTTCTTTATCCCCAGCTCCTCCCTGCCCCACCTGGTTGGGTGCCCCTGGGGGTTTGGGACAGCTCAGATCCCACTGAGCTCCAGGGACCTGCAGGGCCACGGGTGGTGCTGGGTCCCTCCCAGTGCAGCAGGTGCTGTCTGCCCCTCGTGGGTGCTCTCACAGCCTTTCCCTCCCCCCAGGCTCGGATGGAGGTGGATGCTGATGGAAATGGTGCTAAAATCTTCGCCTACGCCTTCGACAAGAACCGCGGCCGGGGCTCGGGCCGGCTCCTGCACGAGCTGCTCTGGTGGGTGCTGCAGGGACTGGGCAGCCAAGGGTTCACTTTGCTGCCACCAGCTTGGCTGGGGTGATTTCTCTGCCTGTAGTAGCCAGATCCCCTCAGGAGAGATGGAAGCAACACAGGGTGCCCACAGGGCTTTGCTTTGCAGAGTTCTCAGGGCACAGCTGTGAAACCTTCTAGGCAGGGGGAGCAGAGGGACACCCTGTTCACACCTGAGAAATGCTGCCCAAACTCCAGCTGGGGGGGAAATGAGACCTGCACCATTGAATAGGTGAAGACAAGTCTTGGAAGATTTGTTGTGGGATTTTTTTTGTCCCCTGAGAATTGGCAGAACACCAGAGAACAGAACACAGAACACCACTTCTGATAATATAAAAGTTTGAGGTGTTCTTTCTGGCTTTCTGCAGAACTGCCTGAAGTGATGCTGCTGATGGTTCATATCAGCTGCTGCATCTTATTTTCCATACTCTACAAATGCTTGAAATCCTTCATAGGATTGACATTAAGTTTTGGGGCCAATTTCCTCATTTGTGAGAGCAGCTCTGAGCTCATCTATTGCTCCTTCTAGATGTTGATGGATTTATAGAAAAGTTGGGATCTGCTGAAGAAATCTTTATTTCTTTTAAAAGCCTTTTTGGAAAAATTAAGCATATTTTCTATTCAGTTCCACATCTGTGGAAGTCACAGTGCCCAGGATGCCTTTTATCATTGCACGTTATCTTTTACCCCCTAGAACCAGGCTCTGCACAGGAGGAAGGAGACAGGAAGACTATCAGATAATTGTAATTATTATGATTTCCAATCTGCTTATTAAATATGGATTTTAACCTGCATCTGTTAATGTTTAATCTTACTGCACATAGAACTTTGTTGAAATTATGAAATTGGCTGCAGTATGTGGAGCAAATCACTGACAGCTGCTGCTAACTGTGAACCTCAGACTGTCATAGTTATTATCTGTAAGTAGCATTAAATAGCACCTGAAAATTATTCAGGTCAATTGTTGAAGGCTGTGCAAATGACAGCCCAGCTATTTGTTTATGACCCAGCCCAGCCATTGCCTCTTCTGGCTTGTTTTACTCAAATTAGGAAGTCATTTGAGCATATTCAGTTAGGAAATTCAAATTGTGTCACTCGAGCATGGACTGGGGTTAAAAATAAGAGATTGAGTGTAGTAGGGATTTTGGAGAGGCACAGAGAGGGGTGTCAGCTGCCAGAGCTGCACTTCTGAAGTTGCAGTCAGATTTTTGGACTAGAAAATATAAAACATCTCTGCTGTTCCTGTGAATTCCTTTTGGTCCTGAAGGTGATTGTGTTGCTGATCTGTAGTTGGAGCTCAAATACTGCATGTCAGAGGCTGAGTCTCTGCAGGGGCTGTGAAGGTTCTGCCCCTCCTGAACAGCAGTTTTGGGGTTGTTCTGAGCACAGACCAGGGCTGGAGAGCAGTGGCAGGTCCTTCCTCTGTGAGGAGGAGCAGTGCTGGAGGTTTGGAGCTGTGAGAGTCAGGAGAGCTGGGCAGAGCCAGGCAGTGATTGCACTTGCCAGTGCCAGCCTGACTCCTGGGGTGAGTGAACACCAAAGGACCTGGATTACTGCAGGTGGAGGTGTGTAACTCAGTTGTTCTCTGCACATGGACCCCCTAAAAGCATGAAAAACCAACTCAGTGCCTCTGGTTTAAGATACAGTGAGTAGCATGTGGTAGATGCAAGTAAAAGATATTTTTTTGATTTTTTTTCTTTTTCTTTTCTAGTTAAGCCAGTATCTTTGCTCATGTCATGAGGCCCTTGGGATAGGAAGCCTGGGAGCAGTGACAGGGACCTTCTCCCAGAGCCCTCCTGCTGCCCTGTGCTGAGGCAAATGTGGGATCAAAAGGCAACCAAGATCTGAAAATTCCCCACATGAGCTGCAAAAATTCTTATAGGAAGAACTTCTTGATGGTTCTTCATCCTCTCTGGTGCTTGCTGTGATTTCCACGTGGAGTTTTGGCTCCCCCAAAGCAGGGTTTGGATGTCTCTGCAGAATTCCCATCCCCTCAGCCATTCTCTGTGGAGCAATCCCAGCTCTGTGCTCTGCTGGGTGCAGAGATGTTCCCTGGGGAACAGCAGCAGCAGGGGATTAGTCATAAGGAGCACCAACTGCATGTTAAAGACATCCAAGACCTGATTTTGGGGGGTTTTAAGGGTTTTTTTTTTTTGGAGCATTTGCCATCTTGCTGCCTATAGCAGGCTCAGTTATGGTTCCTGGTGATTGGAATTGCTGTGTCTGCACTTGTATTCCAGTTCTGGGTTCTGAGCTGCTGAAATGCCAGAAGAACAGCGTCCAGATGATTCCCTGAAAAGCCTTAGGGGAAGGGTTTTGCTTGGCATCTTGCAGAGCCCAGGGGGAGGTGGAAGCTCCAGCTCTGCAGGAGTTTTGGCTGCTTGACTGAGGCTGTTTTTCTGCCTCTTCTGCAAGGGACAAGGCAGGATCTCCACAACCTGTCCTGCTCAGTTTGGATGAGCTGGGATGGTCAAAGAGAGGCCTGGGGAGGGGAGTGTTTGTGCATCCCAAGCTTCCTTCTTGATGTGTGGAGAGAAGGGACCACCCTGGATTTGGTATTACCAGTTCTGGCACCTCAGTGCAGTGGTGTTTAACACTGACTGCTCACCAGCAAGGCCCAGCTTCCACCTTTACTTAGGCTTTTGTCACTTGAGGCCAGAGAAAAGCTGGCAGTGATGTGGATAAATGTGGTTTCATGCAAGGAGGTAAAGACTGGCTCAGTGTGGGAGGGGATTTGGTCAGAATTTGCATTTTGGGGTGTTGGGTGCAGATCTGGGCTGTGGAGGAGCAGGGTAGGTATGTGCCACTCTGCTGTGACATCCTGGTGTCAGGGACAATCTCTCATAATCCCTTCTCTTTCCCCAACTCCAGCAATTTCTAGACTCTCATCTAATAAAATCAAAAATATTTCTTAATTTAGTCTTGGAATCCCCTTCCCTTTCCCCCCTGCACAGTCTGTTCTTGCTCTGAACTTCAATCTCCTCCTCCCAGATTCCTGTCTCCTATCTGTCCCATCTCTCCAGCTGGCACTTTGTCCCAGCTCATTCTAAGCCTTAACTCCTTCCCTGTCTCCATATTTGAGTGATGCTCACCAGTTCCTGGGTTCTCCCTTGGAGCCCTCAGGACTCCTCATTCCCTTTGCCAGACCCTCTGCTGGCTTTCAGCAGCTCAAAATGAGTTTTTACTGTAGTGGCCCAGTGCCAGAGGGCAGGGATAGATGGGATATTGGGAAGCCCTTCCCTGAGAGGCCCTGGAAGTGTCCAAGGCCAGGTTGGATGGGGTTTGGAGCAACCTGGGATAGTGGAAAGTCAATTTTAAAGTCCCTTCCAACCCTAATCAAGGTGGGATTCTGGGATTCTTCCTTTAGGGCACCTCAGCAGACTCCTTGCCATAGTTTGTTTGCTTAATATGTGTAGTTTGGTTTCTTTTTCCCCAAAAGAAGGATTTTATTAGTTTTATCTTCAAAGGGAAGAACTTTTCCCTGTTCCTGGAGGCTCAGCAGACTCCCTGACAGGGGCTCCAGGCCCTGTTCTCATGCAGGGGTGTCCTCACAGGAATTACCTGGTGGGAGCTGGAGCACAGTCTGTGTGTAGGTGCTGCTTGTACCTTCTCCAGGGGGATTCTTCTCATTAAATTCCATGAAGTTTTGAGGCATATGTAAATTGCAAGAGTTATATGCAATATATATATATAGCTTACACATACCTGCATGGATTTTGACCAAGAATACAAATTCCTACATTTTTCATTGTAAATCACATTGAAATGAGTTTGCTGTTTTGCTGGGTAATGCTGAGCTTTGTAAAGGTTACAAAAGTAGCAATTTTTAAACTCAGGCAAATATCTCTTGAAAATGAAAGGAACTATTTGGTCTGAAATGCTCAGTAAAGGGCTGAGCAGCACTCAGTGTCCAGACTGGGCTTGGGTGAAGCTGTGGGAAGCTGCTGGGTTACCCTCAGTGAGTGCTCTCAGCTCTGCTTGGTCCTTGTTCTCCTGTGCTGGGACACAGCCTTTTGTCCAAGCCTTGCATTTCAGCTGGGATGGGGATTTCTGCAAGAAGTGATACCAAAACTTGTCCAGGCATGAGGGTGTTTGACAGTGAACTTGGTGAAATAGAGAAAGGAGAGATGAAAACAAGGGGGAAGGGGAATTTCTTAGATGGAGTAGGGAAGATTCCCCCTGCAGCCATCCTGGCTTAGTCCTGCTTTGGTTTTAGGCAAGTTTCAGGTGTCTCTTGATCAATTGTGGAGCCACTTCAGACTTTCAGTGTGTTACACACAATTAGAGTCTAAAAAGCATTTGCATACTCGGTGAAACCTCTGTCCTGTTGTTGTTCAGAGATGTTTCTTCATAAATAATAAGCCCTGTGACTCCTCACCAGTGCCAGACTTGCATATATCTGATAGAATTTCCTATGAAAATAATTAGCCATTATTGGCACCTTTATAAAAATAATTTCACGAATCTCTAGCAGTAACTGGAGGAGTAGACTCTGGAACTAAGCAATATGCTTAAAATTATTTTATATTCTGTCTTTGATTTAATTAATTTTAATTGCAAAAAGGCACCTTCTCCTGGGAGCAGCCCTATCTGAAGTAGCCACTGGAGTCTGTTTGCAGGTCCCAACTCACACTGTCCCTGGAATTGCTGTGATCCTTTGTTTTCTAGCTGACACTGACCTTGAGGCTGGTTTTGTCCTGCAGGGAGAGGCACAGGGGAGGGATTGCTCCTGGCTTTCAGGTGGTGCATCTGAACTCGGTGACCGTGGACAACCGGCTGGACAATCTGCGCCTCGTCCCGTGGGGCTGGAAGCCCAAGGCTGAGGAAATCTCAAGCAAACAAAGGTATGGCAGCACCTGGCAGGGGGAAGGAAAATTTCTTCAGATATTGTCTCCTTTCTTAGTGATTTTTGCCTTGGCAGAACCTTTTTGGTTTAACCTTGGATGCTTTACACATCACTGTGTCCTGGATTCCTCGCCTGGGGCTCAGCTGTGCTCGTGTCCCTGCTGTGCAGGAACCATCTCACCCTGGGGCTGTGCCAAGGTCCTGCTGTGCCAGGTGGGGCAGGAGCCTCTGTGCCCTCCCAGCTGAGCAGAGGCTCAGGGAAACCTGCAGATCTCACTGCCTTCTGCCCCTCAGGCACTGAAATTGCAGTGTGACCTGTAGGAGCTGCAGAATGCTCCTGGTGGAAGTTGTGAGTTGGGGTTGGGCTCACTCAGGGTGGAACTTCCCACGGGCTGGGTTTCACTGCTGCCACTCAGCACATCAAACTCCTAATGCCAGGATGGATCTGGATAATCAGTGATGGGACACAGTGGAGACCCACAGACTTCACACTTCTGAAACACTTGCAGCAGCAGCTTTGAGATTGAGGTGTTCAGAGCTGATTAAACTGATTTTGAGAAGTTGGAGTGAATTACAAATGCTCCACGTGATTTTGGAGTTCAAGAACAAGAAACAGACCTCAAGCCAAAAATTAATTTTAACTTGGTATGAACATTTTTGCACAGAATTAATTTTACTAGTTGTAAATGTTTCTTGACTGATACCTTTAAACTTTTGGGGTTACTTAGTAAAATAATTTTAAATACCCAATATATGAGCAGTATGTGCAGTCCAAGGCTAAATAAATGTTAACTTTATTTTGGAATCACTTTCTCTATATGATTATTAGGAATTGATGTAACAAACTTGTACTTGTTTTTATTTTTCCAGGGAACAAAGCCTGTACTGGCTGGCAATCCAACAGCTTCCTACAGACCCCATAGAAGAGCAGTTTCCTGTCCTGAATGTAACCAGATATTACAACGCTAATGGGGATGTTGTGGAGGAGGAAGAGAACTCCTGCACTTACTATGAATGTCACTACCCTCCCTGCACAATGATTGAAAAACAGGTAGGTTCAGAGAGCAGGGAGTGAGCATGGAATGCCTTGGGCTAATGGTGTGCCTAGGGATTTATTTATAATTCAAAATGTAGAGCCTTATGTGAGCCATTCAGTAGCTAAAAGCAATAATTTTCTTCCACTCAGGTTTTCTTTGGCCTGAACCTCCAGAGCCTGTGATAATTTTCTGTTGGAGGGAGTGTGGGTTTGAACTGGAGCAGTGGATGTTACTGGGCTGCTGGGAGGAGGGTGATTTCTGCAGAGTGCACAAAAAGCCAGGTGGAAGCTTTCCTGCAGGGATGAGTGAGCAGCTGTGAGGCAGCAGGAAGCATTGTGAGAGGGTTTGGACAGTCATGGAATCAAAAAATAACCTGGTTAGCATTTCCTGAGCAGAAGGTGAATTGCAGGGGTTTTCATTCAGGGGAGAGCTGGGAGGAAGAGTTCTGCTGGAGGAAGATAAAACATCAAGAGTGAGAGAATGAGTTGTGCAAGGGCAGTGCCTCTGTCACACAGATTCCTTATCTATAAACAAGGACTTTTCTTGTATTAGCAGATGCTGAGTAGGCTAAACCCATTGTGTTCCACTTTCTGCTTTAGGAATGAGAACATTTGCAAAAACGATCTTAAATTCCCTGTATTTGAAACAGAGGCAGCTCTGCCTTTTATTTGAGTCTGTGCCCACAGGCTCCCTGGATAGCAGTAACTTTGGCAATGGCTGAGCTAGTGCAGCCCTGCTGATCATTTCTGAATTTCAGGTGTTGGTAGTTGAAAACAGAACTTAAATAGACAGAACAGCAGCATGGTGACAACAAATGTATAATGCTCCAATATTTTGTCAATTAAGCCCATTTTATAAGAACAAATATACAGCCTCAGAAATTGCTTCAGTCCCTCTGGTTCTCTGAAACTCTTGGTGGGATGTTTGTGTTCCACAGAATCTTGGAATCCCAGACTGGTTTGGGTTGGAAGGGACTTTACAGTTCTTCTCATTCCATGGGCAGGGACAACTTCCACTATCCCAGGCTGCTCCAAGCCCTGTCCAGTCTGGCTTTGGATACTTGCAGGGATCCAGGGGCAGCCACAGCTTCTCTGGGCAGCCTGTGCCAGGGCCTTTCAGGAAGGATTTCTTCCCAATATCCTTCTAACCCTGCCCTCCTCCAGCTTGAGGCTGTTCACCTGTTTGTGACAGGTGTGCAAGACCTGATCAGGCAGCTCCTTGGGAATGCAGCTGGGCTTCCCCTTGGGGGCGATGCTCCCAGGCTGGATCTTAGGAAAAGGTTTTCCATGGGAAGAGCGATCAAGTACTGGAATGGTCTGCCCGGGGAGGTGATGGAGTCACCATCCCTGGATGTGTTTAAAAGAAGCCTGGATGTGACACTGGGTGCCATGGGTTAGTTGAGGTGTTAGGCCTGGGTTGGTGATGATCTTGGAGGTCCTCCCAGGCCGGTGATGGCGTGGGCTGAGTCCCTGAGCAGCCTCTCTGACGGCTCCTTTGTTCGCAGCTGCGCGAGTTCAACATCTGCGGGCGCTGCCAGGTGGCGCGGTACTGCGGCTCGCAGTGCCAGCAGAAGGACTGGCCTGCCCACAAGAAGCACTGTCGGGAGAAGAAAAGGACCTTCCAGCAGGAGCTCGGACCAGAACGATGACCGGGTGGCAGAGGCCTCTCAGCAGCAGGATTCCTTCCCAAAGGCATTGGACTCTTGCTTTTGCACAGTATGACAGACTGCTTATCAAAGCCAGAGGCACTGAAGACAAACCCTGTGATGCTTGAGCAGAATGGCTGACTGGACTAAGCCAGCTCTGACTGGTGCTGTGGAAAGGGATCGGGTCTGCCCTTCCAGTATTATATTCTCAAGCAAAAAGACTACTGTGGAGGCTCCAGGCAGGAAGCTTCTCATTATTTATATGTTAATACGTTTGTAAACTCATGTACAGTTTTTGTTAGGAATTCTTGATAGCACTCATTAACTGTAATGTTCAGATGAGAACATGTTGTTGGCCTAAAAGTCTAAAAAAAAAAAAAAAAAAGAAAAAAAGTCATGTAGCAAAAGCTTTTCCTCCCATGTGGCAGAAGTGTCTGTGGCAGTGCCAAGGCCGGCGGGGCAGGCTCCGGCATCAGCACTTACTCTGGAGAACTCTGCATGGAAGCTCTATTTAAAAAAATACAAACAAAAAAAGAGCAAACAAAGTAAAGGTTGGAATGAATCCCTGTCTGCTCTCTGGCTTTTTCCCCTTCCCTTGCAGCTGCCTTCAGAGCTCAGCAGCCCTGGGTGCTGGAAGTGCCTGCAGGGCAGGAGCAGCGCCCCGGGAGCTGCATGGGGCACGGGGCCCCTCTGGGATCAGTGTGCAGGCACTGCAGCCAGGGCTGCTGGACATGGGCCCTGCAGCAGCTGCAGCAGCTGCATCAGTGCTCTGTTCCAAAGCCCTTCACAAGAGGCAGTGGGAGGGGAGCTCAGGTAGCAGCTGTGTGTGGATGTGGTTGCCCTTGTGGCTTCCCTGTAGCGTAGCAAACTCCAGTCATGTGCTGAGATGTTTAAATAGCTAATATTGGGTATTTTGAATTATTTATTCATTTTTTTAAGAGTTGTCATCAATCCAAGATTTCCTTTTTGATTTTTTTTTTTATATAGTAATGAGTAAAAGTAGTATGGGAGGAGGATTTCTCTTGCAGAGCACATGCCTATTTTTCTTTTCATGAATAACCATTTTCTTTTTCATTTTTGCCTTAGAAGTGTAAGGAATATCAGTTGAGTTTCCTGAAGAACTAAATGGATAATTTAGTGCCAGGTGTTAGTCTTGCTTCACAGTAGAAGAATGTGAGCTGCTGAGTGCTTAAAGCAGAGCCTTTCTTGGAGTGCTTAGTGAAAATTTTTTTGTAAAAGCCGTTTAGAATTTTGATTTTTCAATCAGGATTCACTTTGCTACTTCATGTTGCAATGTTGGTCTTGCTTGTATTCAATTTGTTCGAAAATTGATCTGCTGTGGACTTCCAATATTATATTCTGTTTCTAATATCTGCAGAGGAAGTTCTGAATTATTAACATTTGGGTGGGTTTTCATCCTTTGGCTTTGAGCATCTTGGGAAATAGCAAAGAACTTCTGAAACTTCCTGCTGGAAGTTCACTTGAAGGTGCTTGGTTGAGTTGCCTCTCTTAAACTACAGTTGTACTGTAACTTTTCTGTCCAGGCAGCCCAAAGTGCCTTTCAATATGAAAAAAACCAAGCAGGACCCAATCAAATTTTCCTGTAATGTGTAAATTTTTTTTAAAGGAATCATTCATTCTTTCCTTGAAGTGAAATGCACAGTTTTTAATTAATATAAAATGGGACATAAGGAATATTTTGTTTATTATTTGAGGTAATCCACTGAACAGGGCAGAAGTATTGACTTTTTTTCTCCTGCCTGTTTAAAAGGCTGCTATTTGTCCTGCCAGTTTTCCATTTTATTACCAGGAACCATGTTTATCTAAACAAAGTGCAGTCTCAGAGCCCTTAAAGCCTTGAGCAGCACCAAGCAGGGGAAAGTTGGTGCTGATGTTTGTAGTGCTGCCATGAGGACAAGGACAGGCTGCAGACCTGGTGGGGCAATGGGGAGATTCCTCTGAGAGAATGAGGGAAAGGTGGGACTCAGGGGAGGGTGTTTGGGGAAATCCCAATCCCAGGGAGTGTGGGAGGGAAGGGGCTGGGAGGATGGGGTACAGCAGGTGGGGAGATGCCCAAGGAAAAAGAAACTGCCCAGACATCCTGCAAATCCTCAGGGGGATAACAGCTTCTGACCTGGTGTGTGATTGACTCCAGCCTGTCCTGGAGCCAGGGGAGAGAAGTGGTAATGGGGATTTTAACTCTTGGAAAGGTCTTGGGGCTGCAGGGAACACGTCCCTGCCTGCTGCTGGGGGAGGTTGTGTGGTCAGTGATTCTGGCAGATCTTGGTATGTGCAGAGATCTTCCCTCTCAGTAAGGAGGGTGGCAGCTCCCCAAGCCACCCCAAAGGCCCTCCTTACCCACAGAGAGCCCAGGCAGGCAGGGAAATTTCTATATGGACAAATGTTTAAAAACCCAGGATTGGAGTCGTTTATCTGGGAGAAGACCTGGACAGTTCTAATAAAGAATTTTATTTTCTAAGGGCTTCCACCTGATAGAGATACTCTTCATCCAGGTTGTTTCCTGCAGGGAGATCTGGTAAATCCAGCTCAGGTCAGGAGGCTGCAGTGTTCAGAGTCCCTGTAAACACACTGGATGTTGATACAGGTACCTTCCATGTGCTCCTTCCTATCCAAGTAGGATGATATCACCAATCCCAACATGCAGAAAACACAACTGGAAATCCTGGCTGGCTTAAGGAACACAAAATATCAAATACAGTGGATTGCAGTTCTTGGTGTTTTGATACTTGCACCTTGAACACACCAGGTTATAGTCTTAGTTTTCCTCTGTGATTTGATTTTAAATGAAACTCATGGTAAAAGGAACAGCTGAAAGACTGAGATGCTTATGGGAGGCATGGAGATGGTGTAAGACACCACAGGAGCCAGGAGCAAAGCCTCACCACCCAGCAAAACTGCACTGAGAGCAAAAGGAGGCTGGTGAGATTAAACAGGAACATGTGAGATACTCAGAGTAACAAGAAATCCTTTGTAAACTGGACTTGTGTCCAAATGGTAAGAGATGGAAAGAGTAACATTTGGCAGGTAAAACGTAAAACAAGCAAGCAAACAAAGCAACTTGGCAAAATAATGCAAAGGAAAACAGAGTGTGAAGAATGTTCATAAAACTTGCATGAGTAGTTCTGAAAAAGTCAGGAGCAGGGGGACTGCCAGAGTCAGCAGAGACTGATGCACAGCAAAGGGAAGGGCTGACCTGAAGATGAAAGTCTCAGCAGAAGAAAATCCAGTGAATTGTTTGCATGTGTTCCCTGTGAAAGAGCTGGTGGAGTTCACACAGGAATACTTCCATATGGAGAGCTCCACAGAGAATCTGTTCACAGCAGAAGTGCTTTTAGGAGAGATTAGAGTTCAGCTGAAATGAGCAGCAACAAGTTGCCAGGAGCAGACGGTGCCACCTACGGCTCTGGGGGAGCTCAGGGATGAATACGCTGAGCTCCCAGCTGGGATGGTGACCTCTCCCTTGGTACAATGTCACAGCAAATGCCACAGCAGCTTCTGGAAGGAATTTCAAACTACAGCCACCTGCACTTTGTGAATTCATGGATGCTGTGATGCAGCACCAATGACTGAATGCTGAGGAGGAGTCAGTGTGGCTTTTGTACAGGAAAATCATGGTTCAAAACTACTGCAATTGCTTCAATTGCAGGCATAAACAAGAAGGGAAAAGAGGATTTGCTTGGGACAGAACTGTATTTAATGATTACTTTGTTTCAGGCACTTAAGGAAAAAAAATCTGCTTGTCAAAAGGGAAATGTCACATAGGCAAGCAACTGTTTAAAAGACAGGAAAGGAAGAGCAGAAGGGAGGATTTTTTTTGGTGGTGGGAAGTAAACAGCTGGATGCCCAATATGTAAAATAAAATAGAAAAAAGGTGATGTACAATGAAAGTGACAACATCCACTGATGAGGTTATTCAGTATAATAATAATATAATAAAGGCTGAGTAAATTCCAGAAGGATATAGGACAGTGGGAGATTAAATTCAGTGTCAATAAATGTAGCATTGGTTATGGGAAACCACCAAATGGGCAGGCCTTGGCTGATTTCACTCAGCAAGACACCTTGGGGTGTGCAGGATTTCCTCCAGGGAACAGCGGCAATCCAGGCTCCAGGAGGGGCCGGGAGTGCAGGGAGCAGCACCGGTGGGAATGGTGCGGTGGGGAATGGTGCGGGGGGAATGGTGCGGTGGGAATGGTGCGGGGGGAATGGTGCGGGGGGAATGGTGCGGGGGGAATGGTGCGGTGGGAATGGTGCGGGGGGAATGGTGCGGTGGGAATGGTGCGGTGGGGAATGGTGCGGTGGGGACGATGCGGAGGGGATGGTGTGGGGGGAATGGTGCGGGGGGGAATGGTGCGGTGGGGAATGGTGCGGTGGGGACGATGCGGAGGGGATGGTGTGGGGGGAATGGTGCGGGGGGGAATGGTGCGGTGGGGAATGGTGCGGTGGGAATGGTGCGGTGGGAATGGTGCGGTGGGAATGGTGCGGTGGGGAATGGTGCGGTGGGAATGGTGCGGTGGGAATGGTGCGGGGGGGAATGGTGCGGGGGGAATGGTGCGGGGGGAATGGTGCGGTGGGGATGGCTGCGGGGGGGATGGCTGCGGGATGCACCCCGAGTGTGCAGGACCTGCGTTCCGGCTGAGACAGGACTGGGGAAAGGGAAAGGCGCAGGGCAGCGCCCAGGATCGCTCCGGGGTCAGGGACAGCGGTGCCCGCCCGTGTGTGCCCGGGAAGTGCCGGGGTGGGGAAGGTCTCTAGTGCCGAAGGAAGGCTGATCCCGGTTTTCTCTCGCGAGCAGCTGCCGGGCTCGGGACAGGGATCCCCCGCCGGGCGGGCGCTGGAGCCGCAGCCCCAAAGCCCGGACACGAGCAGAGCCCCAGCCCCCGGCGGGAGCGGCGTGCGCGGGCAGCCGGCGGGGAAGGGGCGGCTCCGCGGGCAGCCCCGCCCCGGGCCCGCCCTGACCGGGAAGCAGACGGCGGCGGCCCCGCCTCCCCGCGGCCTCTGGGAGCCGCCCCGGCGGCGCGGCAGGGCCCGGCCGCGATGGCCGCGGCGTGCAGGACGCGCACGCTGCAGGTGGTGGACACGGAGTTCAGCGCGGACGCGGTGGAGTGGTGCCCGGTGGAGGGCTGGCACAGCATCCTGGCCTGCGGCACCTACCACCTGCGCCCGCCCGAGCAGGTGAGCCCGGCCCCGCTCCCGCTCGGGAGTGAGTCCACGTCCCCATATCCGCCCGGCCGGCACCGTTCCGGGGCGAACTCACCTCCCCGTCTCTGCCCGGTACCGGGGCGAGCCCCGACCCCATCCCTGGCCGATACCGCTCCAGGGCGAACCCCCAGCCCTGCCTGGCCGCACTCCGGGGCGCGCTCCATCCCCATGCCCGGTCCTGCCGGTCCCCGCGGCGGGGCCGTGCCTTGTCCCGGCTGGGGGAGCTCGAGGGGGGCAGAGAGGCCCCTCCGGTGCGGCTGGCTGGTCCCGATGGGGGCTTTCATCCCCCAAGGCTGGCACTGGACAGCTGGGAGCCTCAGCCCTGCACCTCGCTCCGAGCAGGATTTTGGGCGCGGAGGCAGAAGCGCGGCTGAGCTTGCCCTTTTCTGTCCCGTGTTTGCCCCAGAGCGATTCCCGAGGGAGCAGTGGGGCCTGTGACCGGACGGGACGGCTCTACCTGTACCACTACAACGAGGAGCAGCCGTACATCCCTCTGACCGAGATCCAGCGCATCGACACGGCCGCCATCCTGGACATCAAATGGTAACGCTGGCCGGCAGGCTCGGTGCCCCAGCAGCACGCTCTGCTCCTCCGGGGATCCTTTTTTGGCATGGCAGCAACAGCAGTAGTTACTAATGGAACAGTTCCTGACTGCTTGGAGGGTTTGTTCCAATGAGCAAAGGCTGCCTTATTTCTGTTTTCTACTTTCTGCTCACTTGGCTGGCCATGATTTCGTGGCCATCATTTATTTATATAATAAGTTACAGTAGATCTTCCCTATACAGAACCCCCTCCTTGCAGGTGTGTGTGAACTTGAGGAGCCTTAGATTTTCTTAATGTGAGGGTTTTTTTGGTCACATACCTTTTCCTTGTGCATGTTGGAATGAAAGTTATGGCTTTGCTCTCTTCCTAAAATATAATAAAGATGCACATTGTAGACTTGTTTAACTTGATCTTTTAGGTGCCACATTCCTGTTGCAGAACATCCCATGGTTGGCATTGCAAACTCCACAGGTGCTGTGGAATTTTGCCACCTGACTGGAAGTGAGGTGGGTGGATACAATGCCTGCTGCTGCTGAAGCTGGTTTTAACCCATGTTTGATACATCTCTACATTTACTAGCACTGTGCATAGGCTTGCAGGAAAGCTGGGTGGTTTCCATGGCTTCCTCAGCATGCTTAGCTTTATAAATGCTTCTTTTGTCTTCTGATAACGTTTGTCATAAATTCTGTGAACTTGTTCATGGTGCCAGAGGGTTGGGCTGGGCTCTACCCACCTGCAAAGTTGGAGAGGCAGGAGGAGGGCAGAACCAAACCCTGGAAACAAGTATGGGCTAACTGGAAAACATCAGAAGGTGCAAATCTGGTGAAAGCAGGGAGGATTATTGGAGTGGGGTTTCTTTTGGTGGTGAAAGAAGAGAGTGATCAGAGACATTCTCACAGAGCAAAGAAAGCAGAGGCCAGTCTGTAAGGGAATTCAGTAGTCAGGTCATCACTTCTGCTGCACTTCACCACTCCCTGAGAAGAATCAGAGTTTAAGGGAGGTTTGGGGAGAGATGAGCGGCAGAAGGGTGGGATCCTGTATGTGCATAATTGCCCCTAGCCAGCACTGGACAATTACTGCTGTGGGACATTTCATTTTTTCTTTAGTGTCTCATTTGCTCTGGAAAACCTACTGTGGGAAGCAGTGTACCTGTCATTATGTACCTGCTGTCTTCCCAGTCTTTACCCCTTCCTTTTGTTTCCAGTAGAAGAACAGCTGCATGTTGGAGCCACGCTTCAGGGTGGATCTCGGGGCACAGCGGCTGGCCCTGTCCTTGGACTGGTCCACTGGACGAGAGCAGTGGTGAGCATGGCAGATGGAGGCTGGGGCTGGAGGCCAGGGTGTGTGGGACAACTTTCAGCAGAAGTTGAGGACTTGGATGAAGGAGTCTTTAGTGGTTTTCACTTTCTTGATCCCAGCTGTCTCCTTGGCCCTGCTCTAGAAGTTGCTGCTTCCAGAGCAAAGGTAACAGAAGCACAAACACTGTGGTCACAACACAACAAATGGGAGGTTGTGCCCTGGGGAATGGCAGCAGGTGGGCCAGGGATGTGTCTTCTGCTGCCTTTGTTAAAAGGAGAGACCAGAATGGGAGGCAAATGCAGCCATTGGTTCCAACTCTGCTCTTAGAACAGCTGAAATGTTAGTGTGAAGTTCTCCTTAAGGACTGCTAATAATAGCACATGTAGGAAGTTTAATCATGGGTTAGTGAGAAACAGGAGAGAATTGGTTTGGAAGTGGCTCCTTCTCTCAAGTGCTCATATATGAGATTTCAGAAATGGCATTGCTGCATGAAATAAGCTGAATTAGCTGTACCTTGAAAGAGGGGGTTAATGTGTTCTGTAGGTGCTGTAGGTGCAGATGAAGAGTTCTGCCTTTGGTGTGAGGCTGGGAACCAGGGGGATCAGGCAGTTATTGCTTAATGCTGTAGGGCAAATTTGCTAATTAAAGCTGTTTCTGTGTGTGCTGTTTAATGAGCAAGTAGAACTGCCAGTTAGACTTCCTTCTTATATTACTCCTTTTTGTCTCTGTCCATGATAATGATTGTTGCCACGATGAAACATTCCTTTAAACCTGTCGTTGTCACTTAAGAGACCAGTAACTTTGTCTAGGAGCCAAATGTACATTGTTCACATCTCTGCAGGAAGGGGGTGGCCCTGTATCTCTTATGTGGGAGTTTGGCAGATTCAATGTGGTTGAATCATTTGATTCAGAACTGGGAAGAAGCCCCTGGCCACCAAAGCAGTGCTTGCAGTTGCAGGTAACCAAACAGAAGGGACCTAGTCCATGTGAGGAAATGCTAAAAGATCTGTGCACTGGGAATTGCAAAACATTTACCAGTGCTCCAAGGTCATTTTGTCTAGAAATTGTAATTGTACTGTGGCACAGGAAGAGAGCAGAAAAGGTCAGGATCAGCCAGTGCTTTGGTTTCAGTGATAGCAAGGAAATAAAACATCTCTTTGTACTCCAGAAGAAGGAAGAGGCTCTGAAAGGGCATTGTCAGTCTGACTCGGAGAAAAAAAAAAAGAACCCTCTCCACATGGAATTTGTTTACTGATGTAATGTGAAGCATGTAAGAAGTCAAGTTTTGCATCTCTGAGAAAGACAGGAGTCAGTAGTGGTTCTTTCCCTGTCATGGGTGGGAATGGTTGCTCCCCATGAGAGCAGGGAGTGGCAGTCACTGGGGCAGGTGATTTTGAGATGAAGCTGAAAAGAATTGTATGAATGTGTCATTCCTGCCAGCATGCTGCCCGTCTCTGTCAGTGTTTACTTCAATCAAAATATTTGATTGTTGCAGTAATTGCCAATGTTTTTTGTGTACCCTGCTGTAGTGGATGTCCTTTAAGAGTGATCAGCAGTGATTCAGAGGGGAAGCTGAATCTTTTCTCCATAGATGAATCTGCTCCTTCTGTGCACGTCCTGAACCAGTGGGAAGCTCACAAATTTGAGGCCTGGATTGCTGCTTTTAATTACTGGGACACTGATATTGTGTATTCAGGTCTGTATGGGCTGGGAAATGTCCTTGGGGACTGTTGGGGAGGGGGCCACTTGTTTAGGGATGTGTTCCTTTGGTTTTTACTTTCCAGGGTTGGGTGTGCTGCTTGCATCACCTCTTGAAAGAGCTGGGGCCTCCAGTTAGAGGTGAAAGGCTTCTTTTCTTGATAGTGTCAAGTGGTTTGAGTTAATTAGGAGAAGCTGTCCCCTGAAAACTGTAGTTTGGGTGGCTGTTGGTAAAAAAGATGATATTCTCCAGCAGTATGCAAAGAGCCAGAGAGCTGTTTGAGTCCAGTCTTTATGACTTCTCATTTTTTTCTTAACAAAGGGGAGGGTACCCTCCATATGTGTTTTCTGTGATGATGTGTATTGGGAGCCTCAATGTGATTTTTGATGTGTCTGTTCTGTAAGATCTCAGGGCTGGAAAGCATCACCTCTGTCACAGACTGTCCTGAGCAGGAAGGGACCAGCAGGATCATTAATCCAACTCCCACCCCAACAATCCCAGCCTGTCCATCCCTGGTGTCCAAACGCTCCTGGAGCTCTGGCAGCCTCGGGGCCGTGCCCATTCCCTGGGGAGCCTGGGCAGTGCCAGCACCTCTGGGGGAGGGAAGAGCCTTGCCCTGAGCTCCAGCCTGAGCCTGACACAGCTCCAGCTATTCCCTGCTCCTGTCCCTGTCCCAGAGCAGGGATCTGAGGTGCCCCTCATGAGGAGGCTGCAGACTCTCAGCACAGCTTTGCCCCATGCTCAGGCTGGTGCTGAGGGTGACAGTGTTTTGTCCCTGGGCAGGAGGGGATGACAGCCTGCTCAAGGGCTGGGACACCCGCTGCAGTCCAGAGGCTCCAGTCTTCACCAGCAGGAGGTGAGTGAGAGCTGTCCACGCCCAGCCCTCCAGCAGTGGGGAGGGAACACCCGCTGCTGCCCTGCCCCTTCCTAAGCCACTGAACTCGGATATGTGCAGTGATAGTGGATCCTGGTTCTGCTTCCCTTGGGAAATGAAGGCATCAGTTAGTTTTTTTTCTTCAGAATAACTTCAGAAGAAACTTTCTTTTCTATGTCCTTTAACACAATTAACGAAGTGTTGACTTCCACATGTGAAGAGGGTGGTAGTTTCTTTCTAAAAATGGATCCTGATTTACACTTTTATTTTGGCAACTTGTGTGTTAAATTTGGATATATTATTATGAAATATTTTTTAGAAAATATTTTGTTCTCCAGTGTTTAGTTATTTGAAGTGATCTCTTTTCTATCTTATTTTAAAAAATGGTTAAAACAATATACACAGCTCTGCAGTGGAATTCTGTTTGCAAACTTAAGTTACACTGGGGACTGTTGCTATGGAAATAGTAATTCTGGGAGTAAGATCTGGGAATGGAGTTGTTCTGCTGGAATTTTTAGGGTCTTTGGGCAGCAGTTTATGGGGTAAATATTACTAGACAATACCTGTGCTGAGAGCTGGTGTGAGTTGAGTTTTTGTCCCTGGGAAGGCTGTTGGACTGTGTAGATAGAACTCTGCTTGGGTGGGTCACTGGACTGAAATTTTAAGCTTACCTCTGCTGAGACACCTTGATGAAATAATGTGGACTAGGAATCCTTGAAGTTCAAGGAAGAAGCCCTTCTGGAATTGCTCTCTCTTCTCTCTGCAGACATTCCATGGGTGTGTGCAGCATCCAGTGCAGTCCCCACCGGGAGAATCTCCTGGCCACAGGCAGGTGAGTCCCTTCAGCTGCCCTCCCCTGGTGTGACCAACCAGCCTCCTCTGTTATCCAAATGTGCTGCTGCCTCCTCAGAAATCCTGTGTGGTGCAGAGCACATGGTCTTCCCTACTGTTCTTCTGTGCCCTGACTCAGCTGTGCTGCTTTTGTGCCTGTTTGTGGTGTGTCCCCAGCTACGATGAGCACGTGCTGCTGTGGGACACCAGGAACATGAGGCAGCCACTGGCTGACACCCACGTGGAGGGTGGGGTGTGGAGGCTGAAGTGGCACCCCACGTGTGATTTCGTGCTCCTGGCAGCCTGCATGCAGAGTGGCTTCAAGATCCTGGACTGCCGTGGGAGCCTGGGTGAGTGTGCAGGAACAGGGAGCCCCAGGGCTGCTCTGCTTTGCTGCCTCCAGCTTCATGGGCAGCTCCAGCTCTTGCTGGAAGGGTTGAGATGGTGGTAATGGCCAGAGTTCTGATCTAAGTTGATGTAACTTCCAGCTTTTCCACATCTGTGCACTCTGTGGGCCTCCTTGGTTGTGCCAAGGCCCTGTCACTATCTGTATGTACATCTGCCATAACTTTTCACAGGAGGAAAGCCTTTGTGTTTGGTGTGAGGGCACAACTATTCTGGGTTTGTGTTCATTGTGATGGTTCAGAGAGATGCTTCTGACTGTCAGGTGGTGCTTTCCTGTTAGCAGGAGTCACCTGCTGGGGAATCAGTTACTGCCTCAGGAAGGAAGTGCTTTGCAACCTTGTTAATCCAGAATAACATAAATAAGCTCTTCATGTGAATCACAAGGTACTTCCATGGTGGAAAAATCGTTTACCTTCACATTCTAAATGCAGTCTGACAGAGGATGGTTGGCTTCCTGGGTTCTCCAGACCTTGGGCAGATGCATAGCTTAGGAAATGAGGATAGCAGTTCTCCTGTGTGGGAAGGAAGGAACTTGATGTCCACTTACTGTCAGAGTGAAATGCTGAAAGCTGACAGGAAGAACATGTGTAGTGTATTAATAACCAGGACCTGGCAATCCCTCAGGTGTGTTCATGGCTCAGTGAAGGTTGTGGTGTGATCAGTCTTGTCTGAGCCTTTGTAGGCACTTGGAATAATGATGCTCTTAAACCACATGCATGTTAACCCCCCTTCTCCTCTGCTACTGACCCAGGAAGAATTAAGGCCATTAAGAGGTGGCTGAAAAATAGTCAGTAACTCAATCCTCCTGGAATGCTTCCCCTTGTGGTGAAAAAGGCAATAAGCAGAGAATTCTTCCCATGAGACACAGCCAGTACTGGAATGGCTGCTGAGCACTCTGCCATAACCCACAACTTCGATCTCTAAGTAATTTCATTTATCTTTTTTTTTTTTTTTTTTTTAAGCGGAAAACACAGAGGAATGTATCATCCTGTCATCCTATGTCCTGCACAATTCCTTGGCCTATGGGGCTGACTGGTCAAGGCTGTGTCCAAGGGATTCTTTGCCTGCAAGCCAGGACCTTGCTGCTGTGTGCCAGCCTTCGGAGG
The DNA here is from genome assembly GCF_903797595.1 of Erithacus rubecula. Classification (NCBI taxonomy): domain Eukaryota; kingdom Metazoa; phylum Chordata; class Aves; order Passeriformes; family Muscicapidae; genus Erithacus; species Erithacus rubecula. The sequence continues at coordinate 9,608,517 of NC_136673.1, read as the reverse complement.
AGACCGTGGGAGCGTCAGGGCACAGAGATGAGAGGCTGAGTTTGCAGGTCCAGAACCTGAAGATAATTTATGAGTCTCCTACAGCTACTTTTGATGTAATCCTGGATGAGGAGAGTGAAAGCCCTGCTGTGGCATTTGCAGCAGGGACAGGGCCAAAGCTGGCTGGGGATCCTGGACTGGTCAGGGGCTCTGGTTTAAAGGGAAGTTCAGATCTGGCTGCCCAAGGGGCAGATCTGGGGTCAGCCAGTGGCTCTGACTCAGGAGCCAGGAGACCCAATGGAATGGGCCTGGACAGAGGCAGTGACTCGGCCACGTCTCCAGACAGCCCCAAAGAAATGAGCATTGTAGCCACTTGTTCTTTCTATGACAATATCCTCCATGTCTGGAAGTGGGAGATGAGCCTGGTGACCCCTCCAGATGTGCCAAGTCCTAGATCTCCATCCAAAAGAACAGCTGAAAGTTTGCATTGACCAGTCCCAAGAGGGAGGAAAACTCCTGAACTGAGAGTGACAGCTGAACTTAATGCCCTAACTCCTGCTGGGCTTCCCCATTTTACTGCTGAGCTTGGGAATCCTTCAAGCCCAGCACTGATGAATTCCTGCTGTTTTATTTTCAGCACAGAGGGAAACCTTTGCTTAGAGGCTTGTGGTCATGCCCAGACAATTTTATTTAGTTTTTCCCTTAATGTCCTAGTTCCAAGTGGAACAGCCCTCCTTTCACAGGCTGCTGCTTTGTACCTCAGATCTGAATCAAAGCTGGTTTGCATTTCCATCTGTTAAGCTCCTCCTTCCCTCACAAACCAGACTTGGCTGTGCTGCTGTGCAGACCCAGTAAGTGATCAGAAGGTTTCCTGAATGTCTCAGAAAAGTCCCTGAGCAGAGGCTTGGCTGTGTGGTGAGTGTGTCCCTGGAGAGCTCAGACAGGCCAGATGCAGTGCAATGTGCTCACAGTGAAGTTTAACAGACAGAAGTTCTGCTTCAGAAGGAAGTGCAGACTGCCTGGTGTGATGGGAAGTGCTGTGGGATCTTCCTTGTGAGCATCCTGGTGCTTCTCCATCTTACTCATCACCTGACTGCAGACTCCATCATTCCTAGCTGAGCACACCCTGCTCCAGATAAATCCTGTAGTGACCCCACCATCTTTTAGTGCTCCTCAGCCACCCGCCATGGCCTCTCAGTATCCAGCTCATGCTTTCTGCTCTCCACAGAGCCATGTACAGCTCCAAAGTTAAGTTCAGTTTTTAAAAGGTAAACAGCTTTAAGATCAAAACCTCCAAAAAGTATAAGCAGTGATTCTTGACATATTTTTAAGTTTAAAGTAAGTACAGAAACCAAAATCTTAACAGCATTGCCCTAACTACCTCCAGGAATGGCTGCAGGATTTCTCATGGTTGCTCCATTAGCTCTATTTTTTTCACTGTGAAATATCAGCAAAACATCTTTCTGGAACATTTTCTCTATTCCTAGAAACAAAAAACCAGCTTAAACTGAATCTTTTAGCTTGCATGGTTTGTCTTTGAGGGTCCTAAAGAATGAGTTGTCTGGAGGGAAAGAAACACCAGCAACACGTCTCTGTGTAACAGTGCTGCAATTAAATGAAGTGCAGCAGATGAAAACTTTGCTGCTTTGAAACCCCCTTCTCAAAGGTGAATGTGTATTTTAGCAAACATTCTGGAGCACTGTTACATGAAGATTCGTATTAGTAATGAAACCAAGAGCTTTTGCTAAAGAAAAAAACATGCTATTTTTGGATGTTTCTAAAATAAAATCAATGTAAGTGATTTGTCTTTTTTTGGTTGAATTTTAAAAATCAAATGACTTGACAATCCTCATGAGGACCTTCTGCTCTGTTCTGACCTGATTCAAGCTCCAAGAGGCAAATGTTCTTTGGGAGTCAGAGGGACAATCCAGTTTCCTGGGAAAACCGAGGGTGTGTCCCTGTATCTGCCGATGACTCTGTTTTAAAGGTTGTAATGCCTTTTATTGCCCTGTGAGAGCAGAGGAAACAGCCCGAGGGCAACGAAGCTGGAGCAGTGTCACCGACTGAGACCAGCCTGGTTTAGGCAAGACCAGGCCTTGCTTTGCTTAGAGAAACGAGGAGACCCTGTTATTATCTGCCTTCACATGGGGTGTGAGGCAAATGATGGGGTCAAGAGCAAGCTGGAATTGATATCAAAGGGCACAGGATCTCCTCCTCTCCAGCCACCTGCAAAGGGCCCTGGCTGGGCAGCAAGTGTCACAAGGGCAGGGCTGAAGGGCCACCTCTGCCAACAGCAGCAGCCAAGGTAACAAACAGCCACTTGTGTGTAACGTGTTCTGATCAGCTGCACAGGAGGTGAAAAATAGCGAGTTCAGTTAGAAAAGCCTTTCCCATCCCCACTGTGGCTGGTCCCTGAGCACAACTCACCCTTCTGTGATTTGGGGCTGCAGCACCCCCACTCCATCACAGCCCTGGCCAGCCCCAAAAACCTGGGGGTTTTAACAACCACCCTAAGGACTCATCTGAGACTGAGTGCTCACACACCATCCACTAAACTTAGTTCTTTTCTCCCAAAGTGAACGTTTTTCAGTCTCAATTTAATTTTTAAAGTTTAATTCTTAAACTTTGCAGTACTTTGTATTTAGAAACGTCCTGGACCCCTCACCCTCAGAGCCCCCAGAGGGGGCTCTGCTCACCAGGCACAACTGTCTCCCAGAGGAATAACCAGTCATGGGTGGGAAATAAAAACGCAGATTTCCCCCAGCCTTTCAATCAGGTATTACAGAAGAACAAGGCAGAAGGATTAGCTTTAATGTTCAGTGACAGAGCTGTCTAGTGTGGGCCGGCGGTGCCACTGCCCGCTCCCTACCGCACGTAGTTCTTGGGGAAGAGCTGGAAGAGCTTGCCCTCCTGCGTGGGCTCGAAGCCGTACTTCTGCAGGTTGTTGGGGTCGAATGTGCCGTCCTTCACGTCCTTCTCGATGCGCGGAGCCACCAGCTGGTCGAAGAGCTGCTTGGCCGTCACGGGCGGCTCGGAGCCCTCGGCGGCGCGGTACGACACGTAGGGCCGCAGCTTGAAACCCGTCAGGTCGGGCACGACGAACTCGGGCACCATCTCCTTGACGAGGAGGAACTTCTTGTTGCGGGTGAGCACGCCCAGCTTCTTGGCACCGCGGCCCTTGTTGTGACTGCGGGGGCCGCGCTTGCTGGTGAACGGCGACATGCGGTCGGCGCCGCGCACCAGCCCGCGGACGAGCTGGGTCAGCAGCCCCATGCCGGGCACCGAGAGCTCAGCGGGGCCGGGCCGGTCCCAGCAGGCACCAAGGAATTAGCGAAGCCGGAGCGAGTGCCGGACAGCAGCCGGGGGGCTGAGCGCAGGCGGAGTCGGTCCCTGCGAGCACCGAGGGCTCCCTGCGCCGCGCCGGAGCCGCGTCCTCCTCACGGCCGGGAGCGCTCCCGCCGCCGCACCCCCCAACAGCGCCCGCTGCCATTGGCCGCGCCGCGCCAGCCAATCCGCAGCGCCCGTGCTGCCCCGCGCCCAGCGGCTCCAGGGGGGCTGTTCCCGCCAATCAGCAGCGAGCGGCGCGCGGCCTGGGCGGGGCCCGGCGCGGCCGCGGCCCCTGGCGGAGGCGGGCGGGTCTGCACTCGGCGCCCTTCGCCCCCGGCCCGGGGACCCGCCAGCGCCCGGGCGGGACGAGGGCCGGCACCGGCACCGAGACCGGCACCGGCACCGGCACCATGGCGGGGGCAGGAGCAGGAGCAGCAGCAACAGCAGCAGCAGCAGGTGAGAGAGTGCCAGGGACCCCTGGAGCGCGGCAGGACCCGGGCCTGGCGGGCTTGTGCAGTCGCGCGGTGTCGCCGGCCGGTGCCGGTGCCCCAGGCCCGGCGGGAGGAGGAGGAGGAGGAGGAGGAGGAGGAGGTGGTTGTTCGCTTGTTTGGGGCCGTGTCCCGAGCCGTAACCTGGGGCTGGGAGGGTGACCCGGTCTGGCCGGGGGAGTGACCCAGAAGTGACCAGGAGAGTGACCCGGGTCCGGCCGGGGGAGTGACCCGGCAGTGACCGGGAGGGTGAACCAGGTCCGGCCGCTGGTGACCAGGAGAGTGACCAGGACGGTGTCCAGCGCTCGGGGAAGTCCCGTCCCCCAGCAGTTCGCTGCTGGGTTTTGTTGCTCAGCACTGATACGAAAGGATGATAAAGTTAAAAAGTTGTTGTTCCCCTTGTGTTGTTCAAAAGTTTGGATCAGAAGCTGTGGTCATCTCTTAACTCGGTCTCCTCTTTGTTTTTGTCTTTGCTCCTGCTGCACCTCCAGACATGGATGAAGGGGACAGCAACACCAGCCTTGAGGTACAATATGTTTTGCACTTATTTATTTTACTGTGAGTGTTTCTAGCAGTTGAAAGTAGTGGTACTGATTTTGATAGCATTGGGATAATGCCTTTAGATGCTTTTACTTTGTAAAAGCCTTTCCTGCTGGGAGTTTTATCCTTTCAAATTTTTAAGGATTGGTCCCATTTTGTTGTGTGTGTGTTTTTTATTTCTTGTAAACTTTTCATGCTCTGCCTCATGTTGTAAACTGTTCTAATAACACTGTGATTTAAATACTTTAATTTTAGCCTAAATAATGAAGAGCTGCAGAATTCTGGCAGGCTGCACTTCTTGCCTTTGTTTCGAATCACAGATGTGAAACTCACAGAGCAAAGAGGCACATGATGCTTTCCCTAGTCGTGAAAAACAAGCCCCATGAGAGGAAATAGTTCTCAGAACTAAAAAACAACACACAGTGTACTTGTACACAGTTAACAATGTTTTGTGAAAATCCAGGTTCCATGGTCAGAACAAGGCACGGGTGCCTCTGAGCTATGAGGAAGCCCTATGTTTTGGGCTAATCCCAATTTTAAGTGCTTGTTTTCAGGGCTGATAAGCCTTTCCCACCCCTGCCTTTATGGGGAATGTGTCAGTGTTTGCCCTGCGCTGCAGTGAGGAGGTTTTGGACTCTCAGCAGTGCTGGGTGCCTGTACTCTGGATGGGTGTGAGGCTGCATGTTTGTGCTGACTGCTCTCCAGTCTGCAGCTCTGTGAGGAGCATCAGGAAGTACAGAAACGCTCTTTATGCCAATCCACACTCCTGGCAGGTGGCTGCTCTATTTTCAGGTCCTGTGAGGGCCCTGCAGGGTGGTCCCACAAGTGCTGTGTGTCTGAGGTTCTGAGGGGTTGGCTGAGGTGAAGTTCTGAGCACAGCCCTCCCCAGAGAGGAGCTGCCCTGGTGACTTGGCTGTGACCTCATTCCTGCCCCAGGAGCTGTCACAGCAATCAGTGACATGTCTCAGGTGTCTGCTCAGCTCAGCCTGGCTGCTTTGCTTCCTCTGCTTGTCCACAAGGATTGTCCAAGCTGGGAAAGATCCCCCCTGAGTCTGAGCAGGGGAATATCATGTTGTCACTGGTGAAAACTTAGCAAGAACCTCTCAGTGGTTCTTGGAGTTCTGCATTTCTTCTTTCCCTTGTTGCTTTTCTGCACTGCCCCAACCTGGGCATGTTTTGTGTTTTATTCTTTTTTCCTGTGGATTTGTTTCTCCTCTTGCAGCAGCAGTGTGAGTGTCAGCTGGCAATTACTATTTTTGGTGTTATTTGAGATCATACAGGCCTGGGGAGCAGCAGAACTGTCCCAGTGTCCCTGACACTGTCAGGGGGAAATAAATACATTAAGTGACCACAACAGACTTCTACCAGGAACTCTGTGTCACCAGGTGTTGTACCTGTTGCTGAAGTTGCTGACACACCTTCAGCTTTTTTCTTTTTTTTTTTTAATTTCAAAATTTTGTGATTTTTCACTGTAATCCCATCAGTAGTCTGATAACAACAGTGACAGAGTTAGTTTGACTCATGCTGGGAAGATAAACATTGAAGTTCTGAAGTGACCTGAGAAGGCAAAGTGAGCACAGGTGAGGTGACTGGTCTGGCAGGAGTTTGCTTTGTGCTGTAAAACTGGAATGAATTCCATTAGAGAGACCAGTTTGGTGACTTGGTGTACACTTCATTTTTCTCTTGGTGGCAAAGCTGAGTTCTGCTGTCATCCAGATTGGAACCATGGGCAGGAATGGGACCAGAGCTGTGTGCAGTGCTTGATTCAAGGGCTTTTAAGATTCAAGAGAAGAGTGGGTTGTATTTGCCCTTGTACTCACGTTGTTTTCACTTGTTCCTGAGAGCTGTTTTTCCTTTTTCTCCCTTTCTCTTAAGTTTTGCATTGGCATTTGTGAGACTGTGTTAAGTGCTGGGTGTTATTCCTGAGTGACCCTGGTGGACCCAGGTCCCAGGGCAGCACACCTGAGCTCATGTGCATCATCTGCTTTTTATGATGACTTTACTATGCTGGTTTATGACTTGTTTTCTCAGTCTCATGAAGTCTTTTGCATTCCATTCTCATCCTTGTTGCTCTGAATAATACAGAATGATTATAAAAAGTGTTCATCTCACTGTGTGACCCTGGTTTGGGACAGTTTAGGAATGCACTGAGCTGACAGCAACACAAAACTCCCCTACTGATCTCTTTCCACTGAATGTTTCTGTTTGCAAAATGGGTTATAAGTCAAAGAAAAACACAATCCAATTGGTTGAGATGTTTTTTATGTGGGCTTTTTCCCAGCTGTGGGAAACTAATTTCACCTTCCTTTTGGTGCCAGGCTCTGCTGCCCGTAGGTGGGACCCCCATCCTGCAGTTTGTGGAGGACAGGATCCAGACCACCATGGTAAAGAGAAGCTGCAGTCAGCAGCTGAGGGGTGGGGGTGCATCCAGAGCAGCTTCTCTGAGCTCCAGGAGCTCTGCTAAGGGACTGCCAAAGTCTGAGCATTTGTTTCTTAGCTGTCACTGTACATGAGGCAGGAATTAATTCCTGTTATTTAGAATCCCAGACTGGTTTGGGTTGGAAGGGACCTCAAAGCCCATCCAGTGCCACCCCTGCCATGGCAGGGACCCCTCCCACTGTCCCAGGTGCTCCAGCCCCAGTGTCCAGCCTGGCCTTGGGCACTGCCAGGGATCCAGGGGCAGCCACAGCTGCTCTGGGCACCCTCTGCCAGCCCTGCCCACCCTGCCAGGGAACAATTCCTGCCCAATATCCCATCCAGCCCTGCCCTCCTTCATCTTAAAGCCACTTCCCCTTGTCCTGTCCCTTCCTGCCCTCCACGAGTTGATCAGCTCACAGATCTTTGGGAAGAAAAACATGGAACATTTTGCATGTGATCTTAGGACTGGTCACTGATGCAGTTTAAATTTCTCTCATATGTGATGTTTGAATTAAAAATTAAATGTGTATGAACATGCTTGGTTTTAGACATCTCACTGAGCCAAATGTTCTTCACACCTTTGAAAAGTATGTAGTAACTGAAATTGAAAGTTATTAACTTCTCTCTCCCTAAATTCCCCTCCCAGCTGACTGGAATTGCAATTGGAGCTGCAGTTGCCCTGTTGCTTATAGCAGTTGTTGTGTTTGTTGTGTACAGAAGAGTGCGACAGTCTAGTAAGTACTTGATAAACATGTAAGTTTAAAAACCAGTTTTTCCATCAATCTTGAGTCTTTCTGTAATTTTCTGGTGGCTATTTGCTTTAGAGGTGTGGTTCTTGCAGGACAACAGCTTTGAGGGATGGAGAACTTGTGTTGATTCACTTCCCCAGGTGTGACACTTGCAGGACCTGGAGGTTTTATTTCTTTGCTGTGTGAGCAGTGTCAGCCTCAGGATCAGCTGTGAATTCTGCAGATGATTTCAGCCCTACTGTGATTTCACTGTCACAGAAGGAGAAATGGTTGAATGAGAGGTTTCCTTCAGGAGGTTAAAGCCTCCCAACCCTTCTGTCTGTTCAGGGAGCCTTTATTCCTCTGCTCTGGGCTGAGGTGGAGCCTCAGGGCAGCCCTGCCTTGCTCTGGCTTGGCCAGAGCTGGGCAACGAGGGACCCCAGGGTGGTTTGCATTCCAAGCTCTGCCCAAGGAGCTGCTCTGAGCAAAGGCCCCAGGCTGGGCTCAGTGCTCTCCAGCTGCTGAAGTGTTTCTGATGTGATGCTTCTGTTGCAGAACAACTCCAGCCCCACGTGCCTCAGTACAGGTTTCGCAAGAGGGACAAAGTGATGTTCTACGGGAGGAAGATCATGAGGAAGGTGAGGCACTGGTAAAATCCAGCTTGGGAGGTGTTCATTTGAATTCTTCACTTGCTGAGCCTGGCCCAGGTCCTTCAACACATCAAATCTCACTGGGGTTGTGTGGATGTTTCAGAACTCCTGCAGTACTGACTGGGCTGCTGATGGAGCAGCAGGAGCTTCTCTTTCTGGCCAAACCTTTCCTCTTTGAAAAATATTTGCAGTCAGGAGGGTAGCAATAAATCAATGAGTATCTAACTCCTGTAGGGAGTTAATGGTTATTTAAACATCCCAGAATCCCAGACTGGTTGGGGTTGGCAGGAACCTTAAATCTCATCCCATCCCACCCCTGCCATGGCAGGGACCCCTCCCACTGTCCCAGGTGCTCCAGCCCCAGTGTCCAGCCTGGCCTTGGGCACTGCCAGGGATCCGGGGCAGCCACAGCTGCTCTGGCACCCTGTGCCAGCCCTGCCCACCCTCACAGGGTTCTGGCTGTTCCCTGTGCTGCCAAGGCCAGGTGTGCACTCACTGAAAACCAACATCTGTAGAAAAATAAGGTACAGGGAAGTAACCCTCCTTAGTCAGCCTGTGTGGAGGAACACTTCTGCTCTGAACTGCCCCATCCTCTGCTTCCCACACTTCATTGAGGTGAATTCAAACACTTTGACTTAATTAGACACTGGTGGGCTTAATATTCAGTGCTGGAGCTGTTTCATTATGAAGGGGGTGGTTGCTCCCTGAATCTTGCATGGCAGGTCAGTCTTTAAGTAGATCTTGGCCAAAAAAATGTTCAATGAGAGGAGATTTTGTATGTGCAGCTTCATGATTTTAATATTCTTCATGATTTCCATGTGGAACATCGTAATTTGAACAATTTTTAGCCAAGCTGTTTATATGTAACTCACATAAATAAAGAATACTTAGAATTCCACATGGGAAAATAATTTCAGGTAGTTTTTTGTCTGAGTTTTAGATCTTACTTTTCGCTTTTCTTCCCAAGTAAGGCAGAGAACATTATACCCAAACTTCTGTGGGTTGCGCTTCATTATTTTTTTATAACATACCAAGATTTTACTTGAAAAAAAAAAATCCCTCCAAACTAATTAAAGATTCCTTTTGCAACAGAAGCTTTTTACAGAGATTCAACTCTTTGGGTAACAAATGGAGAGCTGGGAATGTTTTGAATGTACCTAATGAGGGATTTTCTTGGTGTAGCAGTTGTGGTGTTTCTCCAGAGGGTGGCACCTGGGAACTGGGAAATGCAAGGAAAAGCCTTGGTTTGTCACCATCACAGCCAGATAGAATCCTGGAATATCCTCAGTGGGAAGGGTCCCCCCAGGATCAGCCAGTGCAGCCCCTGTCCCTGGCCAGACCCCCCAACAATCCCAGCCTGTCCATCCCTGGTGTCCAAACGCTCCTGGAGCTCTGGCAGCCTCGGGGCCGTGCCCAATCCCTGGGGAGCCTGGGCAGTGCCAGCACCTCTGGGGGAGGGAAGAGCCTTGCCCTGAGCTCCAGCCTGAGCCTGACCCAGCCCCAGCCCTTCCCTGGCTCCTGTCCCTGGCCCAGAGCAGAGATCAGTGCCTTACTCCTCTTCCTGATGCTGAGTGCTTCTGAATGACAACCACTCATTTCCCCTCTAGCATCCATTAGCACTGCAGTAGTTGATTGGTAAAATCAAAATATTCTCTATAGAAAGGGAGTGATCCTGAAGTAGCTATTCCAATCCTCCAAGGTGTTACATGAGCTCTGCTCGCACTCTAATGGCTGGTAAATATGTTGGTGCCTCAGCAGGGCTGGAATTAGCAGGTTGGTTTTTTTTTGGTTTTGGGGTTTTGTGACTGTTTTTTTTCCATTATTTCCTCGTAGGTTACAACTCTTCCCAACTCTCTGGTTGGGAACACCGTCCCTCGCCAGAGGATGCGGAAACGGGCAAAGGTTTTATCTCTGGCTAAAAGGTACTTGGGACTTTGGGAAGGGGAAAATTCACATCACGAGGGCTGGATTGGGGTTTTTGTTTGAACTTATCCCTAGCAGAGCCCTTTTCTGTAGCTGTTGGTTTTTCCCAGTCCTGTCAGCTGTGGGTCAGCTGGGAGTTTGCTGAACTGGGATGGTTTTGGTGAGGAAAGGCAGCAGGGTGGAATGTTTTAGCTAACTGATAATGTGTAACTTGGGATGGTGAGTTTTAGTATTTACTATATACTTATTTAACCTTGCCTGTTAGTACAAATTCAATATTTCCTATTAGTACAGCTAAGGGAACATCTGAACTTCCTTTTCCTTTGTAGAATTCTGCGTATTAAGAAAGAATGTCCAACTCTGCAGAGGAAAGAACCTCCTCCTTCTTTGCTAGAGGCAGATCTGACTGAATTTGATGTCAAGAATTCCCACCTGCCTTCAGAAGTCCTGTACATGCTTAAAAATGTCAGGTAATGTTAAATGGGAAGAGAAATGTAGAGTTTGTTTTTGATGGATGTTTAAGTGATGTAAACAATTGACAGTTTGTGTCAGATCTCAGATTTTACAATTGCATGGTCAGAATCCTGAGGGAGTGGACTGAAATTCATCTGAGCATAAGGACAGAATAAGGGACTTCGAATTTTCTAGAAAACAGCTGAGTTTGTTTTAAAAATTTAAAGAAGAGATGGGGAACAAAGGAAGTAGGTTTGTTGCCTGAGTTTGGGAGTAGTGCAAATAAAGGTGCTCTAACATGAACAGATGTATTGCATATTAAAACTTCTGTTTAGGCTCTATCAGATGATTTTTTTTTATAGAAAATCATCATAATTGGTAAATGTTAATTAGATACCATATTGACAGCTCCCTGGGCTGCAGAATCTTTTACTTCTCTGCCTGAAAAGGTTGCAAATAAATCAAAGTCAACTTAATCCCCACAGCTCTTTAGCAGACTAAGAAAAAGGGGTGGTCTTTGTGCCCCTTCAGCAAGGGGTTAAATTTGCTGACATAGCAAAGAGGAGGAGATCTTCCAATCAGTAGTTTTGGTTTGCTTGTGGATGTTAATTTTTCTTCCCAGTTTTGATATAATGTAGTCCTGAAGGTCATACATTTTCAAATAAAAATGCAGTTTCAGGCATCTGAACTTGCTACTGTGGAATTATGATCTCCAAGGACTAATTGGTGTTGCAGTAGGATTTGATGGATTGATCTTGATAAATGTGAGCTGTTGGAGCTCTGTGCAGAGTGATCAGGTGTGAAATCCATATTTCTCTCTGCCTGGCAGTGACTGACTGGAGTCCAGGTGCAGGAGATGGAATATTCCAAACTTGCAATTACATGCAGATGACAGGAGCTTTTCCCTCTGTTCAGTATTTCTGGTGTGTCCTGCTTTCACAGACAGGGCAGCTGCACTAAAAGGGGAACTTTCCTGGGGTGACTTTTCTCAGAATGTGTCTGGCAGGTTTTTATTTTTGTCACCCTGCACAGGCCATGCTGGTGTTTGCTGGAGGAAGTTTGCCTGTACTTCCTTCTGAGCCTGCATTCCTTGGAAGGGTCTCCCAAAAGAGCCCCAGCATCCACAGCTCTGTGTTTCATGCTGTTCTTGCACCTTATTTCATTTTGAGGAGCTCTTTGAGGCTCCATCCCTACAGCCACTCTTCTGCGCTTCCTCCGCCCTTTCCACCTGGGGCTTTGCTGACTTAGGGAGGATTTTCCAAGCACTGTGGCAATTTCAGGTTTTCCCTTTGCATTTCCTTTGCTGCAGGGTGCTTGGGCACTTTGAGAAGCCCCTGTTCCTGGAGCTGTGCAAGCACATGTTCTTTGTGCAGCTGCACGAGGGCGAGTACATCTTCCGTCCCGGGCAGCTGGACGACAGCATCTACGTGGTGCAGGATGGGAAGCTGGAAGTTTGCATCCAAGAAAGTGTAAGAACCCACTGCTCTGCACATCCTGAGAGAAATCTGTTGGCACAGCAGATAGGCTTGCATGGATCATTAAGCATTGATTAAACTTAGACATGTGGATCGCAGTGGTTTAGGAGAGATTAATCCCAGCTCTTGGGGGCTGTGGTGGTTGTAAAGATCAAGGTTTGTAGCTCTGGTCCCTGGTGTCTCAGGTGAGAGAGCAGAGCACAAAGCTGATGAGGCAGCTGGAAATACCCTCATAGGAAATTCAGAAGTTATTGAGGGAAGACAGGGTGCAAGGTGGGCTTGGAAACATTCACCACCTTTGGAAAGGTTGTTACAGAAAGGATTTGGGCACAGAGAGAGGAGAGACCAAGCTCACCTCAGAGCAGTCCAGCAGGAGTCACTGGGTTTGTCTGGGGGGTGGAAGAGGCAGATTCATCTCTGGGTATGCAGCTGCCAGGGCTGGGGTTTTGCCTCAGACTGCCACAGCAAGCCCAGATAAAACATTCTGAATAGAACAGATCTGGCTGCCTTAGGCAGAGTCAGCTAGAGAGTGCTAAAATGCAAACAAGGCCTAGGCTTAGGCCATCAGCTCTTTTGTGATTTCATTTTGCTTTCAGCACTTATCCAGTGAAGAAGAGATCTGGGAATGCTTCACAGAAATTCTGCAGGCAGCTTTATTTCTGTGAAAGAGTCCAACAGCAAATCCAAATACACAGAATATCAAAGGGGTTTTATAGGGTTGAGGTGGCTTGAGAAGTGACCAATAAAGTTACAAGTTGAAGACTATCCAATTACTCTAAAGTTTTAGGTAAAGAGGTGACCAGTTAATTAAAAGAAAAAAAGGACCAATTAAAACGCTAAAAGATAACACTGCAGGGGGGTGAATATTTCTCTAGCATGAGTCATCCTAAGGAAGGATTTCTTATCTGAGGGTTAAGTTTCCAAGGGGGCCCTAAAAGGGTATCTGAATCATCCACATGGGTAAACAAAGGGAAAAAAGTGATTGTTTGTTTTCCATGTGAGTCTTAAAATGTTGAGCACCAGTCCTTGTGATCCCTTCTGCCAAGTTAAATTTTTAGTTTTTACCTTCTTCCTGACTGAACTTTAACTTTTGGATGTGAACAGTTTTCCAATGGCTGAAAGTTCAGTGGGCTTGTGTTTGGAAATTATATCAAGTTGGCTTATTTCTGTGCATTTTTACATTCTGCTGCTCCTGTTTTGTACAACCTCTTGGCAGGTAACCCCTCAGTAAAGGGAACTCATTCTGCCTCTGGGTGAAGGAAGCTTTGTTTTGTTGGTGTTACATAGCAAAGACAAGCAGGTCACAACATCCCTGGGAAAAAACAGAGAGAAAAGAAGCTTTCTGAAATGCTCCAGGTTTGCCAAAAGGCAGCTGTGAGGCTGCAGTGACTGTGTGTGTGCTTGCAGGATGGCACAGAGGTGGTGGTGAAGGAGGTGCTGGCAGGGGACAGCGTGCACAGCCTGCTGAGCATCCTGGATGTCATCACGGTGAGTTCTGCTCCTCCCTCAGCCTGCCAGGGAAACAGCCTTCAGCATCCCTGGGAAAGAATCAGAAATGCAAAATGGGGTTTTTATTAATTCTCCTCCCAGGCCTTTGCAGGTGGAAGCTGAGCTTTGTGGTGTGGAGGGTGGTTGTGAAATGTTTACTCCTGATTATTTCTGGAAAACTGAGATTACAGTTTGATTTGCTCAAATCACAGCTCAGGCAGGAGCAGGACCAGGCTGGGGCCCAGCAGTCTGGGCTTTTACATGTTTGATGGGTTGCTTAATGAATTTGGTTTGATTTAGTCTAATGAAAATACATCTGACATTTTTAGTACTGTAATTATACTGTGAAACCAGTTTTTGGGTTGATTTTGTTTTGTAACACCAGTGGTGCTGGTGGCCAGCTGAGGGCTGTGCTCTTTGGCAGGGGTCAGGATGAGCTGAATGCTGATCCTGTTCAGTGCAAAATTGGTGGATTTTGCTTAGTTGAAATTAGACTGATGGTTTTGCTGAAATCCCTTTAGGAATGCCTAAATGGAAGGTGTTGAATTCAAATGTTTGATAATACACAAACCATGAAGGTGTTTTCTTGAAGGATTTTGATAGGATGGAATTTGAGAGGATGAAGATAAATCTAATCATAAAGTTGTTCATGTTTAACTTTGTGTCCTGTTTCTGCCATGCTTGGCTCTCTCTGTTCACCAAAACTCTGTGTGTGAGTAGTTAAAGGATTCTCTGCAGTGTTCTTTGTCCCTTCCAAAAGCAGGCACACACCTCTGCATCCACATTATCTGTAAATCTCTGTTAGGTAGGTCTGTAGCTCCCATAAAACCTATGGACAGTGAGAACATTTTTTAAGCTTGGTCACATTTTTCTCTGTAGAAAAGGAATAATTTGGACTGTACAAGTTAGTTCTTGTTATCAAATTCATAATATCTTTTCAAATCCATATAAGTAGCTTTGCCCTTGTTACTTCCACCAGTAAATTTTCTTCATGACAATATTCTGTGGAGCAGGGCCATCATTAAGGAACATGAATACCAGTCATGTTCTTGCTTGTTCAAAAGGAATGTAAGAAAAGAAATCCTTGTATAGCAGTGCTTTATGGCTTTGTTTTTTGAAAAAGTGGTTGCCATTCATTTTTTATCTTGCTGGGTTTTATTTTCATTTTTAATTCTCATTCTGTTATTTTTTTTCTCTTTCCCATTAGTTATACCACTGGTAAGTAAAAAAAATAAAAAAGATTGAAAGTGTGCTGAACAGAGTTAGCAGTCTGCAGAGGAATCTGTAATGAAAAAACCTTGAAATAGTTTTTGCTAAACTTGTTCTCATTTATTTTTACAACTCTTTTGTTCCTCACTTCCCAGCTTCGTGAACTGCTTATTTCATTGCTGTTTTTCCACTTCCTTTTGTTCCTTGCACACTTTAGGTAGAGGAGTAGCATGAAAGTAGGCAAGGAGAGAAAAAGTAGCACTGGATCAGAATAGAGGAGACCCCTCAGTGTCATCCCAAATCAGTGAGTGAGTGTCAGAACATCCTGCAGATACCTTAACCTGAATCAGATCTCACTGCAAGCCAAACACATGGCTTTTAGCTGTGTTCAGAGAGGATTTTAGTTGTCTGAGCTGAGTTTGTGATTCTTTTGACTGATTTTTGCAGCATTTAATGTCAGGCTGGTCCCTCACTTAATTGAGAGTTGTGCAGGAGAGTTGAGGTTGCTGTAAGAAGTGGCAAGATCTTGTTGGTGACCTAAAAGAAAGGTCACACCAGAGGTACTTTTCTAACTGAATCTTTCAGCTTTTACATGGAAAAGTCCTTTAGTTCTACTAAATACAAAGGTAGCAGCTGTGACATGAGCCTCCCTCATTCTGAGAACAGATTGATGCTGCTTTCTCCAAACTGAGGAGCAACTGGGAGTTTTTGAATCCAAGTAGCTGCAGGCCCTTTCCTGGTATTCTGGAACAGTTCATGGCTCTGACTTGATACTGCTGCCTCTAATACCAAAGAAATCTCTGAGCTGAGCCTTGTTGATGTCTCTGTTTCCAGCAGCTCTTGCTGGGAGCTTGTGTGTGCAGCCAGAGCTTTTCCCAGAGCAGTCAGTGTTCATCAGAGTGAGCTGGTCCTGCAGAGATGTGATGCTGATTGCTGGAGATTTGGGGGTCACTCTTCTCTTATATCCATGTGGAGATGCTCTTAGGAAAACTAGGGCCTGGTGGCATAGTTAGGATAAGAAAGTTGGAAAAAGAAGAGGCTGTGAAGGGATATTGATCAAATGGCAGTGATTGAGGGAGGGAAAAATGAAAGTCAGGATTAAAAGAAGCTGGAAAAACACTTGGATAAAGGTGAGCCTGCAGGGCTGACAAGATAGATGAGGTTATAAAGAAGTGATTGATGGCTGCAAGAGCTTTCGGTGCAGCAGTGTTGATGTGGAGGATGTCAGGAAGGAGTGGAGGAAGACAAAATCCAGCCATGGAAATGGGGAGAACGTGCCAGATTTTGGGGTGCAAAAAGGAGCTACCAATGCAGGTGGGAGAATTTGTAACATCCCTGTCTCTTGTAGCAGATTTCTTGACCAAACTTGATTGGCTTTGGCCATAAGCTCTCACCTGAGTTCAGCTGCTGCTTGGAGATGATGCTTCAGCTCTTGGAACGAGACAGAAGTAAATAGTTACCTGCCCTGAGAACAAAAAGTTCTCTGTTGAAAAAAACCCTGTTTCATAACTGATTATAACTTAACTGTTCTTGTCATCTCAGTATGTGACTGCAAAATAGTATAATTTGAACATGGTATTCTCCCTGTGCTGCTGGTACCATTAGATCTGAGAGAAGTGACAATTATGGAATATTTCCTCCTCACACTCCTCTGCCAGCTCTTGCCTGTTCCAGCCCCATTAGCTGTGGTGTTGGCCCTTTCAGGAGAGCTGCTCTCATGCAGGGATTTTAAAGAGGCAAAATTACATGCTGAAAACCTGGAGGAATGGGCTGTTCTTTAGACAAAAAGGCTTCTTCATGGTTATCTGTTATTATCCTAACCCTGTTTTTCTGAGGTTGTCAGCACTGAGCACTTTCCAGAAAAACCCAAACACTTTACTGGGTAGACTGGAGATCAGAGTTCTGGGATACCCAGGGCTGAGTTTGCTCCTGGGAATAACTCAGGAAACTTGATGCTTATCCTTGTCCAGCAGCTAAAGATTTAATAATTTCCTTATTTTTTTCCTATATGTTTGCTGTAGAGATTAGGAAATACAGTTGATGGTAAATGCAGTGCTTAAATGCAGACTATACACATTTTCTTTTACATGTAAGTAGAAGTCCAAATTAATACTTCATGTACAACCAGACTTCAGACTGGTCTGTAAAAAAGGATTGTTGCATTTATTTTGGGGTACAGCCAAGGCACAGAAATGTTATTTGTTAATTTCTGTACTTAATTAAAAGAAACTTGGGAAAATTGAGGACATTGGCAGCTTTGCACTGTAGGTCAAAGAGATGTTTAAAATTTCAGATCCCTCAGGAACTCAAAATCAAAGCTATTAATATCATCCCCAGATTTTATAAAAAGGTCAGCTGAAGTTGGTGTAATTAAGATATTGGTTCCAATTAATTTAATTTAATTTTAGAATCTGCTTCATGGTGCTTTCCATACCAGCAGGCAGACAGAGCTGCAGCTTTATTTTCCAGAGTGATTAGAGAAAGTCTCTTGTTGGGTTTTGCTGGGTTCTTTAGGCAGGAATTCCTTCAAAGTGCTTGTGTTGAGTTGTGTGATGCTCTGCAAGTCTTGCAGGCAGTTTGGATTGTAATCAGCATTTAACATCTGTGTGTCAGTGTTGGGAAAAAGGTGCTTCTGTTGCTCAGGAGGGGGAAAGCTGCTGGAGCTTGAGGTGCTGTTAAAATAGAAACTCCTTTTCTTCCTTCTCTCCTGCTCTGTGCTGCAGAAAGGCTCATTGTATCTTAGAAATACTGTGTAAATCAACATTTGATGGATTATTAAATTAATTTATGAGTTAGAGATGTTGTTTCCAGCATTTATTAAGTGGGTAAAAGGGGCATTGTCTGTCTGTCTTTTTAATCCAAGTGTTTGGCAGTAGATTTTTTGTTGCAATCTATTCTCATTTAAGGGGGAAAATCCAAACCCAGAGACTTGCCTTTCAGTGTGAAAAAAAATCTCTGTATTCTACCCACTTTTCATTTGTTTGTTAGTTCTCCATCTGTCCTTTAAGCAGGAAAGTCTAGTAATTCTTTGTAATTCAACGTCTCCAGTAAAGAGAAGCTGTTTGACTTTGTCACATGGAATATTTCATATATATACATATATATATGAAATATATATCTTAAAAGACAAGAAGTCTGCCTGTCTTTTGTCTTCTTCCATTATGTCTGTAATTATTGCACAATTTTATTGTGTTTTTCACTGGTTGTGTGAGTCTGGGGTTATTTTTGCAGCAAATAAATTGGTTGTCAGTACAGATAATAAAATCAACAAAGCCTCTTTTCTCTGCAGCCTTGACTAGCTGGGATTTCAATGCTTCTGAAGGGTGGTTCTGCAATAAAACTGTGTCAGAGCTGGGCCTGGCACTTCCCTCACTCTGACCCAGCTCCTGGAGCTCTTATTTCCCTGCCCTGTCCCTAATGCAGGTGTAAATTTTCCATCATTGCCTCCCCCTGGTCATGGAGCACCAGCTCAGGTTTTTGTGGTCAGACTGTCCTGTCAGACACAGACAGCAGCCCAGCAGGAATTTGGGAGGAATTGGATTGGATTGATGGATTAACCCAGTGTCTCTGAACTCACTCTTAGGGTCACCCTGCTCCCTATAAAACCGTCTCAGCCCGAGCAGCCACTCCCTCCACAATTCTGAGGCTTCCAGCCAGTGCCTTCCAGGATGTGTTCCAGAAATACCCTGAAACCCTTGTGAGAGTGGTGCAGGTGGGTAAAGCTGAGAGGGAAGGGGCAGCCAATCTCATTTCCAGGTTATAGGAGGATATTTGGAGGCTCAGCAGGCTCATCATTCATCCTTTGGTAGGTACAGAACTGCTCAGCACAGCTTATCAAGGTTTGGATTTGTTCTGCTGTTCTCTTGGCTGTTGATAACCCAGCATTATTCCAAACAGGCAAAAAAAAAAAAAAATTATGTATCTATATATCTCCATTAATTGAGTTTCTGCCAGCCAGACTTACTGTGTGAGTTTGTTGGTCCTTGGGGAGTGGAAGGTGCTGCTGTGGGCTCTGGAGCAGCAGGAGGGCTCCAGAATGGCTGAGAGTCATGGACAGGCTCTCACATGTCCTGAAACAGGACTGCTGCACCCTCAGGGGCTGTTTGCTGAGGGCTGATGCTTTGTAAGTCTCAGAATTCAGACTGATGTGGGAATTTTACTTTAGAAGGCTCTCTCAGCTCCTGAGGGAGCTGTGCTTTGTGTCAGCTCTGTGCTCACCTTCTTGCTTTGCAGGGGCTCAGGCAGCTCTCAAGTGAGCATCTCCTGCAGGTGGGAGAAGTGCAGGGATCAGGATTGAGGATTTCCAGGGGTGGTGCCTTGTCCCACAGGTGTAGCAGCCACAGGGTGACCCCACAAGTCACTCTGGGCCATCCTTCTGCTTCACTGTCACTTTTGGATCTGTTTGTCCTTGCAGACTGTTCTGGTCTCTGGAGGATTTATGAGCAGCACATGAACCTCCTCATGCTGCTGGTTGAAGGAGAACAGATCATTAACACCAAATTAATTTGCTCTTTGAGAGCTGATACAGAGGAGAGGATGGCTCAGGAGTGGGAATTGGCTGGCAGGGCAGGGGAAGGGGCCACTGATTCCAGTGTTAGGTTTGAGTGCTTGTGGGACAGGTTCTCTATGGGGAGAGCTGGAATAATTTTTTTAATGAGGAGGAAAATTGGAAGCAAATACTTGTATTTCAAGGCATTTTTATTATTGGTGTTTATAGAAAACAAAAAGCATTTGGTGTTTGGGAGTAAGACACTGGATTCTCATGCATCAAATGATTGTTAAGTCATTGGTAGATCATTTGAATGTATCTCTGTCTCAATTTATCAGCTGCTAAAAAGGAATCTCAGCTTAGGGTACAGTCTGTATTTTATAGAATGCTTTCAGGTACTCTGGTGCATGATTGTCTCTAAATGCCAGAACAAGTGTGGGAGAATGCTAACTCCATTGCCATGGCTTCTTTACTCCCTGTGTGCAGATCATCATGGTGAGGCTGCAGAGGGTGACATTCCTGGCCTTGCACAACTACCTGGGGCTGACCACGGAGCTCTTCAGCTGTGTGAGTGTGGGGGGCAGGCCCTCAGCTCTGCTGAGGCACAGGGAGCATTTCCTCCTTCCAGAAGGTCATAAAGCAAATGCTACATATTCATTTCATAATGACAGTGCTTGAGCACTGAGGCACTTGTAAAAGCAGCCCATAAAACCCAGCCTACACTGATGCCTGGGGAATTGGTGGGGAGGGCTCAGCTTCCCAAGTGCATCATTCCAGAGTGCTGTGTGTGCTCTGCCCTGTGCTTCAGCAGTCCTGGTGTTGGCTATTGGTGTCACCTCTGCCTGGAGCAGTGGGAAAATGCTGCACCCGTGCTGGCAGAGGGTCAGGAATCTCCAGGTGTCAAGCTGGGAGAGCCAGGCCCTGCTGGGATGCACTGAGGGAGCTGCAGATCCCAGGGCAAGCCATCCTTGGGGATCTGGGATTGATCAGCACAAGCTGAGCAGTAGCAGGGGGCTGTGCAGGCTGCAGGGTGTGGCACACCTGGGAAGGGTGGCTGATGTGTTGGTGTCCCTTTGCTGCTCCCAGCAGAGCCCAGCCATCCCTCTGATCTCCCTGAGCAGCATCTCCACAGGAGGCAGCACCAGCAAGGCAGGGAAGAGACAAACACCCAGTGCTCTGGAGGAGGATCGTGGGGAGAAGTTTGAGAAGTCTGGGGAAGCACTGGAAATGGGTAATGCTGCTGGGAACATGGGGGAACTGTCCTCTGGGATCTTCTGTTGTTTTTGTACTCCTCACAGAATCCCAGGCAGGTTTGGGGTGGGAGGGATCTTGAAGCTCACCCAGTGCCATGGCAGGGACCCCTCCCACTGTCCCAGGTGCTCCAGCCTGGCCTTGGGCACTGCCAGGGATCCAGGGGCAGCCACAGCTGCCAGGGCCTCACTGCCCTTAATAGTAAAGGATTTCCTCCCCAAATCCAGTCTCCTCCTTCAGCATGAGGCCATTCCCCTGTGTCCTTTCACTGCATTTGTTCCACTGTTGATATGGCTGCTATTGATCAGAGGGTTTTATTTTATCAGAGTAGCTAAGGATTGGCTTAGATTAATTTCAGATTGAAGCCTTTGGATAGTCCTTAGCTTCAATGGGGAAATATTACTGTGTTCTTGTGATACTGAGGAATGAAGGAAAGGGGAAAAATAAGTGATTCCTTATTTAGAATGCAGAGAGGGAGTTGGGAAAAATCAGCACTGTAGACACCAGCAGAAGAATTGCTGGATATGTGTCTTTTCAGCCTAAAGACTCAATACTGAAGGTAAAGCCAGGAATATAGATGGAGCTGAATTTTGCCTCTGCAGATGGAAAAAGATTAATTAAATCAAAACCAGGAAAAAAGTTTAAACAATATTTATTGTCAGTGTTTCAGAATCTTTAAGTCAGCCTTTAATAGAGGGTAGTTCAAGTTTCTTGTTGATAGTGAAACTTACTTTATTAGGGGATACCTTGTGTTTACAACATTTGTTTTTAAATTTCAGATACACTGAGGATTTCTGGTGCAGAAAACTCTGAGCATGTTTTCAGAAGAAGCCTTTCATCACCTCCCTATGCAGGGTCTACAGAGGCTTCTAGTAAGTAGTGTTGGCAAAATTGTGGGAAATATGTAATTTATCTAATCTTGGGAGAAACCACGTGATCTCTGGAGTGCTGGGCTAGATAATTTTCCTGTTTATGGTGGATAATCATCTTGCAATCCTGTTCATGGCAGATAATCATCTTGCAGTGGTGCTGCTTCCTAACTCATTGGTCAAAAGATTATTTAGTAACAAATGGACTGTTATCCCAGAGAGCATTCCCTTGCTGTCATTATCAGCAATGGGAACATCATTTGGCTTCCAAAACCTGCAAATGAAGAGCTTTATTAATTGATATTACTGAAACAAACTGAATTATGATGATAGGCCATCATCTTTCACATGGAAGATGACACAGTTTCTTGCTTGGCTGATTGTCCCAAAAAGCACATTAGATGGCTTTGCTGCTTTTAGAGGAATGTTCTTGGGAGTGGATAATAAAGGTGATGGATCATGGGATGCTCTGAGGAGACATTTATGAGGCTGAGCTGGTTTGATGCTGCAGTATCATTTTGGGAAACTTTAGTTACTCCACTCTAGACATTTTCCTCTGGGCCTGGTGTTTAGAGCAGCTTTGTGTTCCAAGGAGGAGAAACTTGTTCTTGTGGGAATCACAGGCATGTGTGTCTGTTGGATGAGTAATAAATTAACCACTGTGAGGGAATTCCAAGGTCATGCTCAGGCACTGTTAATAGAGAAATGTGTCATCAGTGGAATAAGGGTGCCCTGGGTACTTCAGAAGATGCTTTTATTGCTCACCATGGCTATGAAGTGACTTAGGAAAAAGGAACATACTATGAGGGGTTGAAGAGCTGAGGGAGCCCTGAGCACTGAGAGCTGTCCCCAGCTAAGGTTTGTGTCACTTGTTGCTGCCACATGGAGTTTTTGGTGTGCACAGGGGAGAGCAATGGGGATTTCCTTCAGTTTTAACACTGGAGGGTTGATTTGTTTCCTCCTCAGTTCCTGCTGGGCAGGTGTAAGAGGTCCCAGTTAGATTTTCTTCATGGTTTCCATGTTAGTGTCCAGAGGGGTGGATGTGCTGGAGAAATAGGATTTTGTCTAGGGGCAGTAGATCATCTTTCTAAGGCAGGGAGGCAAATTCAGAGAAAATACTGACTGACCCACACAAGACTTGCCTTGGCTTTCATGTGTGTGAGGTTGTTTTGCACTAGGAACTAGAAGATGCACCAGCAGACTTGGTTAAGTGGTAAATTAATTAATCCTTGCCCTGAACACAGCCCCTTCCCCAGGTAGAGGAGGCAGGTCAGTGAGCTCTGCCTGTGCAGACTGTGCCATTCTCAGGGACAGTCCTTGGGTGTTTTTAGGAGCTTTAATATGGAAGGATCCCTGCAAACTGCTCAGTGGATATGTCCATTTGTCCTTCCTTTCTTCTTTTATGTGTCATAAAAGTTATGCCAGGGTACACAGAGCTTAGCAGAGAGAGAAAATTAATTTTTATTGGCAGAAGGAGCATATCTACTTGGGTAATTATGATTTGCCTCAGTTAACAGAGCTGATCTCACTGTTTGGCTTGCACAGGAAGTGTCTTGATGTCTGTAATGAAAAGATCAAGATCTTGCTTCAGTTTCTATTCCACTGTTTACTGTGTGTTCAGACTCCATGGAATATTGATCATGTTTATTATTAATTCAGAGAGGAGAAAACTGTTAGAGTCATACAAGTGCTGTTATCTCAACATCTCCTTGATTTGCTTGTTGTTAGAATTAATAAACACTGCTAAAAATTGCTTTGGGAGAAAACACTTGTGCCTCAGTTGCTCCTGGAGCTGTCTGTAATTTGTTCTTCTGGGGTTTTTTTTGTGTGTAGTTATCTAACTTGAAACATAGCAGTTGTGTAGATGAGGGAATGGCTTCTGCCAGCTCAGGCTGCTCTGCTTTATAATGTACTGGCTTTGTGTGGAGAAAAATAGGACCCTGACCCTGGATTTGGGGGACAGGGAGATCAGCTCATAAGGAACTGCTCTTTCTACTATCCCAGTTTTATAACTGATTTAGGGTCTTTAATGCTGCAGTGTGTAGCAAATTCAGTTCATAGCATCAACAGCATTACTATTTATTTTTCATTTTTATCTTATGGCTTGTAAGTTCTGATGACAGTCATTTTGGGTCAACTTGTTTGGTTTCTTGTTTGGAGGCTGATGATTGAATAACTTTCTTATGATCCCAGGGGCAGGTTTGAAATGTGCAAGGATTTGTTTATATTTGTAGATCACAGAATTATGGTTAAGGTTGGCAAAGACCTTTTAAGATCCTCAAGTCCAGCTGTCTGAGCACCACCCTGGTGCTCCCCACTAAACCATGTCCCCAAGTGCCACACCCTCATGTCCTTTGAACACTTCAGGGGTGGTGACTCCATCCCTGCCCTGGGCAGCCTGTGCCAGTATTTTACAACCCTTTCCATGAAAAGATGTTTCCTCATATCCAATCTAAATCTCCCCTGGCAGTACTCAAGGCCATTTCCTCAGAATGACATGGGAAGAGTACTCTGAGGGAGATCTGAATTTTTGTGGCAGTGGGATTCTTCCCTTGGCTTAGCTGGGGTGGGAGATAGGAGTGAAGTCCCTTCAAAATAAAAATTGTGGTTTTGAAATTAAATTTATGGACAGCCCTGTGTGGTAGGGTGGTGTTGCCACATGGTCATAGATCACAAAGGTGTCAGTGTTGGTTCCAAAAGCCAACTTCCCAAAGCTTGGGGCAATCCTGGGCAAATTCAGGTGTGTGTCTCTTGGGTGGGACAGGTGGGAAAGAATTCAGAATTAAAAACTTGAATTTATGACAGAATTTACCAGTCAGGAAAGACAGTTGCCTTTCCAAAAGGCCCAGTTTATTCCTGAGCAGCAATTTGTGTTTATAAAATGAAAAGTGTAAGAATGATGTAGTGACTGAAGGCAAAAGGTACAAGAAAGAAAATGTAAACTTTCCTGAATAGTCTATTTTGCAGCTATATTAGGCATAGAAATAAGATTGAAATTATTATAGATTTATCTGTTAAAGGAAATTGCAGTTTCTGCATGATTTTTAAACTCATCTGTAAATCTTCAGGCTGTGACTTCAATGGATGTGGAACTGAGTAGAAAATATGCTTAATTTTTCCAAAAAGGCTTTTAAAAGAAATAAAGATTTCTTCAGCAGATCCCATATTTTCTATAAACCCATCAACATCTAGAAGGAGCAATAGATGAGCTCAGAGCTGCTCTCACAAATGAGGAAATTGGCCCCAAAACTTAATGTCAATCCTATGAAGGATTTCAAGGATTTGTAGAGTATGGAAAATAAGATGCAGCAGCTGATATGAACCATCAGCAGCATCACTTCAGGCAGTTCTGCAGAAAAAAAAAAACACCTGAAAGTTTTTTGCCTGGTGGAGCTTGAGGTTTGCCCTGAGCTGCCACAAGAAGCCCAGATAAGAAATTCTGTAAGGAACAGCTTCTCCTGGTGTCTCAGGCAGATTTCAGCCACAAGATAATTAAATGCAAGCCTGGAGTCTGGGCCATCAGCTCTTGGAGTGGGTTTGCTCAGTTTGCAGAGTTCCTTCTTGGCCAGCAGAGAACAGAGATGGAGAAAGCTGCACAGAGGTTCTGCAGATACTTTATTTCATCTACAGAGGGATCTGAGCAGGGGTCTGAATATGTGAGGCATTAAAGGGGCTTTTACAGGGTTAGGGTGCCTTAGAAAATGAACCAGTAATATCAGGGATTGAAAAGCTAAGCAACTACTTAAAGGTTTTAGGTAAAAAGTGACCAATCACCCAAGGGATCAAAAAAGAACCCATTAACTCACAAAGAGAGAAAGTGGAGGCCTACAAGAGGGGGTGAGATATTTCTAGTATTAGTTATTCTAAGGAAGCAATTTCTTACCTAGGGGATGGTTTTCCAGGGAGGCTCTGTCAGGGTTTCTGCTCCTTCCACAAGTTTTAAGTTCTCAGGAGCTCCCTCTCTGCAGTGCTCTGCCAAATCTCAGTGGACAAAAAGCCCCCCAAAAAAACCTTCAAATAATGACTGTACAGGAGTGGAGTGGCAATTCTGGGATGTGTTTTACACCTGAGCTCAGATGGGAAGATTGAAACTTCCAGGTGAATAGGAACTGGGGAATAACAGGAACATGAAGCTGCCACTTGCTAAAGTTGCTCCCCTTGGTGTGTCACCTGCTGTTTCTGAGAACCTGCAGTGCAGGAGGTGCTCAGAGCAGGGTTTTTGTGTTGTTGCAGACAATTCCAGCAGTGCCAAGTCTGACATGGACATGGCCTACGAGAGGGCCAGGGTGCAGCTCTCCCCTGAGGATGGTGCTGGCAGCCCTGCTGTGGCCAAGGTGGGTCTGCACTGCTGCTGCCCAGAGCCCCGCCTGTCCCTTCCCTTCTCCCCACCTTCTCCCCCCCTTCTCCCCACCTTCTCCCCTTCCCCTTTTTCCTTTTCCCTTCCCCATCCTGCTTGGAGCCATTTCAGTGTTTTCTCCCTCCCTTCAGAGCACTGTCCTTGCAGCTCTGTGCAGTTTGGAATATTTGGATTTACAGAATCCCCAAGTGGTTTGGGGTGAAGGGTCCTTAGCAGCCCAGCTGGTCCAATCCCCCTTCCATGGCCTGGGACTCCTTCCTCTACACCATCCAACCTGCCTTGAATGTTTTTGTATTATTGTTTTGGGTTTTTTTGTTTTTTTGTTTTTTTTTTAACTTAGGGGGTTTTCCATAGATTTTAGTGGCTTTCAAGTAATTTTAAGGCACAACTTGAAATTCTGTGGAGATTCCCTTGGTGAGCAATGGGAAGCCACTGCTGCAACTGCTAAAGTATTTTCTTGCCCTGACTCATTAAATGGATTATTTGGATTTGTCAGACCATGCTTTATTTGTGAAAAGTACTTTACAGCAAGAAACTAAAAACTTGTATCAGCTGTGGGCTTCCAGTCGTTATTTATAAATCTATTTTTATTTTTGTGGTCTGATTTTTACAAATGCTGACCTGGAAGTCAAGAGCACAGAAACACTCTTGAATTATACAACTGCAGCTTAAAATCTGGAATGGTGCTCTTGCTTACTGTGACCTTGACAGACATTTTCTCTTTTCCTCCATCTTTGTGTTCAGGATTGATAAAGTTTTAGTTCCATCAAGCTGGCAACAGCCCAGTTTCTGAAGTCTCTTATTCCTTCCCTTTCACAAGCTGTGATGAGTAACTTTGTTTGATTCAAGTGTCAGGCTGTGCAGAAAAATACGGGGATAATGAAGTTAGCAAGCTGTTGCTTTTTTGGAAACCTAGATTTCTTTTTTTGGAGACCCCCAGTTGTGGTGGGTAGAGAATGTGGATGATAAAAGCAAATTTTGGCCAGGTGGGTGCCAATTTTGATGTTTAAGCTGATCTTTGTTGTGTTTCTTCTCTTTGCAGTCGATTTTGAAGAAGACAGTGACAGTGACAGAAACTCCTTCAGCAGTTTTCCATTACAGTGCTGTGCAGGACTCCTGTAACAGCAAACACATTGATGCCATCGTGGAGGCAGCAAAGAAAGACCTCTCATCCCTGATGAAACTTGATGTGAGTTATTGCAAGGGGAACTGGCTTTGCTTCTGCTTTTCATCTCTTCTGCCAGCAACTGAAAAGTGGGTTTGTCTCCTCAGTATGCTGGAGAAGGGCTGGATGTTTTATTCAAGAGCCTGTTGAAGTCATTAGAAGAGCTGAAATAAATTTGAATTATTCTGCCATTTCTGCAGACCAGGCTGGAATGCAGTGCATGAATCTGCCCTGTCTGTGTGCAGAGTTAGCCCTGCAAGCAGAACATGTGCAATTCCTGCCACCTCCTTCTGTGCTCTCAGGAGTGTGGGGAGTCACCTAAAGGTTCAGGTGATTGCTGAACCCATGAATCCTGGTGGCACTGCATCCCAGGGGGTGGGTTGGGTTTGGAATTGTCCCTGGACTTGCCCAGGGGCACTGGCAGCATCTCCCAGCTGGGTCCTGTGCCCATGGCAGGGGCTGTGCCTGATCCCTGCAGCCCCTTGGTGGTGTAAGAAGGATTGAAAATGATTCTTTCCATCATCCAGTCGTTCCAGATGCATTTCATTACAGAGGTGTGTCTGTTCATGTGGATAATCAGACAATTTGGGAAGCTCTGCATCTGTCTCAGTCAGTCACAGCCATCCCTGGTTTGTTCCAGCCTGTTCTGCAATAATTCAGTCTGCTGCTGCTGCCAGAGGCTGGGCACAGCTGCTGCACCTCCTCCCTGCCTTCAGAGCTGTCACCAAACTACATTTGCCAGAACTTAAAAAGATTTTACTTCCAGATTTTAGCATTTCCTCCTGACTTCCAAAATTTTTCCCCTTGCAGCTTCAGAATCCCTGTCAGGGTCTTTCAGCTCCCAGTTGTGAGGCTCGAGGTGCCTGTTCCACATCATCACTGATCTGAGGTCTCTTAGTCTGCAGGAGCCTTACCTGTCTCATTATTTTAATTTTCAGTTTTTTTCAGGCATTTATATCCTCTTGAAAGGCTACAGACTATTTTAGAATAAATTCTTGTTGCAGGAGGAGTGAAGTAGGACTTTGTCTATTCTGTTCCTGATCCAGCTAACAGATCACAAGCAAAAATTCCAAGATTTCAAATGCTCCTGATCACAGCACTTTTCTTTTAGTCTAGAATAAATTTCTCAGTAATTACCAAGTAGCAATTTAGAGATAAAGTTGATTTCAGCAGTGTCCTCAAAATGTACCACTTAATAGGCAGAGTTTGTAGCATGAAGATCTAAATAGTAGTAAAATGAGATAGGATTTTCAAACACCTTAGTTTTTTACAAGCAAATTAGAATCTGGTAGGATGTGGCCAAATGCCAGAAATGTCATTGAAAGCTCAATTTTTTTTTCCATGCAGGAATAGCAGCAGTTGATTATTTTATAGGCAATGCAAGAAGAATCTTACTGTATACAAAATAATTGTGTTCAATGTTGCTTACAGGAAAGAAAAGGAATTCTTTTAAGCTCTTCCCTTAAAAACATGAGATCTTAGCTGGATAGAAACATTTTAAGTTGCCATTTTTCAAATCAGCCAGTCAGAGGGAATAAAATTAGGATGTTTTGATGACAGATGGTAGGTTTGGGGTTTTTTTCATGTGACAGAGGGGGAAAATGTCTCTAGGAGAGAGGTATTATTTCAGATAGCCTTTAGGTATCTGACTTCAGAATTAAAATTTTCTTTTTTTCCCTTTCGTTTTAAGTAATTTGAATTCCTTGGATCTCTGTCATGAATGGTTTTCAATTCCATACAGTTTTTGTGTGTTTTCAGCTTTATCTGCAGTTACAATGGGGAGGGTTAAGTCATGTTGCATCTCTTCTTTATGAGTTACAAGGGAATTTCCTTCAACTAAAATATTATTTGTCCCAGTTAATTATTGCTTTATTTAAATTGTTTATAGTTGGTTTGTGTTTTCAGTTCTGCACTGTAAACCCCTGCTAATTTTTTGCCCAGAAATAACCTCTGTTGCTTCTTACATTTACTATTGTACCCAAATTTGTTTAGTTTCCTCTTGCAATCATTTATTACAGTCCTGCAAAGAAAGAAACTTGCTGGGAGATGGATATTTTTGGGGTAATGACTTATTTTCCCTAAATGCTTGTGATCAATAATGGAGGGGGATCAATGCAGGGTTTTAGCCTAAACCCTGTAACTGTGCAGTGCTGAATTTGGGTTTTAACCTAAACTCTGTAACTGTGCAATGCTGAATTTGGGTTTTAACCTAAACCCTGTAACTGTGCAGTGCTGAATTTGGGTTTTAACCTAAACCCTGTAACTGTGCAATGCTGAATTTGGGTTTTAACCTAAACTCTGTAACTGTGCAGTGCTGAATTTGGGTTTTAACCTAAACTCTGTAACTGTGCAGTGCTGAATTTGGGTTTTAACCTAAACTCTGTAACTGTGCAGTGCTGAATTTGGGTTTTAACCTAAACCCTGTAACTGTGCAATGCTGAATTTGGGTTTTAACCTAAACTCTGTAACTGTGCAGTGCTGAATTTGGGTTTTAACCTAAACTCTGTAACTGTGCAGTGCTGAATTTGGGTTTTAACCTAAACTCTGTAACTGTGCAGTGCTGAATTTGGGTTTTAACCTAAACCCTGTAACTATGCAGTGCTGAATTTGGGTTTTAACCTAAACCCTGTAACTGTGCAATGCTGAATTTGGGTTTTAACCTAAACCCTGTAACTATGCAGTGCTGAATTTGGGTTTTAACCTAAACCCTGTAACTGTGCAATGCTGAATTTGGGTTTTAACCTAAACCCTGTAACTGTGCAATGCTGAATTTGGGTTTGCTGTCTCACCCATCTGAGAGAGACAGGATGGATTTTATTTGTCAGCTCTTTTATTGCTTAATGGGGCAGTAATAGCACAGCCAAGGAGGATACCAAGGTCTGCCTGGAGGTCACTCAGTCCCTTCCATGCCTGAGGCAGAATCAGATATTGCTAAGTCATTTCTGGCAGGTTTTTGGCTTCTTAAAGATCTCCAATGCTGAGGCTTTCACAGCTCTGAGTACGATCTATCCCACTACTTAAGTAGTCTCAGACATGAAGAAAATCTTTGCAGCAATTTTTTTGAGCTAATGCAGCCTGAAAATGCTTTTGATAAGTAGAGCTCGTGGGGGAGCCTGAATTCCCCTACTGAGAGGTACTTTCAGAGTTACAACTTTGGCTTTAAGAATAGATAATACTATACAAGCATAAATGTCTAAATATAGAATAAACATTATAGAAATTAGTTGAGTTGCTATTGCTGAACTGAAATATTTTGACAGGTGCTTGTCAGGTTCTCTGCATTGGATATGTTCCCATGAAACAGATTGGCTTAATAAAACTATTTTTGATGAAAATATGTTCTTTTTATCAGCAGTAGGTGTAAAAAATAATTGTGATTATTTTACTTGCACTATTTTTTTTCAACCCAGAATGGAACAGAGCAATTACACTGGTGGAGTGTTTACATCTCTGCTGTGCTGCTCTCCTGCTGGAATGGAGTTGATAACTGGGGTCACATTCTACTCTGCACTTGTGCTCAATTGGTTCTTCTTGTGAGTGCAGCTTTTAGTGTTTCTGCCTCTGAGGCAGAGCCTGGGATACCCAGGGAAGCTGTGAGAGCCAGGCTGTGCTGCCTCTCCTCAGCCCTGAACTCATCCCTGAGCCTTGCTTTCTGCCCCAGCCCATTCAGGGGTGGTGATAAATACTGAATTTCTGAATATTTGTAACAAGGCTGGAGAGGGACTGTGGGCATGGAGTGACAGGACAAGGAGGAATGGCCTTAAGCTGAGGGAGGGCAGGCTGACATTAGATATTAGGAAGAAATTCTTTATTTGATGAGTGGTGAGGCACAGGGTGCCCAGAGCAGCTGTGGCTGCCCCTGGATCCCTGGCAGTGCCCAAGGCCAGGCTGGACACTGGGGCTGGAGCACCTGGGACAGTGGGAGGGGTCCCTGCCTGGTCTGGATGAGCTTTAAAGTCCCTTTGAAACCAAACCAGTCTGTTACTCTGTGATTTGCTGGTTTGGGTGGAAGTTGTGCCAAAGCAAAGGTGGCCTGGAGCATTAGGGTTTGGTCCTGCCTGCACACAGCAGCCCAGATTGTGTGGGCAGTTCTTTGAGATGGAAGGGAAAGTCTCTCCATGCCTGTTTGTCTGTAATGCACTCAGGGTTATGGTGGTGAAAACAATGTTTGGATCAAAGGAATTTTTAGGTTCAGCTAACTCAGCTCCTTGACATTGCAAGGGGTCCAAACTGAGGGTGACTTTTGGGAAGAACCTTTCCTCCCATGTGCTTTTCAGTTGGGAATGGAATTCCCACTTTTCTCTGCCTGAGCACAGGAGTTTATGGGTTGGGGAAGCTTTTATTGCACAGTGTGTATGAAAATCTGCTTTGCTCAGCTGTGAGCCCAGGGCTGGGCTGGGACAAAGCC
Source organism: Erithacus rubecula (assembly GCF_903797595.1). NCBI lineage: Eukaryota > Metazoa > Chordata > Aves > Passeriformes > Muscicapidae > Erithacus > Erithacus rubecula. Next base: position 9,577,300 of record NC_136673.1, on the reverse strand, counting down.
AGTGCTGGATCCTCTTGTCCTGTTACTCCATGATGTAGAGAGTCTCCTCTAATTTCACCTTCCTTTCAAAGTAGCTTCATGTTTCATGGTTTTCATGCCAGCTAATACAGGTCTCTTTTCATTATAGACCCTTTAAAGAGTCTGAGGGGAAAATTGATAAATAGAAAATCCTTAGGAATCCAAGTGTGATCAGTTAAATGTTTTTTTCTCTTCTGGAAGAAATTTCTGGTGTGTAGAAAAATATAAAAATAGGTGCAGTAATTAAACAGATTCAAGTGCTTGTAACATAGTCTTAACTGTTACTCTTACTTACTCTATTTGGGTGCTGCCTCACATTCTGGGACCTTTACCTGTGCACAGAGCAGTAAATTGTGCCTCCCCCCCTTTCTTCTCCAGAATCCTGCCTTGCTGAACGGCAAAGTGACGCTGCATCAGGTCACTGCTGGCACTGTGCTGTCCAGGCAGGGAGATCAGGTGAGTGCTGCTGGTCTGTGCCCCTCCAGGAGGTGTTTGTACACACTGATGGCAATAAGCCATTCCCTGCTGTGCCCTCCCAAGCCATCTCTTCTGGAGGTGCAGCACCCCCAGCTCTGGCCCTCCTGCTCACAGGACTGGTGCACCAGGGTCAGCTCTGGGGGACTCTGGGGACTGTCCCACCTTCCTCCTTCCTCAGCAGCTCTGGGGGCTGGGAAGCCTTTTCTCACACCCTGCACTTTGGGCTTTTGTGATGCCACTCAGTTGCAGTAAAGCCCTCATACAAAACCAACCCTGCATTATTCATTTACAGCAAAGTGTGTTTGGGGTATAACAAGCTTCATTTATAATAATCCTGTGGAAATAGAGGAGCTTAAGCAAAACAGATGATGGGCAGCTCCAGTTTCAGTGCTGGGTTCTGCTCTGCTGACCTGCCATGCCCCTCATCCTGCAGCTGTGATTCCCCATTATCTCCCCCTCTCCTAATCTCTTGTTATTTCTTGGTATCTCAGAGATGCAGCTTCATTTTTCATAATCACCCAAAGAGGAACCCGTTTTTCAATATTGTGCCTGCTTAGATTTAAATATTCATAACCTGCTTTTAATAATTCACTATTGTGTCTTATTTTACCACCTAATTGTTCAAAAGCTATAGGGGAGCTTTCTGGGAAGCAGATCAGTCGTGATAGTGCTGTCACTGGGATAATTGCTTTTAAAATCCTGAGGGATTTTTATTGAGGGTTTTTTTTTTCCTCCATTTGCTCCAGGATGTCAATGTTTGCTTTGTGGTCTCGGGGATGCTCCATGTGTACCAGAGGAAGATTGACTCTGAGGAGGACACCTGCCTCTTCATCACCCACCCTGGGGAGCTCGTGGGCCAGCTCGCTGTCCTCACTGGGGAGCCACTCATCTTCACCATCAAGGCCAACAGAGACTGCAGCTTCCTCTCCATCTCCAAGTCCCATTTCTATGAGTGAGTTCTGCCATTCAAACATACATGGATCTAGTATTTTTAAAGTATTTTTTAGAATTTTTTTATCACTCTTTTGAGGAAAGGACCAGGGTAGTGACCATCCCCCTGTGCTGGGTGCTGGTGGGGGCTGCTCATCAAATCCTGGGTTTAATTTTGGGCCCCTCACTGCAAGAAGGACACTGAGGGGCTGGAGCATGTGCAGGGAAGGGATCAGGGTTGGGGAAGGGGCTGGAGCCCCAGGAGAGGCCGAGGGAGCTGGAAAGGGACTCAGCTGGAGAAAAGGAGGCTCAGGGGGAATTTCTGGCTCTGCACAGCTCCCTGACAGGAGGGGACACTGGGGGGGGTCGGGCTGTGGGAACAGGGACAGGAGGAGAGGGAATGGCCAGGGGAGGTTCAGGTTGGATTTTAGGGAAAATTTCTTCATTGAAAGGGTGGTCAGACATCTGAACAGGCTGCTCAGACAGTGGTGGTGCCACCATCCCTGGAGGTGCTAAAAAAATGTGTGAACGCCTAAGATGTGGCACTTTGTGATATGGTTTAGAGGGCCTGGGGGTATTCAGTTAAAGCTTGGACTTGATGTTCTTGGAGGTCTTTTCCAACTGTAATGATTCCATGATTTCAAATCCAGTGTTGGATGCCTGTGCTGCTGCAGGTGCATCCCTCAGCAAACCATGCACTTGATGGGGTGGGTTTAGGTGCCTGGGTGAGCTGTGGTCCCTCTGTCAGGTGGTTTAACTCCAACAAGAAGCAGTTCAGGAACATGGGAATATTAAATGGTGCCATCTTTGTTCAAGGCCTATAGAGCACTTAACCCAAGAGGGTAGGAATTATGGCCCAGACTCAAGTACTTCATAATCCATGTAAGAAAGTCTGCCCAGAGCCTGCAGTTTGCTGGGTTAATTGCTGCTTTGCCTGGCCTTTTCTCTTGGATTCATTTTTTCTTTTTTGCTGGAAAACCTTCTCAGTTCTGTTCCCAGGCAGAGCCAGGGAGCTGGGTGTGTTGTAAGTGATTGGTCTGGGTGTAATGGTGGGTTTTTAATGCCCACTAATAGAACAGGCTAAGGAATAATTCCCCTGTGCAAGACAAGTTCCTTCCTGGACCTTGGAAGTAGCACTTAACTTGGGACTTTATGCTTAAAGGGGAATATAGGTAATTAAAAATCCAATATGATTGTGGTTAACCTTGTTGCCAATAATAATGATTAATGCCCTTGATTTATTTTGTGATCTTGTCATTTAGAGTTAGAATTAGTTCACACACATAATTTGTGTGTGAGCTAATGCACAGTTTCCTTTCATAATCTCATTTTCCAGCTTCTGGAATGTGCCATGAGTCCTGAGTTACATGGAGGACTTCAGGGGTGTTGTGTTTTCTCAGCCACTGTCCATCTCTGCATCCTTCCTGCTTTCTAAATAATTATAGTTGTTTGTATTCCTGATCAACTCTCCCCCAGAGCCCTTATTGTGGGATTTTGGTTTTCCCACCCCAGGCAGGAGGCTGTGGAGCTGAACGTGCTGTGCTCAGCAGGTGCTTCTTGATGAGCTGTGTTTTTCCAGGCTCTGAGGTGGTTGTCAACTCTTTGGCCTAATTTCTGAGAGATGCTTCCCACTTGTGCCATTCCATGTGGTACCAGGCTATTTCTTCTAAATGGCTGCTTTTTCTCTCTGTCTTTCCTGCTGTTGTTTTCCAACTCGTTTCTGACTTCAAAATTTCATTATGTTGTCTCAGCCAGCCAGCCAGATTCCACCTTTTTCTCCTTTTTTTTCTTTTCTTTGTTGTTTTTGCTTCTCAGGACTGGATTCTCTCTAATTTACTGAAGCTCATTTTCCTGAGATTTCTCTTCTCTCTCAAGAACTGACTTACCTCCTGTTCATTCCAGCTTACCTTTCTGCTTCCATTAACCCCTTACCATTCAGGGATCAAGACTCATCAATATATCACCTCATCATCATTTTTGGGTCCTTTCCAAATCTCTCTTTCTCTCCTTTAAAGTCTATTATCTGTTATCTCCATTTTACAAGCTCTGTGATATTTCAGTATTTCATCTTCACAATTTGTCCTGAACTTTATGTGCTTTATGGCACTTCTTACTCCTGGGCCCATATTTAAAAGTGACATTGCAGAAAGGCTTTGAAAAGCATCAGGTTTCTTCTGTTGGTTCATTTTTTTTTCTTTTAACTCTATGAGAAAGAAAAACTTGTTAATAAAATAGGATGTAGTTCTGTTTGCCATTTTAATGTAAATTCTATGCTCATAGTTCCACAGTGTTCAGCTTTCCACTTTGCCTGGAATCTCAGAGGAATTATTTTTGTCTTATTTTGTTCATTTTTCTCTTAGCTTATAGACTAGGTGAAATTTGACAATAATTCATATTATTCTCCAAAATTTCATTTTTCTTTTACTGTCACATGTGTTTCCTCTCTTCCTCTCTCCTGCCCTGGAACACTCTATGTGCTTTTTCTTGATAATTAATGAGAGGGTGAAGCAGAAAGCACACAGTCAATGGTTGTCATTAGGCAAAGAGCACAGCAATGGAGGGAGCCTGGTGTGGAGAATTGAGTGTTGGATGTTGAATTTAATCCTTCCCACTGAAGCTTCAGGGCAGGAGCCTTTTTTGTGGTGCTGCCATGGGTGAGTGGCTGGCTGTAGATGCAGAGTGTGAGTCCAGGGCTGTGCTGGTTTGAAAGCAAAATCAGTGAGAGGCTCCAAGTCAGAAATACAATTTAATAGGAAAAAAATAAAAATACATTCAATAATACAAAAGAAAACCACTGACAGAATCAGAATACAACTCGACACACCACTAGTTTGGGTGGTGGCAGCAGTCCAGGTGAAGTGCTCTTGTTGAAGCAGTGATCCTGTAGAAAGGTTTGGTAACTCTTGTCCTGTGGAATCCAGTGGGAAAGGGCTGCTCTGGTGTTCCAAATCTCAGTTTTTCTCTGGGTAGGAAAGGCTTGGCTCCTGCCCTGGCTGGAGCATCTCCCAGTGGGATGATGGAATTTTATCAGCCATGCACTGGGACTCAATGGCCATGAACAGGAGATATCTCCTGGAGGGAGGATGGGCTGTGGGAAGATAAAGATGATTGTCCCAGATGGTTTAAAGATGGCCCATTAGCAGAGGATATCTCTCATGGAGATAAGGATCACTGCTGGTTTCAACAGATGATGATAGAATCCATACTTTTGGGCACACCTTTACATTGTAACCTGTGACAAGGGGTGGCACAGGCTGAGGGTGTGCTGAATCCAGGGCTGATTCCCTGGAATGTGCCTGCAGGGCTTCAGGAGCTGCTGCTCCTGGCGTGCAGTGCCCCCGCAGCAGCTCCTGCAAAATGGGAATCAATTTGTCACCAGGATCTCCCGAGGGAATAAATTCAGGATCTGTGCTACCAGTGGCTCTCTCACATTTTCTGCTTCTGTAAATTTCACAGTTTAGAGGCTTAATCATGTGCACTTGCCAGAGAAGCAGGAAAGCTTTGATTTTTATTTGGTCTTGCCAGCTAAACTGAAAATCCCATCGCAGCCACATCCCCAAGAATATCTGCAGAAGCTCCAGGCATTCAAAGAAAATGCTTTGCCCTTATTGTTGTAGTTGGTGAGCTTTCTAGTAAAGAATCCTCAAAGTCCCTCAGAAACCTTTGCCATACAGAACTTTGGATTTTCATTTTCCCAGTGCCAGGCATGTGCCAGACAGAAGAGCAAGGATGTAAATGCCCATGTGAGAGGAAGGAAACTGGCCTGATAATGGTGGGAAAAAAATCTCTTTTCTCCTGCTAAGGGTGGGTCTCACCTTCTGTGTTAATTCTCTTATGGAAGCTGCATGGCACTGAGGGACATGAGAGAGCTCTAGGTGGAAATTGAAGAAGCCTGTTAGTTTGCATTTTGAATGCATTAAGTATTAGGATACATATTATGAGGGAGGAAAAGAGTAAATGGCTTTTATTGACGACAGCAGACAGCCTGTGTGGGAAGAGACTTTGAGGGCTAAGTAAGCAAGTGGAGTAAAATCAATGAGCTAAACCATCCAGGAATTTTAAAGGGCTTTATTTAACATTTGAATCTGCTGAGAAGGGGGATAGGGCTGGGTATTTTCCATGTGTGTGTTGGTGTATTGGTCAGGATGGTGGGATAGCATGGGAAAGTCAGGGCAAGAGAAGAGGGTCAGGAGAGAAAAGCTATCCTGCTTTCTGGTAATAATGTTTGCTGGCTGGATTTTTAAGTGTTCTGAATGTAAGAGCTTGTGTTCAGTTTAATTTACCTTGTAGACATTCAGGTGTAGGGATATGAGTGTGGTGAGCTCAACATGAAATAGGGATATGTGTCTGTGGATCTGTGCCCTTTCTACTTCAGAGCTTTTGGCTGAAATTTTAGGCTTTGTTATTGCAAAATTAGTAGTAGAAGCTCTGGGTGAGGAGAGCAGTATCCATGGAAAGCTCCATGTGTGCTGCACTGTCCCACAGTCCCTGGCAGCTCCAGGGCTCTTGCTGCAGCAGTGGCACTGATGAAGGAGAGTCTTGATGTGAAGACTTTGCAGGAACTCAGCACCTCTGGAAAACCCAGGACCTCAGTCACAACAATGTGATTAAGCAGAAGCCACTTTATTGTTTCCATTATACTCTACTTGTACATTCTAAAACTGCTGCCCATGCAATCACACATTACTTGATTGGTGCTTTTATCTTGTCCACGAGCTCTGTACCTTGCAGGAAATATGACTGGTTACAGTCCAGTGCTTCATGGCCCTTCTTTATCTCAGTTCTTGCAATCTTGGTATTCTGTTTTCAGCTTTTTTCCTAATTTAGCACAATTTATGTTTCAGTAGCCTTGACAAATTCCAGAGTGTTTGATAAGAATAACTAAAATGGCTTGGCTGGTGCACCTGGTATAAACTATGGCCTAAGCTGTTCAAATACATTGCTACAAGACTTCAGGGCAGTTTCTGTGCCACATCCAGGCAGTGTAGAGCTCCTGTGAGTCTGCTTTTATTTTCACAGTCTTGGATTGTGGATCTCTGCTTGGGCTTTCTCTGATTCTGCCAGTGATCCACAAGAGCTGTGATCCAGTTAGGGAACAAGGAGTGACAGTGCTCCTTCCATACCTTCCTCTCTTCCTCTGTTATTTTGGGGGTGAGGTTGGATACAAAGCTGACATGATGTGTGCTCAGAGAGCACAAATAACAGGGTCTCCTAAGTAGATTTTCTTACCCTGGCACATTCCTTGTGAAGGGAACAGGGATGCAGAAAACTTAGCAAGGAATCCTGTTGGAACCCTGAACCCTGGGGGTTCTGAACTTTCTGTGCTTTCTGGCACTGACCCTCAAAAGAACACTGCTTTTGAACTCAGGCCTTGGAGAAGGCTTCCAAAATTGAGTGATGGAGTTGGAATCACTGCTGGTAGTTTGATTAGAAGTGTGTAATTTCACATGGTGAAGGGTTTGGAATTTGGGGTTTTAGAATACAGTAATAGGTATGGGACAAGATGGAGGTTCTTGGGTTGGCTCTTCTTCCTTCTTGTTCCTTCTTCTTGTTTTTAGGTAGTAGTTTTTGGTTGGATAGAGAGTACTGCACTGCAGGTCACAGGTATTTGGTCATTGGGTCAAAGGTATAAATAATATAGATGTTACTTTTTAATTGGATAGTTAGGCCTTGAAAGATCTTCTGATGAGCAAGATAGGGCTCCATTTTCTCACTTTTAGCTTGTTAGCTGGAAGTGCTGCAGAGCTCACTGTATCATAGATAAGAGTTAATAAACACCTGAGTCCAGACATGAGAATCCATCTCTTGTGCTTCAATCCCAATTCTGACTGAAGGCAGGAGAAAAAGGAACATAGTCACCAATGGAATCCCAAGAGGTTCCAACCAGGCCAAGAGCAGGAGCTGCCCCTGGGTCAGGACAGCCCCTGGCTCAGCCCAGGCTGGGCTGAGCAGAGGGAACAGCCCTGGGACAGGGAGCTGGGGGGGCTGTGGGGGAGAGCTGGAGCTGCCCCAGCCCTGAACCCCCTGCCCTGGGCTGAGCCCAGCCTGGGCAGCAGGGCAGGGGGATTCTGCCCCTGTGCCCTGGGCTCAGGTGAGACCCTGAGCACCTGCAGAGCTGCCCCAGCCCTGGAACCAGCACAGGGAGGGGCTGGAGCTGCTGCAGAGTCCAGAGGAGGCACCAGGGGATCAGAGGATGGAGCAGCTCTGCTGGAGGAAAGGCTGGGACAGCTGGGATTGTTCACTGGAGAGGAGAAGCTTTGGGTGAGCTCAGTGTGGCCCTGCAGGGCCTGAGGGGCTGCAGGAAACATGGAGAGCCAGGACACAGGGAATGGCTCCCACTGCCAGAGGGCAGGGCTGGATGGGATATTGGGCAGGAATTGTTCCCTGGCAGGGTGGGCAGGGCTGGCACAGGGTGCCCAGAGCAGCTGTGGCTGCCCCTGGATCCCTGGCAGTGCCCAAGGCCAGGCTGGGCATTGGGGCTGGAGCAGCCTGCTTGTCCATGAGCAGCTTTCAGTGCAGCTCCCTCATCTTTCTGTGCATTCGCTTGCTGGGGCTGCAGACATGAATCTGTTCTTCATGAGCTGTTATTTCTCTTGTGAAATAACAATTTTTTAATAGTCTGCTCTTGATGCTGCACAGGAGCAGGAAAGATAAGCTGCCCTAACAGGCAGAACAACCTGACACGTGTGTGTGATCCATTCACCCCTGGCAGTGCTTCAGGAGGTATTTCAGTGCTCACTCCCACAGTGAGAGGGTGAAGTGATCTTCACTCTAAAAAGAACAAGAAATTAGACATTCCTGAGCAATTCTCAGGTGTGTGTGAGAGTGATTTCTGCTAGGCCTCACAATCAGTGTGGAGTTGGAGGTTGTCCTTGCAGAACCTTTTCAGTTTTTCAGTTTGAGGAACATACTGAATTACATGGTGTCTTTATTATTAGAGGGTTTTAAGCATGACTAAAAACATTCAGTGTGAAGATTGGGTGCTCTATTAGAAGGTATTTCAGCTCTTTGTGGTTTTTGCAAGAGGAAAAAGGAATATTTGAAATGCAGAGCAGGTGTTTTATTTTTAAGTGCATCAGACTTTACATATAAAAAGATTCTGATGTGATATGTGGGGGAAACTGAACACGAGCAAGAGACTGAGATGGGCAGAACAGCAGGGAGGGAAGATGGTGAGAACAGGATGAACATTTTCCTGAGTCATGAGAGACTTGTGTGAGGGGGAAATGAGGAAGGTGGCTGATACACAAGAGCTCACATGGCTCCTGTCCATCCTGCTGCACTGGGAGAGGGGAATTGAGCCAGACAGCAGGACTGGCATCCTGCAAATAGGACAGTGCCAGCTCTGAGTGCCATTTAATTTAGGCTGGCTGGGAAGCTGGGCAGCCCTGTGTTTTGTCAGAGTCCCTGCTGGGAGTGGTGGTGGCAGGAGTGGGGTGTGGCTGGGAATTGCTGCCCAGCTGCACTGGGATGTGGTGGCAGCTGTTCTGTTCTGGGGACGTTCACTGTCACTTCTCTTTTTGCTCAGGATCATGCGGGAGCAGCCCAGTGTGGTGCTGGGGGTGGCCCACACAGTGGTGAAGAGAATGTCCCCCTTTGTCAGGCAAATTGACTTTGCTCTGGACTGGATGGAGGTTGAGGCTGGGCGAGCTGTTTACAGGTGAGATTTGGAAAAAAATTGGATATTTATTGAAATTTTCCTTCTTCATGACCTTTGGGATGTGTAAAGTAAGAACCTCAGGCTGTATTTATCAACCATTCCATCATGTTTATTTGTTTGCCTATTTTGAAATTATTTTCTTTCCGTGGTACCTTCAACATTGCTTCAGTCTCTTGTTTCTATATGTTGCTACATTATTTTATACTATTCCTCATGTTTCCTGTTGTCTTGGCATGCTTTTTAAGTGATATAATTGATTAGGACACAGTTCCATGTTCTGGTGGTAGTTTCTGCATTGTTGAGGGCATGAAGATGCATTGCTCAGAGGTTTTCAGCCTTTCTGAAATAAACAGCAAAACTCAAAGGTAATTCAGTTAGGCTTATTCAGCAGTAAATTGAAAACAGGAATTTTGTTTAAGGGGCAAAAGTTACCTTGGGAAAACTTAGTTTTATGGATATGTACTTGGATACAATTGAGCTGTTATGTGGTTGCTGCAGTGGTGGAAGAGTAACAGTCTAATTTAGAGCATGATCTGTATAATTGTAATTTTTATAACCATACCTGCAGCACCAATGTCAATGGAAGTTTTGGATGACTCTGTGCATCAAAACACTCCTAGCTGTCAATATCTTGTTAAAATCTTCTGGAATTCCTTGCATTTGTTTTAATTCCACCACCAAAGTTGGTATTCCCAGCAGCACTATTAATTGTGCCAGCTGGATAGAGCAGAAAATGATAGAAAAAGGTGTATGCACTAAATCTGGGGCTCCTTCGGGGTGTTGCTCTTTGACCTGCAGAATTCCTCTGTACATCCATGCTGACCTTGCAATGGGAATGAGATCCTCAGTAACCAGCCATGCCCCTGTGGTGTCCCCTCACACCTTGGTCATCCCCTTCCACTGCTAACATGGAACCCCACACTAGCCTGGATTGGAAAGAACCTTAAAGCTCATCCAGTGCCACCCCTGCCATGGCAGGGACCCCTCCCACTGTCCCAGGTACTCCAGCCCCAGTGTCCAGCCTGGCCTTGGGCACTGCCAGGGATCCAGGGGCAGCCACAGCTGCTCTGGGCACCCTGTGCCAGCCCTGACCACCCTGCCAGGGAACAATTCCTGCCCAATATCCCATCTAAACCCACTCTCTTTCAGTTTGAAGCCATTCCTCTTTGTCCTGTCACTCTATCTCAGCTAACTGTGCACAGCCTGTACATTTACACATTAAACATATTTTCATTCACCTTTTAACAAATTCTGCTCCGTTCCTCATTTCTTCCTTAAGTGTCAATTAAACACTTCCCTGTGTCTTCCAATCCAGGCAGGGAAAAAAAATCCCCAACTAACTCAAAACCTGCAGACAATGTTGTGAGCAGGGATGGTTCCTTCAGGCTGGTGTTGGCTGTTTCCTGCAGGCAGGGCGACAAGTCTGACTGCACGTACATCGTGCTGAACGGGCGGCTGCGCTCCGTGCTGCGCATGGACGACGGCAAGAAGCACCTGACCGGGGAGTACGGCCGGGGAGACCTGATCGGAGTGGTGAGAGTGCCAGGAGTGGGGTTTAATCCATGCCACAGGATGGGCTGGTTGTTTTCTTGTGCTGCTTTGGAGGATGGGTGTCTGCCAATAAAGGAAGAAGCTTCTCTTTGAAATGGAGAATGTAAACCCCCTTCCTCCAAATTATTGTTATAATTTTGAAATTAAGGGGCTCTCAGGCAAAGTTTGGGGAATTAGGAATAACAATTTTTTACTAGGAAAATTAAAATAGAAATGCAGTATTACAAAGAACAATCCCAAACCCTGCCAGAGTCAGAATCCAAGCTGACACAGTCAGTCAGTCAGGGTGGTGGCACAGTCCCATTCCATGGTGGCTGCATCCTCCTGCAGGGGCAGATGTGGTTCAGCTGGAGCAGTGCTCCTGGAGAAGGTGCAGTTTCCTCTGAAGGTGCAGGGATGATGTGGAAAGGTCTGGCTTTCCTCTGGAATCCAGTGGAAAGAAGGTGCCTTGGTGTTCCAAATCTCAGTTTTTCTCTGGGTAGGAAAGGCTTGGCTCCTGCCCTGGCTGGAGCATCTCCCAGTGGGATGATGGAATTTTATCAGCCATGCGCTGGGACTCAGTGGCCATGAACAGGAGATATCTCCTGGAGGGAGGATGGGCTGTGGGAAGATGAAGATGATTGTCCCAGCTGGTTTAAAGATGGCCCATTAGCAGATAATACGTGCCACAGAGATAAGGAATCATTTCCCCACCTGGCTTCAACAGATGGGGATAGAATACACATTTCTGGCCACATCAACCCAACACATTTCTTTAAAACTGCTGAGCAGTTGTTAGTTGCTATAAAGTTGTTTATTGTAAAGGCACATTTGTCTCAAAAGGCAGAAAGTCCCAAGAGGTAAAGTCCATGCTTGTAGTAGCCAGATATTAACAGTTCTTGCCACTCTCCTTTGCACAGGGTGAGCCCAGCTGAGGGCAGCAGCACAGATGCTTTCAAGGAGTAGAATCCCTGTTTGGGTGCCATTTGCAGTAGCCAGGATAGCTGTTAATAAAAAGGCAGGAAGGGCCTTGGTAGGGGTTCCACTGAGCTGTTTATTTCAGCCACACATGTGGGTAGTCCAGGGTCAGAAGCAAAGGCAGACCTTGTGGTGAGGGTCCAGGCTCAGTACATGGGTGTTCAGGGTGGGCAGAACATCACAGACCAGTTACCAGAGAACATGGGTGTCACTGTCTGATTAGGAACAGCAAACAGTGCAGCAACACACACAACCTCTTCCAAGCAGCAAAGTGATTTATTGAAAAGCCATGCCATTTATATAAGAGAGATTGTGAAAAACAGAGTAGGAAAGACTTATTGGTCCAAGAAAGCAACACCTCTTTGAAAACATGCTTTTTGCAAAATACCATTGGACACTCACACAGCTTGGTGGTCAGCACCAGGTGTCTGTCTGTGTTGTTCTTTCTTCTCTTGTTTTGTCTCTGAGAAAAATCCCCAGCCTGGGGAAGGTCTGAGCTGAAGCTGAGAAAGCCAACAGCCTGGGAAAAATCAGATTGGGTTTTTCCACGAGCCTTCAGCAGTATCCACACATGGGGGTGGCACAAAGGTGGGATTAGGGCATGGGAGCTGGTGGGGAAACAGGGAGTGAGTGAAAGGCTGAGGGACAGGGAAAGGACACAGGGCAGGCAGGGGAACAGAGCAGGGGTGCATTGGCATTTGCTGTGAGAGAAACTTTTTGTGTCTCCCTAACTGGGGATCCCTCTCAGTGCTCAAGTCCCTCTCCACATGTGCTAAAGGCTTTCAGGACAGAGTCCCAAATAGAAGTAGAGTCCCAGTTAGGAGTAGGAGCAGCTGCTGGTGTCCCCAGAAGCCAGAATTACAGCCTGGTACAGAGTCCTGGGCAGAGGCAGGGGCTGCAGCCTGGTGCAGAGCCTCAGAGGCAGATGCTCCCTGTTTTTTTCTTCTATTCTTGTTCTTCCTCTTCTTCTTCACGTGGTGGTAGTGATTATGATGATGGTGGAGGAAAAGAGAGCAAGAGAGCTCTCACTCCAGTACACAGATTCTTATTTACAAATTACCCAGTGAGCTAAAAACATGAATCTGAAGCATTTCTTCTAAACCTCTTAGAATTCTAGTTTCTTAGTACAAAAGTTTATGTATAACCTGTGCATATGGCCTCTATTCTATCTGGAAAATGTAAGCAATATTCTTACTATATTTTTATTATGTCTAAAACTATGTATTGGAGCTTTCACAGGGACTTGTTTTTGAGACTTGTTTTCTACACTGATATCCAGGGCTATGTTTTTGAGCTCTCATTGCTGCTTGTTGATCTCTCTCTGAGGAGCTCAGGTCTCTGTTTTTCAGACTCCAACAGCCAAACACACACAGTCATGCTCCCATCCCTTGTTAATCTTCAGGGCTTCCAAAGTTGAAAACGTGGAAAACTCCCTTCTGCCTGGAAAGTTTACCATGGTTGGTGAATGGGGTTGTTAGACTTGGTTGAGAAAGATAAACCCAAAATGGTCCCTACCAATCCAGCAGGTCCTTCCAGTGCTCCTCTGTGCCATGGGTTCCTTTCCTCCCAGTGAGAGCAGTGCAGCCTGGAGATCAGGGCTGGAGGAGCTGCAGGAATGTGCACTCATTGGGGGTTTGAATAAATGGAGTGCCATAGGAGGATTCAGTTTAGATGAAGTGTCTGGTCCAACCTCCTCAGAGTTAGCAGAGCTGACTTAAAACTTTGTCAGGTTTTTCAGGGAGTGTGTAATTATTATAGCTATTAACTGTTCATTTCAAAATTGTAGTATTTATCCATGTTTAATTTCTCTCTTTTGTTCATTTTTTGTTTCTCAGACCTAGTTAACAGCAGAAATAGGAGTCATATGTGTGGTTTGTTTGACTTAATATTTAATATCAGATTTCTGAAGTTATAAGTTTATTCAGGCTCTTTTCTGCTTTCTGAGCTGAAAACTAAGCACTGAACATTCATCTGTTTATAGGAAGAAGTAGCATAACTCTTAAACCAGGAAACGTGTGAGTTGGGATTAGTTTTATGGGAAGAAATTCTTTTTTATGGGAATGAAGGGGAAGGAGGAGTCTGAGGCTCCCCTTAGAGATCTGCTCCAAAATGCTGCCTGTGGAGCACATGGGGCTGGGCTGGGCTGCTGCTTGCCCCAGATTTGATATTTCCATGTGTGCAGTATTTAAGGATCTCTTCCCACACTCAGTGCTGCTCTGGCTGAGGGGTTGTGTTGGCTTGGGATTGTATTTGGAGAAGCAGGTCCATGCTGGAATGGAACACCCACAAATTCTGGTTTTTTCTTTCTCTGGGATACCTCACTAAAGGTAAAATGACGTGGTTTGACAGGAACTAAGCTGCCACCTTTTGTGACTAATCACAATGGTGTGAGGCCTTTTTGGTGTGTGAAGGAGGGTTTGTCATTTTTGTCACATCCAGGCATTTTCCTGCTTTCCTCTGCCTGTGGTGATCTACAGCTTTTCACTGTCAAACTCCTGGAGTTTTGCAGAGCTCCCAGGTTAAAAACAGACCTGTTCTACTTTCTGAAAGCAGTTTTGAGTGACAGGGCAGCATATGGTGCTCAGAGGGAGGTGAGGCCCTGGCACAGGGTGCCCAGAGCAGCTGTGGCTGCCCCTGCATCCCTGGCAGTGCCCAAGGCCAGGCTGGATATGGATAATTGAGACAGAGATGGGGACTACTGATTCATGATCAGAATACAAATTTACTGTGAGCTGCACATGCTTATATACCATTTTCAGGAAGGCTAGGATTTTTTTTACTACATTCATTTAGTTAAACATCACAGAGACAAACTTTACATTTCTACTTAGTTACATCTTCTTGCAATCTTCAAAGCTTTGTTTGCTCTTGCCAAGGCATCTTGGTTATCAACCATATGCTAATTAAATCCACAGTGCTGTCAGTATCTTAGCACAGCTGGACACTGGGGCTTGGGGCAGTGGGATGGGGATTGGGATGGGGATGGAATGGGATGGGGATGGGGATGGGGATGGGGATGGGGATGGGGATGGGATGGGGATGGGATGGGGATGGGGATGGGGATGGGGATGGGGATGGGGATGGGATGGGGATGGGGATGGGGATGGGGATGGGATGGGGATGGGATGGGGATGGGATGGGGATGGGATGGGGATGGGATGGGATGGGATGGGATGGGATGGGATGGGATGGGATGGGATGGATGGGATGGGATGGGATGGGATGGGATGGGATGGGATGGGATGGGATGGGATGGGATGGGATGGGATGGGATGGGATGGGATGGGATGGATGGGCTTTAAGGTCTCTTCCCACCCAAGCTTTTGTACAATTCAGTGGTTCTGTGAAATGCCCTAAGCTCTGCTCCCTGTGCATGGCCTGGTGCTGGTTTCCCAGAGCTGGGTTACTGTCCCTGCTGTCTCTCTGGGCAGGAAGGAGGAGCTGGGTTGCTGGATGCACTGGGTGTGTTTGCTGTAACAGTGCCTTGTTTGCTGGTGAGTGCCCA
Organism: Erithacus rubecula; assembly: GCF_903797595.1. Classification (NCBI taxonomy): domain Eukaryota; kingdom Metazoa; phylum Chordata; class Aves; order Passeriformes; family Muscicapidae; genus Erithacus; species Erithacus rubecula. The sequence continues at coordinate 9,562,202 of NC_136673.1, read as the reverse complement.
GGCAGGGTACAGAAATACCCATGCAGTTTGTGCCTGCAGCACAAGTCACTGTTTTGGATCCACATTGTGACATGAATCACGTTGGAGCCTTTAGTGACTCTGTGGACGTTGTCATCTCCTTCCTGCCCACAGCTCCCAGCCCCACTGACTCACTCTGCCATTTGTTGGAAGTGTCTCCATGCTCTGGCAGCCTTTTACAAACATGGGGGAGGATCTGTGAAGAATGCCAGCATTATTTCAGAGGGCATTAGCAAAATGATATTTTTGCTTTTAAAAAGTTTTGTTTATCCCCTTCTGCAGAATCTGTTATAAACCTTTAAAAACCTGCTGAAGGGTTGGGTTTTTTTTCTCCTGACATTAACATAATTGGGGTTCTGGGTGCTTGCAGGGAATGAAAGCAGCAGTTGGTGTTGGTAATTGGTTTATTGGTGAGCTGGTGGCTTGATCCTCCCTGAATGTCATGTCACCCATAATTGTGGGCATCAGGACAAGAGGAGAGTCTTGTGGTCTGTGGCTTTTTGTTTACTGCCTCTGTGTCAGAACTTTCCAAATGCCACGTGTCATTTGCATAAGAGATGAGGCTCTGCCATTTCTGCTGCAGAAGCAGAGCAGTGCAAGATGAGAGCTTCAGACAAGATGTTAATTTTCAAGTGTGTGCATGCACTCCCAAGGCTTAACTTGGGGCTCAAACTGTTTTGTTCCCTGCACTGACTCAGTGGCATCTGTTCCTGGGGTCTGTTGGTAGGGGGTGAGGGGCAGATTAGAAAATGAACTTTCCTTCCCTGGAGAGCTCCTTGAAGAGCTGACAGGGACATTTCAGTCAGAGGAAAAAGGACCCTGACTCTCAGGGAGGCTTTTTGGAGGGACATTGGCTGCTGTTGGCCCTAGTGATGGACAACTCCAGTCACTGTATCTGGTCAAAGCAAGCCAAAACTCAATTTAGAAACTTCCATGTGATTTTAAAGGAAAATTATGAATCTGTTAAATAATTCCCTTACTGTTGAAATACAGTTGGCTTAAGTCTTGTTTTCTAGAGGCTAAGATTTGACTCATTTAGGGGAAATCTTTTAACTTGGTGGTCCATTGCTATAGATGCACTTACGGAAAAATGTTGAAATGTGAATTTTATCTACCAGCTACAGGGTCACTTTTCTTACCTTTTTACCACTTCTGCCATGCCTGGGTGATCCCAGAGTTGATCAGAGAAGACCACTCTGTGTTGCTACTCAAAGGGCTTCTCTTCACCAAGCTACTTGCTTAAAATGCTTATCTTAGTTTCTCAGTTCATTTCTTGATGTTGCTGCTTTGGTTTTGATCTTGATTAACCTCTGGAAATTATCATTTTTAGCCTTGTTCTTTTGATCTCATTAGCATGTTGTTGTGTGTGGGAAAGGATTCCCTTAAATTAGATTTTTGTGCCTGTCAATAGCAGGTGCTGGCCCAGGCTCTGAGGTTCTGTTGTTCCTGGCAGTGGTGCTGGGACTGGAACAGTTATCCCTGGTTTATTCCAAATTGCAGAGCAGGTCAGAACACAGGGTCACAGCTCCAAGTATGTGTTGAGATGGGTGTTCTTTGCTTTTTGCACTGTTGGCAGGACAGCAGTGGGTGAGAAGAAGGCAACAGACCCATCAGAGCCATTCCTCAGAATAATCTGCTGCTGAATTGAAGTTATTTGTGCACTGCCTGCACTTTCAGACAGCTGCAGGTGATGGAACCTTCATTGCAGTGAGGTTTTTATACAAGGCCACTGTCCTGGTTTGAAGAATAGGTATCTGCCAATAAAGGAAGAAGCTTCTCTTTGAAATGGAGAATGTAAATCCCCTCCCTCCAAATTATTGTTATAATTTTGAAATTAAGGGGCTCTCAGGCAAAGATAGGGGAATTAGGAATAACAGTTCTTTACTAGGAAAATTAAAATAGAAATACAGGATTACAAAGAACAATCCCAAACCCTGCCAGAGTCAGAATCCAAGCTGACACAGTCAGTCAGTCAGGGTGGTGGCACAGTCCCATTCAATGGTGGCTGCATCCTCCTGCAGTGGCAGATGTGGTTCAGCTGGAGCAGTGCTCCTGGAGAAGGTGCAGTTTCCTCTGAAGGTGCAGGGATGATGTGGAAAGGTCTGGTTTTCCTCTGGAATGCAGTGGAAAGAAGGTGCTTTGGTGTCCAAAATCTCAGTTTTTCTCTGGGTAGGAAAGGCTTGGCTCCTGCCCTGGCTGGAGCATCTCCCAGTGGGATGATGGAATTTTATCAGCCATGCACTGGGACTCAGTGGCCATGAACAGGAGATATCTCCTGGAGGGAGGATGGGCTATGGAAAGATAAAGATGATTGTCCCAGCTGGTTTAAAGATGGCCCATTAGCAGAGAATATGTGCCAGGAGATCAGGGGCACTGCCCCACCTGGTTTAACAGATGGGGACAGAATTCATATTGCTGGCACATCCTGTATTGCAGCCCAGCACAGCCACTCTCAGTCCTGGCTGAGTTCTGGAGGATGGCTGTGCTGTTGGAGAGGTGTCTGAATGCCAGGCAGCTCTCAGGGGCCTCACAGGCAGCTGCTTACCGCAAATATTTTCCAGATCTGGACTTCCAGGTGGTGTAGAGCTGGGTTTACTGGTAGCCCCTCCCAGGACACTGTTGTGTGCAGTGTCCAAATCCTGTCAGCTTTCCAAAATACCTGCTGAGGGGGAAGCTGCAGTGATGTTTTGATTAATTCAACCACTTTTCTCTTTCTCTTTAGCAACCAGAATGTCCCTCTTGTCAGGAGGGTAACACACAGTGACTTTTGAGCACAGAAACTGCTGGAAAAATGCAGAAAGGCATTTGCACTGACTAGTAACACAGGGATAAATTGCAGAAAAGAAGCTTTAGCTGCCAATGCTGCAGCACACTAGTCCTGCTGGGCAGGAAATAATGTTTTACATTCTAGAAATAAGACATTGTAAATACTTTCAGATGTTAAGCTGTTCATCTAATTAAGACAGCTAAATGTCCATGGCTGTTTTTCCTCTCTAAAAAGTTGAAACCCAAGAAGAATCTGTAAATGGCTTATGATTTCCTCAGGGGATGGAAGCATTGTCCTTTAGAAATGTAACACTGTTAGAAATCTTTAATTGCTGTGTAATCCTCAAAGGAATCTCACAAAGGGAAGAATCAGGATTACACTTGTCAGGCTTTTGTTCTTTATCAGTATTAATATTATCAGGCAGCTCCAAAGCCAGCTGAATGTCACTGCACCCTCCACATTAAGGCTGCTTTGCTCTGCCTTTCAAAAACATGTGAATTTTTTTGCCATTTCCTTGCATTCTTGTCATTTTGTCAAACCATGACTATTTCATTTGCTAAAGCTGTAAGATGCTGCAAAGCTATTTCAGGTGAATTCAGATTATTGCCACCTCAGGCACTGTGTGCACAGGCTGTAGTTGAGGGAATTGGAGGTGGGTGAAGTTGAGGAACAGAGCTGGAAGACATGGCCCAGGAAGGGATTGTTCTCTTTTCATCTCTCTCTTGGTAATACATCACTAAAAATAATTATTTTCCTTGCAGCATCTTAGGTGTGAACTCATATTTAAAACAATCAACAAAAGCAAAGCCAAAAAATCCAAATCATGCAGTGAAACCCCCAAGCAGCCAAAGCACCAAGAGCAAACCCAGTATCAGTGTCTGCCAGCCCCAGAGGGAGGCAGAGGAAGCCCTGAGGAATGAGTTCACATTTGCACTGCTGAGTTAGTGTCAGAATGAAATGAGAAGCTGTGCTTGATTTCCAAACCCATCTTGAGAGTGTTTTTGTTAAACTCAAATCACTGATCTGAGCCTTGATTTCCTACAAGGGTCTTCCCTGAGTGAAGCTGCTGAGTGCTGTCTGTTTTTCAGATTCTTTACAGTTATTTCTTTTTATCAACAGAAATTTCCCTTTTACCTTTATTTGCCTCAAGTTCTAAACAGCTGCTGAAGGTCAGAGACCACCCATAACTGCAAATTCTTGTGGTGCAGCTCAGTGTTCTCCTGGCTTGGACAGGATCTGGCATTAAATTATCTGGGTTTGTGTTGTGGGGTAAAATAATTTGGCTGTGGGGCTGCCTCAAGTATTACTGCAGAGTGCTTTATGTGCTTGATGTCCTGGGCCATGTTCTTTTTAGAGTATGAGGAGCTCTGATGACAGGTGATGGAATTGTGACCTGCTGGGTTCCACTGGGGATTTCATGAATTGCCTATCATTCCTTAGGATATTTTGTGTCTCCCTTCTGCTTCCAGCTGAACTCTGCTGTGATAATTGCAGCTATCAGCTCACTCTTGATACACCTCCTGATCACCTGCAGGACAACTTTTTGCTTCCCTTGCCTCCTTCTCCTTTCCCCCTTCCATTTTGAGGGATTCCACTTGGAACAGGCTGGCTGGGGAGCAGCAAAGGCTGATCTTACATCCCCTTCAACCCTGGCAAATGCACAAGGCCATCCATAGCAAAAGAAATATTTGTTTTCCTTGATGAGAACTTTTTTTTTTAAAGTTTTTTGGAGTTTTTTTTTTGCTTGGTTTTGGTTTTTTGGTGGGGATTTTTTGTTTGGTTTTTTTTGTTTGTTTGGTTGGTTGGTTTTTGTTGCTTTTTTTTTTTTTTTTTGGCAAGCATCATTGAATTAAAGCCACTGAGAGAGAGAGAGAAAGATAAAAGTGATCCTTGTCATTACCACCAGAATGCTTGGATGGCAGTGAGTGGTGGGAGCAGAGTCCTTTAGAGGTGACAGGAAGGATTTTTGGGGGAAGAGTCAGCAGTGCTGGAGGGTGGGGAAGGGTCCCTGATAAAGTTCCAGCTGAGTTTGGGACTCCTGTGTGAAGCTGGGTCCAATGCAATTGGATCTCTCCCTCCTAGGAAGGATCTGAGCAGCTCATCTTGGGTTGTTCTCTCTTTTTCTGTTCTGGAAGTTCAGGGATAGTTCACCCAAAGAGGAGCAGCCTGCCCAGGGCACTGCACTTCCAACAGCCTGGGGAAATGTGATGGTTTTGGTGGGTGTTTGGTGTGGGTGTCTCAGGTGACTTCTGACATAGTTTTTGATGGTGTTTTGACTCTAATGTTGGATTTAGGGCAGTAAAACATGCATGAAACTTCAAATCTCTTCTAAGAGCCACATAGAGACAAGGAGTAAAGCTTAAATACAGGAGGCTGAGCTTTTGCCAATTCCCTTCCTAGCTTTAATCTTTCTCTTTTTGGTCCCTTAATGACATTCACTGCTGCAGCAGGATTGTCATTGCACTGCTACAAAGTGCAGGCTCAGTCCTTTGGGGAGGACCTATGGCCTGACTCCATCTGCTCTAATTGCAAAACGTGGCAAGCTCAGCCTTATTTCATTTTTACCTGTAGTTTAGACCTATTCTTGCATATAGACATGTATAGATACACCAGACTTCCATGCCTGAGTGTGTAAACCTTTCATGGTTTTTTAATATGTTTATCTATTTTAAAAATGAGGGAGGGAGGTTTGGCTTCTCCTTTGCACACAGCAGAAGGGCTGGATGTCCTCAGTCACAGGGTTAACTTGGCACACAGGAGATTGCAGAAGGTGGTTGATAGAACAACTTTGAAGAGTACATGGTGTTCTGAGTTCATCCACTGGCTCTGCTCCCACAAATAGCATCAATTTGCAGTTTGTCTGGTTGTTCTTCCCACTCATTCACTGCTTCCAGCAGTGTCTCCTCCTTTGTCATTTTTTGATACAAACAAGTTGATGTTTCAGGTCCTTTTGAGCTGGGGCTGGAGCAAACACTGTTGGGATGAGCATCCTCTGCTGCTCCAGGTGCAGATGAGCTGGAGAAGGGTCTGAGGGTATCATGTTTGAGCCAGAACAAATCAATGTTCCATGTAGTGTTTGGTTTCCCTGTGGTAACATTGGTGGTGTTGCCTCACTGGCTTCAGCAGCAGCAGCAGCAGGTCCTGCCCTGGTGTTGACAAAGACAGTGCTGTGACAACCCACAGGTGCCTTTTGTGCTCTTCTGGTGCTGGTGTTTGCCTTGAGATCCAGGTGTGCTGTACCTGTATACATGTATAGATACCTGCCAGCTCCCTCACTGAGCCAGCAGAGCCTGTCCAGAGCCTCCTGAGCCAGCAGCACATGTCAGTGTTGATGTTTCTTCTCCTTATCCCTCCTCAGGTCTGTGTCCTTTCCCCCTGTCCTTTGTGTCCTTTCCCCTGTCCTTTGTGTCCTTTCCCCTGATCTTTGTCCCCCCTCTGTGCTGATCCTTTCCCAGCTCCCTGGGTGAGCCCATGGCTTTGTGCAGAGCCTGGCCTGCTTTGGGGTGGATGTTTCAGGATGGAGTGAGGAATTTTGGCAGATGCTCTCTCCAGAGGGGGGGTGGGTGTCTGTGCCCCCCCAGTGTCACCCAGTTGTTCCTGCCTGCTCCCCTGATGCTCCTGGTGGGAGCCCCTGGGCTGAAGAAGAGACCATACAGTATCAGGCTAATTACCAGGCAGTGATTGTGTCTGTCTTGGAGGAAAATTTGGAAAGTGAAGAGTTTAAGCTATATAATTTAATAGTCCTTGAGGTCCTGGCCTGCTTCCCAGGTCTCCTTGTAACTGATGCTTTCACTTGTGTGCTCTTACACAAGGGCCAGAGGGAGGGTTCCCAAAAGATTGCTGCTTTTTGTGAGCTGGCAGCAAGGAAAAATCAATGGGAGAGGAAGAAATATGATGTTTGAGAGGATGACAGGTTCTTGGTTGGGACAGTGGCCATAGTGAAGAGGAACTGAAGACAGTGTATTGCAGAATGGATGGGATGGGAAGGCACAGCAAGAGCCACTGGAGTGAATGTGCTCCTGGCTGGAGCTGGGCAGAGCCCACCTGTGGCTCTGAACATTTGCACTGGACGTGTCTCCTCATGCACTAGATCTGCTTGAAATCTCACTGGAAAAGAAATAATCTCCACAAGAAACTACTTGGAAATAATTTGTATTTTTAGTGGCTGCTGACTGTGAGGAAAAGTCACCCAACAGTTTGTTAAACTGAGGCTGAGTTTGTCTGGAGAAGCAACATTTTTCTTCCAGCAAATCAACTGCCCTGCACCAGCCCCACTTTGCTCCAGGAGGTCTCAGAGATGCTGAAGCCTGAGCAAGAAAATATCTGTGCTCATCACACTGGGGATGTGCTCACACCAAAAGTTAAGCAAGTAAAGTGATTTCTTGAGTGAAGCTCAGAAAGGAATTTTTACTTGGAACAACTCAAAGAATTTCTCACTTGCTGGTTTTCATTTCCCAGCTGTGTAATTTGGAAATCGGTAAAGAACTGTCAGGAATGACTGTTGGAAATGAAGTCAGAAGAGGTTGTGATAGTATAAATTGCTTTTCCCCTCCCTGTAAAAGATTTACAGCAACACTTTCTCTTCAGAAAGAGCTTGTAAGGCAGGGTTGTGAATCATGTGCATGGGATGGGATGGAGACAGCAAAACCTGTTTTTGTCACTGTTCAGTACTGAACTAAGAGAAGGTGTGGAATTCCAGACTGGTTTGGGTTTAAAAGGACCTTTAAAGCTCATCCTGTTCCATCCCTCTGCCCCTTCCATTGACTGCTCAAAACCCTTCCCTGTCAGAATTCACTGGGACAGTACACAGAGCACAGGTCTGGTTTTAGGGTTTTTTGGGGGGGATGTTGTGGTGTTTTTATTTGTTTTGTTTATTAAAGTGTTATTTAAGTGTTAGGAACAACAGAACCACAGCAATGCAGGAGTGCCCTCACCCTTGGCCATATCTTGATTAGTTACAAGAACCACAGAGTTTGTAACCCTGGAAATGGTTCTGTGCTCTCTGGTCCAAATTATTCCAGTGTGTGAGACACTGTTCTGTGCAATTCCCCCAAATTAGAGGGAGTGGAAGTAAAGGCAGTGATGGGTGACAGATTTCTGGGGGTGGGCTGGAGATAGAAACGGATTTTGAGGAGCCAAGGGATGAACCTTGGAGACAGGAGAGTGGTGAAGGGAGCATCCAGCATTTTTGTAGGGCTGTTAAGATAAGGCACAGCAGGATTTCAGGGAGATGGAGTTCCAAGTGAAATTATCTCTGCAGTGTGGGCTTGCTGAGTTTATTGTATGAGAGAAAACCAATCAACACCAGGTGATGAGGTGGCAGAGAGAGGAGCAGCCAGTCCAGGCAGGGCAGAGATGGGATGGGCTCAGCATCAGGAACTGCAGCAAAACCAGAGGAGGGAGGGAGGAACAACAGCCATGGCAAATGCAGCAAAACTGAGAGAAACCCAGAAATGGGCAGTGAGGTGGAACTTATTTAGAGACTTGTTAGGAAGGAGGAGGAGGAATGCGTGTGACATGAGGAGAACAGAGATGTGCAATTGCCTCTGGCAAGAAAAGGGCTGTGTTGGCTGGGGTTGCAGAAATGGGAAAAGTTCCACTGGCTCTTTTTTACACTGGAGCAAGTGCTGTGGCTGTGTTCATGCTGGTGTGCATGAGTGATGCTAATGGCAGTCTGGGAAGGAGCTCAAGAGAGAGCCTTGGGTGATTATGAAACCAAATACATAAATAAACACTCTCCCCAGTCAGGTTCAATAAGATCTGAAAGATAATAATGCTATTTCTTGAAACATTTGGTTATTAATGTTATTGTGGAGGTGGTTTTGTGTTGCTTGCTGCAGCTGTGATGGGTGATCAGAATGTTAAATTTCCCTTTTTGTGACCTAGGAAAAAATGCTACAGTCTTCTGATCACAAGTGGATTTTGTTCATTTTGAAGTTAAAGCTAGATCTCTGGGCCTTGTATTTTTACAAACCTGGAAAAAGAAGAAACCCTGTTCAAAAGGTTGACTGGGCAGAGGAGTCCAAGGATTTGAATGTGGTTTAAGGAAGAAATGGTTTTAAATTCTCATGTGGCTTGAGACTTCTGTTTTTTCCTAAGCAAGAAGAAAAATATCTGAATCTCTGAACAGTTGATACCTCAAACAGTTTATTGAAAAAATACAAAGTAAGAAAGTGTTATTTTCAGGGGAAAACTGGAACTTGATGTTAGAATATTTGATCCCCAAAGGAGATGGAATTATCCAAAACCAAATGGGTTTGGCAGATTTCCATGTGCAGGAAACATGGAACCAGTGCAAAAAAGGCTCTAAAACCACAGGGTGGGAAGAGGGGAGAGTGTGGTGAAAGTTGGGAATCATCCTCCAGATGATCCAAGTGGGAGCCCTCACACTCCAGTGAAGAGGATTAATTTCATTAATTATTGAATCCCAGAATTATTTGGGAGGGAAGGGACCTTAAAGCTCATCCCATCCTCCCCCTGCCCCAGTGTCCAGCCTGGCCTTGGGCACTGCCAGGGATTCAGCCACAGCTGCTCTGGGATAATTAATAAGTGAATAATGGGGATTATTAATAAATACAGAGATAGGGAACTCAGGTTATCCAAGAGGAAAGCACAGTTGGAATTTCCTTGTGTACAGTGCCTGGGACCCTGATATTTTCCATGCTGGAACACTGGGGTGTATTTAAATGAAAATATCCAAGACTTCCATAGTGCCTGTATGTAAGGACAGTCCAAGATCCAATTTCTGCAATCACTTGGGAATTGCAGTCAGCACTTGCAGGGGTCCCTGGGACTGCTGGTGTTGCAAATCTGGATATTTGAGTGGCTCTTTGGGAAGGAGGTTTGGAAAAGGTGTCCCTGTGCCCTCTGCTCTGCCAAAAAGACAAAGTTACACTTGGGAGCTAAAAAACCCTCCCTTGAGGCTGTGTTTAAAGTTAAAATTTAATTGCCTTTTCTACAAATTTACAAATTTCATCTTTTCTGAAAGGCTCAGGAGCCCCTTGGAGCACAGTTGATTTTATGCACTCATATATCACAGAAATCCTGGCAAAGGATCTCAGACAGTTCCAGCGTTTTTCTTCTTGATACAAATTAAACTCAGTCAGGAGGTGCCTGGCTGAGAGGAAAGGTTTTATTTTAACAGCTGAAACTCTTAACCTGCTTTCAGGAGGAGGAAGGTAAATTACAGAGCCAAGAACCTGTGATAAAAAGCTGGTAATAGAGGAGGGAGATAAAACAGAACATCTCCTACAGCCCTTTGGGGAGCCTTAAGGGGATTTGTTTCTCCATAAATGTATGTGCAAAGATGATTTTTTGTTGTTGCCCTTCTATGTAATTAGTTTAAAATGTGATGACAGAACAAAACATCCCTGGTACCAGAGCAAAAAACAAAGGCTGTGGCTTGCAAAGTGAAGGTGCTTTAAATTTCCCTGTGCAGTTCTCCATGCAGAGCAGTTGGTGCTGGTGAAATTCAAGTTAATATTGGCAAGTTCAACTCAGTTTTCTGGACTAATGGCAAGTTTTTGAGCTCAAGATGTTCTGGTTGGATGGATTAACTATTTTGTGAGCATGGAGCTTTCCAGGCAGGGATCTGCTGGAAATGTGATCACTGAGCTGAGTGTTTTGCACAAGGCATTATATTATTATTGTTGTGATTAATAATATATATATGTGGTGCTCATTTTGTGTGTCTGAGCCCATAGTATGGGAGGAATTAATTGCTTCTGTTGGAATTTCCTGTCAGCATAAGCTTTGAAAAAATCCTGAAAGGAAGCCCCAAAAATCAATCAAACAAATAAAAACCATCAACCCCCCAACCTCTAAACAACTCAAACAGCTCTAAGCTGATATATTATTTATTTCTTTTTATAGTGGACAATTAAAAATGCAAAGTCATATTCACTTTAATTCAAAATGTGAGTAAATTGCAGTTAGAGAGGGATTTTTCTGTTTATGTTTTACCCTCAGTAATTAGAGCTGCTGCAGTGACAACCATGCTTTTGGAAATGGCTGATCCATGGATTTCAAGCCCAATAAACTTTGCTGCTGGGACTCCCAAAATGGAGCAGCAGGCTGTTCCCAAACAATTAAAGGTTGTAGCTCCAGTGACAGTGCCTCTCCTGGCAGGATAAGTCACTGGCCATGGGCAGAGACTTCACCAGGGAATTGGATTTCTGCATTTCCAAACCACCCCAGAGGCAGTGGCAGGTTTGGGGCAGCAGCTGCATTTTGCATTTCTTACCCCAGGTTGTTTTATATGGTGGCAGATCCTCTTTATAAAGGAGAAAATCTCTGTATTCACTCTCTTTGTGTCAGCATCTTCTTCTTTATACTTCTACTGTCAATTAAATTGATGTTTCTAGGTGGAATAATTGGGCACTGGTCAGGGAGGTATGTCCTGGTGTAGATTTTTCTTGTCTGACCTGTGTGGACACAACCCTGAGTGAAGCTCCAGGGGACCCTCCAGTGCTCCCTCCAGTCTGAACCATCCAGGCATTCCTGTGTGCACAGCACAGGCAAACATGTATATGTTAAAAAAATTACAATAATGAAAAAGCAATGCTTGTTTTTGGCCCAAATGTGCTAATTTGCCCCTAGAATCCCAGGCTAGGTTGGGTTGGAAGGGACCTGCAAGCTCATCTTGTTGCCACCCCCTGCCATGGGCACCACCCCAGGCTGCTCTCACCCCTGTTTTTAATTTTTAGGAAGTCTCAGTTATTTCAGGGTTGTTGGCATTCTGCTTCCAGAGGTGCAGTGGGAGTGATTCAGGGTGGTGTTGGGGAAGGAGGGAGCAGTAGAGAAATGGAGTTTTCTGGCTCTTAGGTGGCTCCATCACCTCAGCACTGAGGGGTGCAAAGCTCTCGGGGTTCTTGAGGTGCTGAGTTCACTCTGCTGATTGTTCTGGCAGCTCCTTCAAAGCAGCTCAGACAAAACTTTCCCTCTGGGGCTGTGGGTTCTGTGTCTGTGAGGAGCTGCAGAGGGTGTGCCTGAGGGATTTGGGGTGCAGAGATGGTTGTGGTGGCCTGGGTGAGACCCCTGGGACAGGGCTCTGTGTGGGAGCAGCAGCAGTTCTGGTGTGAAAAATGAGGTTGACTTGCCTGGTAGATTTTGAAAGGTTTAATAAAAGACAGTAAGAGACAAACAATAAACAAATAAAACAATAAACAATAAAGCAAAAGGTTATAACAGCTGGGTGCTTGACATTCAGCCAAGAGCACACCTTAACTCAGAAAACACTTCTTTAAAAGCATCAACCTGTTGTAGATTTACAGTACTTCATGCATTATTCAAAATCACTCCCCCAACCTATAAATCAATTTTTTTTTTCCTTGTGGCTCCTTCTCCTTGGTGCACTCCCTGATAACAAAGATCAATAAATTCCATTCTGGTGTTCATCACCCCTGTCTTCATGCAGATAGGATAGTCTAGAATGTGAAGAATTTCCTAATTATCTTTTTAACATTCTCTGGGCTAGTTATGTGAACGAAAGCTTTTTACATCACCATGTTACAGTCCAAAAATACATATTTATCACACTACTATTTCTAAGTTTTGTTAACAGCAGAACTAAAAGAAGCCGTATACATTCAGCAAAGTTTTTATACGTCATTCACTTTAATATTTGTGACAAGCCAGCAATAAGATGTGTGCATGTACCAGGGGGAGCTCTGGTGGTGGGGTGCTGGGTGAGCTGCCCCTGATGCTGTGCTGTGTTGCAGGTGGAAGCCCTGACCCACCAGCCCCGGGCCACCACGGTGCACGCCGTGCGCGACTCGGAGCTGGCCAAGCTGCCCGAGGGCGCCCTCATCTCCATCAAACGCAAGTTCCCCCAGGTAAGGCCCTTGACAGCACCTTCTGTGCCTCTCCAGCAGTCTGAGAGCCAGCCCAGGCCCCCCTGCAGCCTCTGGGTTTGCTGTGTGCTTGGTGCATTGGGAGGAGGTGTTGCATGCTCCTGCAGCTTTCCTGGCTCTGCCCTGCAGGTTTCATTGCAGGAATGCTCTGTGTGTCTGGGAGGAGTCCTGCTTAAAAGTGGAAATCACTTAGAGCTACTCATGGGAAATGCAAGTTTGGCTTCTAAAATCCCTTTTAAAATGTTATTCATTCCTTCTCCTCCTGGGCTCAGAGTCCTGTGCTTTTATTTCCAGAGCTTTGATATTTGGGGCTTGGTTTCCCTTTTCCTGCCATTTTAGATTGTCAATCCTCATTCTGCAATTGCCAGATCTGTCTGTGTCCTGAAGACTCTGATTGCTCCCTTTGAATCCATCAGCTCATCCATCTTCTTTAATTCACTTGACATTATATCTCTCTCCTGCAAATTTGGAGACTGACGGACTTGAAATTTAATTCTTTTTTCCCTAAGTGCATCAGGGACATTATACTAAGCACTAAATCATTGCATTGGCCTTACAGGCAATTCTTTAATGCTGTTACTTCAAATTATTTCTGATTTTTCATTTTGCCGTCTTGAAGACCTTGGCTTTTTTTTTTTTTTTTTAACAGATTTCTTTAAAAATCCTGAAAAAAATATAAACCTAATTTAAATACAGTTATTCTCTTGCTTTCCTAACACCTATAATAACTTTTTTTTAACTATACAGTATAAATCCTCAATTTTCATAGTACCAAAACTGTGGAGTTTGGTCTGTGTTATTGCCATGAAAATTTAATTATGGCAATTAGTGTTCAGAATTTATGTCAGTGAAAAATAATCTTCCTGGTTTCTCTGTAAGGATTATTTTTGCTGAAGTGTTTCTGAGCTTCTCATGGGGATTATTAAGGTGCTTCTGGTCCCTGGAGCTCACTTGAACAGACCTGTGAGTTTATTCCTGTCCCTTTAATGTGATTCCCTGCCCAGGTTCATGAACTGGGAGCTCAGTACAGAGCTCCCCATGATCTGGGGACATCCCAGACATGTGACATCCACTCTGGAGCTGCTGTCAACCATCCCTGTCCTTGTGGCTGATGCAGGAGGGAATGACCCAGGCAGGAGTCAAATCCACTTTTCTGCTTTAAATGTAACTGATAAATATACAGACTTTAAATTTCCAGTGTCACAGACTGGTTTGGATTGGAAGGACCTTAAGATTTATCCTATTCCACCCTCTCCATGGGCAGGGAGCCTTCCCCTAGACCTGGTTGCTCCAAGCCCATCCTGAACCCTGAGCAATGCCTTGAGCACTGCTCTGCACTAAGGCTGGGTTCTAATTCTGCCTCTTTATCTGGGGCAGAAATTTATTTCAGTGTCTCTCCTCTCTCTGTTCCCTTTCTGCCAGCTGGCAGAGCTGTTTTCCCCTGAATAGTGATCTCTGTGGAGCTGTGAATCTCTTTGCTTTGCAGTTAAAATTGAGCTTGAGTGTTACATTTATAGCACGATTCAAAACATTTATTTGTAATAGAATTTAAATGTCTTCTTGTGTCTAAAGGGTACAGCCCATCAGCCACAAATTCCTGGCCTTTTTCAGTATGGAATCACTTTTTTTTCTAGACTTGCCTGTAGTCTGGCTAATTAGTTGCAATGAAACAAAATTCTAAAATAGATATTTTAAGGAAATGTGTTGAAACAAAGGTTGTTAGAAAGACACATTTGTGCTACTGTTTGAGGTCTCCAAAATCTAAGTAGATGTTAAGCTGTTATAAAAAAGTGAGAACTTGCATTTTTTCCATAGGATTGTTTTAGAACCCCACTAGAAATAGAAAGGAACATAAGATAGACTTTATGTAGGCGATTTATGCAGTTAATGCTTTCAGACTGGCTTAAAAACTTAAGGTAAAATATTTTAATATGATTTCAGAGTCCTTGTGTGTTCCCTTTTTTGTCTGTTAGGTCCATTGTGGAATGGTTTGGGTTGGAAGGGACCTTAAAGCCCATCCAGTGCCACCCCTGCCATGGCAGGGACCCCTCCCACTGTCCCAGCTGCTCCAGCCCCAGTGTCCAGCCTGGCCTTGGGCACTGCCAGGGATCCAGGGGCAGCCACAGCTGCTCTGGGCACCCTGTGCCAGCCCTGCCCACCCTGCCAGGGAACAATTCCTGCCCAATATCCCATCCAGTCTTGGAAAAGCCATTCCCTGTGTGCTGTCCCTCCATCCCTTGTCCCCAGTCCCTCTGCAGCTCTTCTGGAGCCCCTTTAGGCACTAGAACACCACAGTGAGGTTACCCCAAAATTCTTCCAGGTGAACAATCCCAGCTGTCCCAGCCTTTCCTCCAGCAGAGCTGCTCCATCCTCTGATCCCCTGGTGCCTCCTCTGGACTCTGCAGCAGCTCCAGCCCCTCCCTGTGCTGGTTCCAGGGCTGGGGCAGCTCTGCAGGTGCTCAGGGTCTCACCTGAGCCCAGGGCACAGGGGCAGAATCCCCCTGCCCTGCTGCCCACACTGCTTTGGATGCAGGTAAAGAGAGGAAGGACAGGAGTGAGAGAATTGAAGTGGTGGAGCAAAACTATAGGGTAGAAATTTAGGAGACAACTAGAACAGCCAAAGTGAACTTGAAAGGATTTTACTGGAGAGAAGTGCTTGAGCTGGAAAGCTGATAAATGTGCAGAGGACAGGGACTGGTTCACTTTGTTAGAAAAGGAATCCAGGCATTAGAGGATCAAAAGCTGCCCATGCCTGGACAGTGTTGCAAAAAAAGTAAACTGTGCTCACAGAATGGGTTTTGGAGTGAAGAAATCCTGACATTCTGCTTGATGCTGGAAGAGATTCAGCAGCAGCCTGTGGCAGCACATCTGAAGGCACAGGCAGACCAAAGGAAGAGAGTCTGGAGGACAAGGAGGCAGCTGAGTGCTGACTAGAAATACTGACCTATAAAGACAAAAAGCCTGGAGAAGGTTAAAGGAAGACATGGTAGCTATTTTCAGATATATAAAGTTGTCTTGTGCTAGGAAGGGCAGATGCTGCTCACTGTACTGGAACTGGGACTGAACTGAAATGGCAGCAGCTGCAGTGAGAAAAAGCTCATTCTCATCTCCAAAAAGACTAAAAGATTGTTACTTGTTTTTATAACCTCTTCTAAAATGATCAGTGGAGTAATGCTTAGTGCTGAGCAGAGGGATGGACCAAATGAATTCTGTCTTATTTTCTTGGCTGTTATTCTAGGAGAGTGATTTATACACAGGGTTTATGATGTTGTTTTCCTCATTCAAGCAGAAGTAATAAAGTAATGAAGGGATAGCAGGTCCAATAGTTCTGAAATAATTGACTGGGTAGCAAGAGCTGGCTGGTGATTCAGCAGAGTGGTGGAGGATTTCCCTCTGCAAAGGGAAAAGCAGGGGACAGAAAGCAGCTCTGCCTGTATCAGCTCCATGCCTTCACTGCCTGGTGAGGGTAATGACACGAGTCTCACTTGGTGAAAAATGGTTAAATTAGGATGCTGGTCCCCTGGGTCAGATGAAATCCACTCTCAGTTCAAGAGGGAACTGGATTTTTTTTGTGTTCCTTCTAGCAACTTCTGCTAGAGCCTGAATAGTGTGTGTGTGCTAGCAGCTAAAAACTGGACAGCTCCTGAGCTTGAGTTTCCCTCAGTTTGTTACCCCTGGGCTTTACAGAACCAAGGAACCACAGAATTCCCTGAGCTGGAGGGACCCCCCAGGATCAGCCAGTGCAGCCCCTGTCCCTGCCCAGACCCCCCAACAATCCCAGCCTGTCCATCCCTGGTGTCCAAACGCTCCTGGAGCTCTGGCAGCCTCGGGGCAGTGCCCATTCCCTGGGGAGCCTGGGCAGTGCCAGCACCTCTGGGGGAGGGAAGAGCCTTGCCCTGAGCTCCAGCCTGAGCCTGACACATCTCCAGCCATTCCCTGGCTCCTGTCCCTGTCACAGAGAGCAGAGATGGGAGCTGCCCCCTCATGAGGAGGCTCCAGACAGTTCCTGTGAAGGGTGAAAACCCCTTTATTTTAGGAGTTAGTGGGAGGACTCCATCCTGCAGACTCTTCCCCAGCCATGCTGTGTTTGTAGGTGATCCAGGAAGGGTTCCAACTCTGGAATGCATTGTAAGAAAACATTACCTGCTGTGTAAGAGAATTGTAGGACGTGGGTGGTGCTTGCCAGTGAGAACTGTGTGAAATGAGGGAAATCGTGCTCTGCTAGTCCAAGCAGTAATTCCAGCTCCTTGGGCTGCCATGTACAATCTGGAGAAGTGGAGTGGCTGATCCTTTGGAGAGATCCATTTGACTGCCTTCTGTTTTGTCTCCTGGACAGCTGCTTTGGTCCTGGGAGAGACAGGAGGTGATCTGCTGGGCTCTTCCAAATGATCCACCATAGCTCAGGTTATTCCAAGGGCTGGAACAGATGGGTGAGTGTGGGGAGCCTGACCTCAGCTATAAATAACAGCCAAAACTTCAGATTATGTGCCCAGAAACAGCAGATGCTGGTTTCTACATCCTCCTCAGTCTGCAGAAGTCAAGCTTACGTTGTCTGGCTTCTCAGGAAAGCATCTCAACCTCGATTCACTCTGGATATGGCATCCTAGACATTCTCAGTGGGAAGTGGTCAATGGTGCCAACCTTGATGGTTTTGTCCACCCTGGTGCCCCCAGCTCTCCAGCACAGCCCTCAGGGCTCTCTGCCAGCCAGGGCATTTGTTCCCTGACAGCCTCTGTGCTCATTTCTGGTGCTGTTTGAAGCTCTTCAGCCTTGCAGGGAGTGGAAAGGAATTGATTCTTTCTATTTTCATCCCTGCCTTCAGTTCTGGAAAGTAGGACAGGGAACCAGCTCACGATTCCTGGCACTGTGAAGCAGCGTTGAGGCAGCAGCGAGAGCACAGGAACCTGTGAGCAGCTCACAGAGATGTTCCAACATCACTGCAGAGCTGGGATCACATTTCCTAGATTAGCTTTGCCTCTCCTGAGCTGAGGTAGTTTTTAGAATTCTAACTTGAAATTTAGACCTGCTGGTTGCTGATGGAAATGGTGCTGAGAATCTGCTTGGGAGCTGTGGGGGCTGAACTGTGAGACAACCTTTGGCGTGCTGGAAACGCGTGCTGAGAAATAGAAAGAGTTTCTCTGCATCTTCCTTTTAATTCTCTGAGTCTGGCCTTGGGGTTTAAATATATTCACAACCTGTCATCCATCTCCAAGTGGAGTTCTGCTATCTTTATATGGGTATTTGAGCCAGAGCCTCTCTGAAGTGGCCATCCCCAGGGTGATGTGAGCTCTGGAATGTGCCCTCTTTTCCAAATGCTGCCCTCAGGAACTGGGCAGGTTGTGCGTCATGACTTGAGCCTGATGTGGCACTGGGGAGTGGATCAGGAGAGGCTGTGCTTCCGGATTTTTCTGTATTTGTCCATTCCACTAAGTGTTCCTTGACTGTAAGAGGAGTGGATAAAAAGGAGAGAAGGAATTCAGTGGGAACAGCATGGTCACTGAGCAAGGCTGGCAGGAGGGGGGAATTAATCAGCACCAGTTCCTGAATGACATTTTCCTTCAAGATGTGATTGATCTCAAGCATTAGAAGCTCAAACAGCCCCAGGATAAAGCTTCAGTTCCTCTGTGGGCTTCAGCAGCATTTGAAAAGGTGCCAGGAATTGTTGTGAGGGAGCATTGAGGATTTGCTTTGTCACAGTGCTGATCAAACGTCGGAAGCTTCAATCAGAGACCCCTTGCTAAGCTCCTGATTCCTGGACAAGCCAGTGTTTATCTGATCTGGGGCCATGTGAAGCTTCAGTAACACCCTGGTTTTATTCAAGCTGAGGATCTAATTTAGCTCTCCTCCTCCCTTGTCCCTTAGAAAAAGCCTTTAAGAAAGCTGGTCAAGAATATTCTCAGCTCCTGGAAAGAGCTCCCCAGAAGCTGTTCTGTGTATTTATGTGGGTAAAATGGCTATTTGCACTATTTTACTAAAATTGTTCTTATTTTGTAGAGCAGAAAACCTTTGGCAGGCCTGTTTTTCATGGCAGCTCATCCACAGGGTCTCTGTGTGGCACGAAACCCTTTTACAGTCCTTTAACTAAATCACATCTGGATGTGAAGTTCTGCAATACCCTGCTGTGGAAGCACCAGTGGATTGTTATTTAAAAGATTTCTCTATAGTGACCAATGACCTGTGTCAGGGGACGTTTACATTAAAATGAGGGAAAGGTTCTCTCTTGGTTTGGAGGACAGGTGTCTGCCAGTAAAGGCAGAAGCTTCTCTTTGAAATGGAGAATGTAAATCCCCCCCCCTCCAAATTATTATAATTTTGAAATTAAGGGGCTCTCAGGCAAAGATAGGGGAATTAGGAATAACAATTTTTTACTAGGAAAATTAAAATAGAAATGCAGTATTACAAAGAACAATCCCAAACCCTGCCAGAGTCAGAATCCAAGCTGACACAGTCAGTCAGTCAGGGTGGTGGCACAGTCCCATTCAATGGTGGCTGCATCCTCCTGCAGGGGCAGATGTGGTTCAGCTGGAGCAGTGCTCCTGGAGAAGGTGCAGTTTCCTCTGAAGGTGCAGGGATGATGTGGAAGGGTCTGGCTTTCCTCTGGAATCCAGTGGAGAGAAGGTGCTTTGGTGTCCAAAATCTCAGTTTTTCTCTGGGTAGGAAAGGCTTGGCTCCTGCCCTGGCTGGAGCATCTCCCAGTGGGATGATGGAATTTTATCAGCCATGCACTGGGACTCAGTGGCCATGAACAGGAGATATCTCCTGGAGGGAGGATGGGCTGTGGGAAGATAAAGATGATTGTCCCAGCTGGTTTAAAGATGGCCCATTAGCAGAGGATATGTGCCAGGAGATCAGGGGCACTGCCCCAGCTGGTTTAACTGATGGGGACAGAATACACATTGCTGGGCACATCTTGTATTGCAATCCAAGACAGGTTTCTTCCCTCCCCCAGAGGTGCTGGCACTGCCCAGGCTCCCCAGGGAATGGGCACGGCCCCGAGGCTGCCAGAGCTCCAGGAGCGTTTGGACACCAGGGATGGACAGGCTGGGATTGTTGGGGGGTCTGGCCAGGGACAGGGGCTGCACTGGCTGATCCTGGGAGGTCCCTCCAGCTCAGGAGGTTCTCAGAGTATTCTGTGATTGCAGTTTGGAGTGACCTTTTAGGTGATTGAAGTTTTAGTAGCTGAACTAGGAAGCATCTTTAGCCTTTGGAGGCACTGGAGAGTTCTCAGCTCCCCTCCAGGGCTCCCTGTTCCCTGCAGCATCCTCTCTGTGGGGTCTGGATGATGCTGGAGAATCCAAAGAGTAAAACCCCATTCAGCTTTGTAGGGCTGCAGACATGCCTTGCTAGAGTAGGGCTGACAGGGCCAGGTCAGGCTCTTTCCTTCAGCCAAGGCTGCTTTCCTGGCCCAGGAACCTGCAGGAGATTGCTGCCAGGGCTGGGGGGGCTTCCTGGGGCCTGGAGCTTTGATTTAAAATCACAGACTGTGAAAGCTGAACCCTGGTGCAGGGTAGG